>NW_024423453.1:13675349-13730550 GCF_017311325.1 Ursus maritimus
AGAGTCCATAGTCTCTCATGCTTCATTCCCCCTTCTGATTACCCCCCTTCTTTATCCCTTTCTTCCCCTACCGATCTTCCTAGTTCTTATGTTCCATAGATGAGAGAAATCATATGATAATTGTCTTTCTCTGCTTGACTTATTTCACTTAGCATTATCTCCTCCAGTGTCGTCCACGTTGCAGCAAATGTTGAGAACTCGTTCTTTTTGATAGCTGAGTAATATTCCATTTTATATATGGACCACAACTTCTTAATCCAGTCATCTGTTGAAGGGCATCTCAGTTCCTTCCATGATTTAGCTATTGTGGACAATGCTGCTCTGAACATTGGGATGCATATGGATTTTCTTTTGTTAAGCCAAACTGTTTTTCTGGGTTAAAACCCATTTGGATATTATTATGTTTAAACCACTGGTCTAGAACAATGTTTCCCGGTATAAACAAACACCCCATAGGGATGCTAATAGCTACTCTATGAGTAAAAAGAGGTACGTTAAGTAAATTTAGGAAATGCTGGATTAGAATTAAACAGATTTCTGTACAGCAGACTATCTCAGAGACTATAATATACTAACACACTTTTCAAATTTCCAAGAGGGAGGTATGGAGGTATTTATAAGCTTATCTGGCAAGAGTATTTTGTGAGATTAATGTTCCATCTGACATACCTTAAGAAATTTGGTCCCAAGAATTCTGATTAAACTACTCTATCATGTAGTAGTGACTTAGAAAAGCTTAAAACTTATAGGATCCTCAATTTTTAAATTATGTTCCTATCTAGAAAAATTCAATCAACATACAATAAATATTTATAGAGTGTCTGTTATGTGCTAGGTATTCTTCTAGGCACTGGATAGACAGCAATGGGAAAATATGACAGAAGAAATCTCTGCTTTTATGGAGCTTACGTTCTGGAAGACAGGCAAATAATGAATATAAAATTCATGCAAATTATGAAGTATGTTGGAGAGCATTATATACTACATAAAAAAGAAAAATCAGGTAAGCTCTGTGACAGCTTAGCAACGACTTCTTGGATTTGACACCAAAAGCAAAGGCAATGAAAGCAAAAATAAACAGGTGGGATTACATCAATGAAAAAGCTTCTACACAGAGAAGGAAACCATCAACAAAATGAAAAGGCAATGTACCGCGTGGGAGATAATATTTACAAATCATGTATCTGACAAGGGGTTAATATTCAAAATATATTAAAAAAACTTATACAGCTCAATAGCAAAACAGAAACAATCCAATTGGAAAATGAGCAGAGCAGTTGGATAGACATTTTTCCAAAGTAGACATATAGGTGGCCCACGGGTACATGAAAAGATGCTCAACGTCACTAATCATCATGGAAATGCAAACCAAAACCACGATGTGATATTACCTCATACCTGATAGAATGGTTACTATCAAAAAGACAAGAAATAACAAATATAGGTGAGAATGTGAGAAAAGGGAACCCTTGTACACTTTTGGTGGCAATGTAAATTAGTACAGTCACTACAAAAAACAGTATGGAGTTTCCTCAAAAACTTAAAAATAAAACTTCCATATGACCTAGCAATTCCACTTGAGTATTTATCTGAAGAAAATGAAAACACTAATTTGAAAAGATGTATGCACCACCAGTGTTCACTGCAGCGTTATTTACGATAGCCAAGACATGGAAACAATATAAGTGTTTGAATGGATGAAAAAAGAAAATGGGATAGACAGATACAATGGAATATTATTTTGCCATAAAAAATGAAATCTTGCCATTTGCAATAACATGGATGGGCCTTGAGGGCATTTTGCAAAGTGAAATAACTCAGAAAGAGAGACGAATACCATATGATATCCCTTGTATGTGAAGTCTTTAAAATAAACAAACAATAAACAGAAATGAGCTCATAGATACAGAGAACAGATTTGTGGTTGCCACAGGCAGGGGGTAAGTGCTGAGTAAAATGGATAAAAGTGGTTGTCAAAAGGTACAAATTTCCAGTTATAATGTATATAAGTCATGGGGATGTAATGGACATCACGGTGACTATAGTTAATATTGTTTTGCATATTTGACAGTTGTGAAGAAAGTAGATCTTAAAAGTACTTATCACCAAAAAAGTGTTTTTGGTAACTACGTAGGTAATGGATGTTAACAAGATTTCTTGTAGTTTTATTTTTATATTTTATTTAATATATTTAATATATTATTTATATTTATATTTATATTATATTTAAAATTTTAAAAATATATTTCATATATTTATATATGCCATATTTTATGTGTATGTTTTTAATTTCTATATTTTCATATATTTATATTATTTTATTACATTATTTATATATTGTATATATTTTACTTTACATATTTTGGAATATATACAAATATCAAATTACTACATGGCACACCTGAAACTAATATAATGTTATATATCAATTATACTTCAATTTAAAAAAAAGTAAAAGGGAAATCAGTTTGAGAAGACTTGGAAATTCTGGGTAGGAGGATGGGTAACACATTGGAATATTTAATAGGACGCTCAGGATAAGTCTTGTTTAGGAGGCAACTTTGGAGAGAAAGATAAGAGAATATCTAGTTTGTGCAAAAACAGCAAGGAGGTCATTATGGTTGAATCAGGCTAAGTGAGAGGGAGAGTAGGAGGAGCATTTATTATCTCTAACCTTCATTACTGCAATAGCCTCCTAATTTCACTGCTTTTCCTTTTGCCTCTTCCCCTTACCCCATGGGTCGAGGGTAGTGTGTGTGTGTGTGTGTGTGTGTGTGTGTGTGTGTGTGTGTAGAAGAGCATGGAGGTGGTCATGGTGATGATGTGAGGTAGAAGCAGAAGCAGTGAAATTAGTTAGTGGTCTTTCCCAGTAATCAAGGCAACAGAGGACAGGGCTTGAACCTCGAGCAGGGAAGACAGGGAGAAGCACTTATATTTGAGCATTTTGAATACAGAGTCAACAGTATTTCCTGGAAGCTTGGATAAGATGAGTGAGAGAAGGAGAGAAAGTTGTAGTCCTGCGGAAGGGTTCAGATAGGGCTGCATCAACAGAGAAGGGAAAGGATGTGTTGTGGAGCATGTTTGTCGAGGAAAGTCAACTTTTCAGTTTTGGAACGTGTTGCATTTGAGATTTCTATTAGATCTTTTATGCATGCTAATTCAGCATAGGAATTAAGACACATGGTCTCTGTTGCTGAATTGTTAAGATGCATCTTTTACCTAATACCAGTAAAGACACCAATCCGCCACTACTTCACACTGTGAATAACTAAAGAAATGAGGAAAAAACCAGAATTGAGTAGATGCTATTTATAACATCTATTCCTTAATTTGTATACTCCCCTCCATTTTCCAGAAAATTGATTGCTTTTAGAGTTTGCCTTATTTGTGGACTAAGGAGCTCATGCTTAAAGTACTCTTTGATCCTGTTTTACCAAACCACCCACAAAACAAAAACAAACAAACAACAGAACAAACAACAACAAAACTCCTCCATGTGTCTTTTACAGAGTGAATAATCATTCTCTAGGCTTGTCTTTAAAATGCACACCCAGGGCTGACATGTAACTGTGAATAAATTAATCAGAGTACTTTCCTCCAGCAATTATAGAGGTGACGGAGGCAGCTGGGAATGCACCATGACTGGGGAGAGGGAGAGGAAACTATAGAGCCTGCAGGCCGGAGATTATCCAGAAGGGTGTGGCACTGCTGCCTGTCATCCCTGGCGTATCTTGGGCTATATTTCCCAGCTTCCTTTGCACGTGACTGAGCTTCAGCCAGTGGAGTATGTGTGGAAGTGTGTGTGTCTCTTTCCCAGGCCTGGCCCAGGAAACCTTTCCACCTGATGCTATTTATTCCTTCCCCTTTTGATTGGTTGTAAGCTAGCATGGCCATATTGAAACATGTTGAAAAGAATGGAGCCAACACTGAAAGAACTCTAGGTCTCTGAATTTCTACTCAAAGGAGACCATCTGTCAAAAAAGAACTCCCATTTTGGACTTAACATGAGTAGGAAATAAATGTCTACTGTATTTGAGCTCTCATACCTCTGTAAACTAATGGTTTCAAAGCTGATACAAAGAGGGACGCCTGCCTGGCGCCATCTGTTGAGTGCCCGACTCCTGGATTCCACTCAGGTCGAGGTCTTGGAGTCCTGGGATCGAGCCCTGAGTCAGTCTCTGTGCTCAGTGGGAAGTCTGCTTGGGTTTCTCTCTCTCTCTCTCCCTCTGTCCTTCCCCACCCCCATAAATAAATAAATCTTTAAAAAAAAAAAGCTAATACAAAGAGAGAAATAGGGGTTCAAAAGCACACTTGTTTACTGCCCACATTTCTCTATTTAGCTCTCCAGTTTGGAGCCAATTATTTCCTTCAACTCTCCTCAAAACATACAGTCGAGGAATCAACTAGAGAATGGAATCACAAGTGCATACCGTCAAAGGTAAGGTTTCAACTAAACTCATGGAACATTTCATATACTATACTACTAACTTAAGCATGAATTCAAAGATCTCAACCTTTGGGACTTGAGAAATTGGCAGCATTACTGAGATGTTCAGTTTTCCCAATTTGATTTGCATTGCCAGCTAAATCTGTTTACTGAGTGCATGGTGGCATTTAGAGATCTAATTCAATGCTTTACTTGAAAATTTCTGATCATGCTTTTGGATGAGAGCCTTTCACAAATATTACATCTTTTCTAGGGCAGTATTCATTATAGAAAAGTCTTCTTAGGAGTTTTTTCCATTTTTAATATATCCGTTCTTTGGCTCTAGAGGCAGATAGAGTAAAGCCCACATTTTCAAATTTCATGCACATGTCCTTCGGAGAAAAATACATTTGTTTTCAACATGGGGGACATCTTTTGCAATAACTCTATGTCCAAAATATATTCTTCAAAACAAAGTACAAAAATTACAAAAGGGTATAGATTTTCCAATCTTGTACTGCGAGGAAAAAGGTAAGGAAATTAACATTCCTTAAGTAAGTGAAAATATCTGAAGTTTTTATCTACAAACCTAGATACCTGGAGTAAAAATCTTCCAGTATGTAAACTCTGGTTTGGTTTTCTGTGAAAAGAGGTACTACAATGATACGTTGACATTGGCAATCTCCCCCTCCTCAAGTATCTCCTCTCAGTAAATGACACAGGGTCACAAATGTCTTTAGTTTACCCTGCAATATTCTTTGCAATTTTCATGAATCTTTTTATGTAACTCTCACAATGACACTATGAAGAGACAAATATTATTTTCTACTTTTCCAGTGAGGAAACTGAAGCACAGACGAGTTTAATGACTTGTTCAAAGGCATTTCTACCATGTGGGAGAGCTGGGAATTGAACAGTCTTGCAGTCTGGCTCCATAGCCCATGCTGAATGTATCTGGAAAGGCTAACATATTAAGTCCCTTTCATTATGTGCAAATCAAGTCATCATTTTTATTAATGATATTAATGTCAGGTGTTAAAATGATACCTAGTGCAAGAAATTAGAAAAAGAAACCATTAGTACTTACCTTTATATTAGTACATATACTTATGGCTATTCTTGTGGTTATGAAAATATAAACTTACAGTATTTATTATGGGAAATATAGTACATATATTAGTATTTATACTTACATTAGTATATTAGTGCTATACACTATACATAAAACTAAATCATGGTTTAAATACTGGGAACATTTTTAACTTATTATTACCTAAAATAACTTGTTATTACCTAAAATGGTAAAGTATATTTATACTATACCATATGCTAATGTATTATACTAGAGAAATATAATCATCTAAATAATAATCACTACAAAGTACAATTAGATAAAATATTAAAACATCATATTTTGTACTCATCTGAGAAAGGTTCAGTATTATTTATGTGAAAAGTATGAAATATGAAATATATTAAATAAAGTGCCGGTGACATGTTTAAAAATAAAAGTGAATTTTTTTGGATGTTAAATGGTTTAACGTCCTTGCATATCTTCAAGGTGTCAAATATATTAATATTACATTTACTAAGTCAAAGGTATACATTTAATCTCTAGGGCAAAAATGGGCTTCCGCACAGCAAGTTTTTTTAAAAAAAAAATCTTCTGTATTAGTCCAGTGTCTGTCACATGGTTTGAATAAATGCTTAAATGTATAAATACTAAAGAGTTTTATTAGGTAGGTTCTCCAGAAAAACAGAATCAATGGGCTATATATGGATATATATAAGAGGAGATTTATTATAGGAATTGGCTCACGCTGTTATGGAGGCCAGGAAGTCCTATGATCGGCAGTCGGCAACCTGAAGCGACAGAAAAGCCTGTGGTATAATTCAGTCTGAGTCTGAAGGCCTGAGAAGTAAGGGAGCTGATGGTGTAAGTGCCAAAGCTGCAATGTCCAAAACCCAGAAACTCCGATGTCTGAGGTCAGGAGAGGCTAGATCTCATAGCTCAAGAAGAGAGAAAGAGAACTTGCCCTTCCTTCATCTTTTTGTTCTATGTAGGCCCTCAATGGAATGAAAGATGTCTACCTGCATTGGTGAGGGCAGATCTCTTTACTCAGTCTAATTCAAATCCTAACCTCTTTAGAAAAACCCCCACAGACTCACCCAGAAATAGTTTTACCAGTTATCTGGGCATCCCTTAGCTCAACGAAGTTGACACATAAAATGTAAGGGTTCATTTAGATCGATTCACATCAATGAGTAATAAAAGCAATTCATCATCTAACAAATCTGTTATTAATTTGTAAATAGTTTTAATGGTTCTAAATTAGTTCTTGCAGTAAGTTTCTGCTCCTATGCAACTTTTGATCTTAATCCGATTATCAGTCATTTCTTCATCAGCCATTTCTTCATTTCTTCATAGTTCAAGAAGTCAGTGTGATAGACTAATTCAACCCAAGTCAAATAATCATGGCTTCTAAACTAGTAGTCTTGGAGTTAATGAAATTATATCGTATAGCTGAACATGATTACTTGAAAGGCATATTCAAGAGCTGCATTAACCACTGCAAATGTAGCTAGTAGCTACATGTGACTATTTAAATTTAAAACGATTAAAATGAAATACAATTAAAAATTCAATTACTCAGAGGGCCCAGGTGGCTCAGGCAGTTGAGGGTCACACTTTTGATTTTGGCTTAGGTCATGATCTCAGAGTCGTGGGATTGAGCCCCACCTTGGGCTCAGTGCTTGGCAGGGAGTCGGCTTGAGATTCTCGAAACTTCACCCTCTTCCCTCCCCCTGAGCGCTCTTTCTCTCCCTCTCTCTCTAAAATAAATAAATAAGTCTTAAAAAATTATTTTACTCATCTGCACAAGTGGCAACTACATCAAACAGCACAGGTACAGCACATTTCAATCATCACAAAACCATTCTACCAGACAGTTGTATTCTAAAGACAGGGAGAATTTTTAAAAATATTTTATTTATTTACTTGAGAGAGAGAGAGAGAGCACGCATAACCAGGGGGAAGGGCAGAGAAGAAGGAAGAGGGAGAGAGAGAGAATCTCTTAAGTGAACTCCACACTGAGCTTGGAGCCTGATGGGGGGGGTCGATGCCATGACCCTGAGATCATGACCTGAGCCGAAACCAAGAGTCAGACACTCAACTGACTAAGCCACCCACACGTCCCAAGACAGGGACAATTTTTTTAAATATGAATCAATTATATTCATAGATAAGTTACATACTTTTGCTAGCAATTTCTTATTTTCCATAACCTCTTCCAAGCATTCCTCTAATAACATGGCTGGCCTAAATTTGAAGTCTTACCTTCCTCTTGCTCAAGCTCTGGAGAAGGCACTAGCCTTGGAAAAAGCATGCCTAAAGGAAGCAAGTAAGAGGGTGCTTGGGTGGCTCAGTCAGTTAAGCGTCTGCCTTCGGCTCAGGTCATGATCCCAGGGTCCTGGGATTGAGCCCCACATCGGGCTCCCTGCTCAGTGGGGAGTCTGCTTCTCCCTCTCCCTCTGCCTGCCGCTCCCCCTGCTTGTGCTTTCTCTTTCTCTCTGTCAAATAAATAAATAAATAAATAAATAAATAAATAAATAAATAAAATCTTAAAAAAAAACTGAAGGAAGCAAACAGGAAAGCAAAAGCTAGAAGAGGGATAATGCACAAATTGCATAATCAGCTTTTATGAGATCAAGAAAATCATCTATAATACACCATAGAGGAATCATGTAGTCTTACAACTTTTGGTAAGTAAAAATTTCCTTAAAGGAGGTATAATAGAATTAGAGAGTCCTATGTGACTCATCAGTTGGGTGATTAGCCTACAGTCAAATAGTAAAAAAGTAAAAAGTAAAAAAACAAATTAGAAACAGCGAACATAGGAGGATATAGGTAAAGCCATCCAATAACAATGTCATTCAACTGCTGCAGAGGAGAGAATTTTTCCGTGATGCTTCCACACTTACAGAGTGGAGATTCCCATTGCTTCCTTTCTTTCAGCAATCGGGGGCTCTTGATGTCTAGGTTTCCAACACAACCATGAGCTCTCCTCTAGATATTAATCTCCTATTTGAACTTTTCTACCTGGGATTTCTTTCTCAAACCTAACAACAACAACAACAAAAAACACTGATTACATCCAAGTGGGTTTCCAAGGCAATGGCACAATATCAGCTATTTAAATGTTCCAGAAAAGTTCCTATTTCCATTACAAATGTGTTCATTCCTAGCCTCTCGCTGACCCAATTACAGTAGGTCACTGTAATTAGATCTCTTAAAGTTACCATCCTCTCTTTTTCAAGCTGCATTTTAACCTGTCTCTTTTTTAAACACAATGTAATAAACATTAGATTTCAAAAATTCACAAAGACAAACAAAAAGAAAGAGGTGTTTGCACATAAGCAGAGAAATAATTCACTGCAGTGTTTAATCTTTGTCTTTTTAAAACAAACTCTAGCTTTGGGAGGAATACTGCAGGAAATAGAAAAGGAAACAATGTCTCACATGCTTCCAAATGTAGTTGAGACATTATAAATAAAATATTTAGTGACTTAACCAAATTTTTTTATCACCAAGCAATCCTGAGTTTTATGACTTACTATGAATTGTTCATACACTGCATTGTGTAAGACACATCAATTTCTTCTAAAGGAGAATTAACAGAGAATATTTACAGGAATATTTCAGGAAGTCTTAAATCATTTTGGTGGCTTATTTTGAACTGAGTAAAAAATAAATATTAAAAATTATAACATCTAATGGTACCTTCTTAAACTACTGTGTCTAATCACCTACTGGTTTTCCTCTGGGCATAAGACATGTGCATGCCATATTGGGCAGATTCTAAAGAACTTTGAGCCTCCTGGAGTTACTTGATTTCTGGCACATTTTTCTTTAATAGGAGGAGAGCCACAGTATTTTCTAGAGATAAGACTTACCGTGGTGTTAAGGTTGTGAGTATAATTTTTTCAGAAAGTCAAGAAGCTACAGACTTGACTCAGAGCTAGTACATGCGTCAACATTTTTACGGAAATGGAGGAATGGATGAGGTAGTAGAATGACTGCTGATTGTCTAAAGTATATTTATATGAAGAATTTAGGAACTTTCTTGGAAAGACATCAAATTAAAGGAAAGAGGAATTTAAACATGACAAATTTATCTATGTAACACGACCCTCATTGTTGGAGACGAGTTTCAATTTTGAGTACAGCCATACTGGTCTGGCTCCAATTTGATTCCTGTAGGGAATGAGAGATGTGTTCTCTTCACCTCCAGCTTGCACTCTTTTTTAATGAGGTACGTTGGTGTTGGATTGTTTTATTGCTCCTTCAGTTGAGGCCCAAGGAGCAGATAGATTGACATTTAATGTAGATAATCATCCAATTCCTTCTTTTTCATGATAGGTGACACCCTTCAATAAAATCAGACAGAATTCAAAGCCCTTACTCTGTGTATTAGGGATATGGTGGGAAGCATGACAGACACAGTCTCATCCATGAGAACAGGTACAGTCTCATGGAGGAGGCAGATCTCAAAAATCAGTTCAACACTAAGTATATAATTACAAGAATGTGAGAATTTATAATGGGAGGGTCTGATCTAATGGTGGTCATGTGGGGAAAGCCTCTTAGAGGGAGATTTAAGTTGACATCCGCAGGATGGGTCAAGTTAATCAAGTAAATGGAGAATGGAGAAAGCAATACAAGTACAAAGAAAAGCATGTGCAAAGATCCTGGGGGCAAGAGTGAATTTACTGTGTTTGAGGAACAGAAAGAAGTTAGTGTGGCTGTTGCAAATAGATTGAAGAGAACAGAACGGGAATGAGTCTGCAGAAGTAGGTAAGAGACCAAATCAGAGGGCTTTGTCAGCCTTGGTAAGGGTTTTAATTTTATCATAAGAGTAATGGGAAGTCATAAAAGGGTTCTGAGTAGGAGGAGACATGATTAGAATTGCCTTATTGCAAGTCCACTTTGGCTCATTGTTGGTGAATGGGTTACAAAGTGGCCAGAATGGATGAGGGGAGCCTCTTGCAATAACCAAAACCAAGAGACATTTGTGATTCTGGATCAGTGGGTAGCTCTCGAAGTGTTGTCCAAGGACCCCTAGGGCACCCAGAGGTCCCTTCACAGGGCCTGCAAGGTTAAAAGTTATTTTCATAATAACACTAAGATATTATTTGCCCTTTAAGTTGTTTTCACATTTGCACTGATGGTGCAAAGCAATAATGGGTAAACTGAAAATTCAGCTCCCGTGAAGGCTTATAGTTACTGAATTTTTCATCTCAACATATTCTTGATGAAAAATCCCAAGTTTTATTTAAGAATTTCCTCCAGGAAGTAGAAATATTTACTAATTTTATTAAATCTCCATGTTGAGTACCCAACTTCTCAATATTGTGTGACAAAGTGGTAAACCGTGCTGCTGAAGTAGCTCGAGCTCATCGCCAGTTCCCACAGCAGAAGTCGGTTTTCTCTCTGTAGTAGCAGACATCGTGCTCAACGCAGAGAGGGCTAAAGCGAGACAACATAGGAGAGTGGACACTCTAAAACCAAGAGAAGACAATGGGAGCATAGGTAAATATATCCGTGTGCATTTAGGAGTCATTCTGCAAAGTTATTTAGTCTCCCAATTCCGCGTGTCTCGTAGTCATAAATAGACGCTCAGTCTTATATTGTACGGTGGGTACTAACAATTACGGCTACAGGGGTTCATAATGAATCAGGAGAAGGGGTTGTGTGCATCTCTTCCCAATGCTGCATTCAGTGATGTCAGGATGTAGCCTGAAATCAAACAGGCAATCCTACTTACCTCACATTAATTCATGAATGTTACAAATAAGACCGCCTCCTCTTTGTTTTTTTTTTAAACCTGGAGAGCCAGTTGTTAAACATTTACTAGTACACTTCCGGTTCCAGGCAGGTCTCTGAATTCTTTCTCTCTCTCATGTTCCCAAGGCAAATCATTGGCTGTCTCTGTTAAACCCCATTTATTTAATAATCTTTGTTTTTAAAAAATTTTGAGATAATAGTTGGCATTGTTAAAATGTAAATGTCTGACATATAATAATGTGCCCACTAAATATTTATTGAATGTTAATTGCATAAAATGTGGGTCAAGGCTAAGATTATATATCTTAATTGCTACCGTTATTATTTATTGTCTGTTCCCCCATAGCACATATTGTGAATATAGCACTTAACATCATATTAGAGTTATTTGTTTACATATAAGTGCCAAAAATCTAGCCATTGAGAAAGCAATCGAGTTCCTTAGCTCCCTTACTTCCAATTTGCTTTCAAGAAAATATATTTAGAGAAGGAACTAAAATCTTACTTAATTTTTTTTGTCAATGATAACATACTACTTTAAATATTTCTAGAGTTGACATCCATTTAGGGAAAAAATAGGGCCTTGACCATACTTTATGATCCTCTGCAAAGCTGTTCTTCTCTAGTCAATAACTGAAACAAAAAAATGAGCTCACTAATAATCAATTCTCAGTCATTCAAGGATTAATGGTATAGTTTGTGGAGTCATTTGTTACCTCCATCTTTGCTTTTCTTTTCTCTTTGGCTTCCTGCCACTGAATCTTTGCATTATTCATGAGAACCCACACTAGTGCATGATTGGGGAAATAAAGGCCTCTGAAATGCAAATCTTTCTTTACCGTTTGTTAGCAGTTCTCCAGAAAGTGTTGTTGCAGGAGAAGCAGGTCAAAACAATTAACTTAGATGAAATTTGCTTGTATTTATAGGTTTTAAATATCCATTTAACATAAAGATAGATCTGCTTAACTTTATACACTAAGGAGGGACTAGAAACACTGCTTCAAAGTTGTTTAATTCTCTAAGAATCTTGTATTTTGTCCATTCCTACGAAGAATCACAAAAATTTAAAAATCAGATAATAACCCTTGCTCCTCCAAAAAAGTCTTCAAGTTTCACAATTTTAAAATGTTATTTCCACAGCAGGTACTTTGTCATTATGAGTGCATCTGAGCATGTTCCTTGGAAGATAAACAGTGGAAGATAAACAAAATGTTGGGCTTCAGTTATAGCAGAGCCTTCCAAAAGAAATAAAGTGACTAGTTAATCCTTAGAGTACTGGAATTTGCTGGACTGTTAGCCAAATGAATATTTAGGAGATTGCCTATGTGTTTCTGTGTACATGTGCACAAATCTTGAGTCTCTGGTCTGAAGAAAGAGCAGAAGGAAGAGAAATGTAGGACCACCGACCTCAAAACAGAAGGTAAAGATTGTAGAGAATATATGCATAGGGGTGTGTGTGTGGGGGGCAGCAGGTGAGGGTGAGGCAAAGAGGACAGCTAACTGTTGATACCACTATCCCTGGTGACACTTGGGATTAAGCAGCCAGAATCTCTAAGAGATTTTTCCTGATTCTCTCCAAAGCTGCCATGATGGAAAGAATCCTCTGGCCTGGGTGAGGTTTCAGGCAGTCTTAACTCCAAACAATTTTTTTTATTGATGGTGATGCCATCTCTCTACTTTGAAGATTGAACTAAGTTTTATTACAACTCACTTGGTCTTTTTGCCTTGCTGCTAGGTGTCTGTGAGTGTGTGTGTGTGTGTGTGTGTGTGTGTGTGTGTGTTTCAGCAGTCTCAGGATATCAGAAAACACCCAGGCACATACACATAAATGTCGATTATATTTACCATGCAGCGTCTCAGAGTGCAAAGACATACTGTTCTGGGCACAGAAGAGAAATCTAGCTCCCTAAACCCTCTCACAAACTGGGTCCTGATAATCAAACTTTAAATGAATCCATATCAACCACATCCCTCAATTTCTTGTGCCTGCGGCAGACACACTGCTGGTTGCACTGACACTAGGGAAAACCTGTGTTCGCACTGGTTGGCAGTGCATAGCGCAGCAGGAGCTCAAGAAGCGAACCAAGACACTGAACGTGCAATTACCAAGAGACTTATAAATGCTGTGCAGTTCCCAGAAAAACTGTTTCCTGCCCTGGTCAGGTCACCCTCCGGAGTGATGTCGCATTTCCCTTCCTGTGCCAATGAAGAGTGAAGGTCAGCCTCCTACTGTGTGCGGAGTAGGAGTCAGGAGAAGAGGAGAAGAAAATGGATCTTTATATTGGTAATTGTTGTGGGAATTTTAACGTTATTGTTAAATCTATGCAATTTCAAATATTTAATTCACGGCACACGTTAGTGACAAATTTCAGGAAAGTACAACTTTTGATTTTTTTTAAGTCCTTAGGAATTGTCTTTTGTTCCTGAAATTTCCCTTGAGGCCTTAACATATTTCTGTTCTTTTACTGTGTTCTTTAGTTTCTTTTCTCACCACTAGCCCCAGAGTTTGATTTTGTGAATCAAACAAATTCTCGCTAAATCAATAGATACACATTTTGAAAATCTTCCTGTGAGTTGCTGTTTTACCATGTTATTTTTCCTGTATCAAGCAACATCCTCTAGTAGAGAATTATTTCCCCTAATTGCACAAGACACAAAAGTGTCTCAGAACATTTTTCAGAAAAAATGCATGTATTGTAAATCAAAAACTAACATGAGGCTGAAACAACTGTTGTGAAAACCAAAAGGAGGGACAATTAAGTACAGTCTTTAGACAAAAGACCCTGGATCCAGAATTTAGAATCATGTAAATGGCTTGGCTGGAATTATATAATCATACATAGATGAAGAGGACAACAAAAAATTATATGGAACTGCAGTAACTTTTTTTTACTTCCTAATAGTGCCCCAAATTGCAACCAATCAGAAATAGTTCACATTCGATCAACACATAATTTTTATTATCTATCATATGTTAGTCCAAGGGATGATATACTTTTATTCTTCTTTATCAGGATGAAGGATTTAAGCTTCATCCTCTTCAAAATGACATATAAGTAATTTTATTTGGAATTTGGTAGATATTTAATAATCATTCTAATCACTTATAAATGTTAATTACAGAATAGGATTCCTAAATATTTAGTTTGAATAATATATCAAATAAATAAGTAGAAGTCGGCAATTGCATGACTACTCCTACTAAAGCAATCTGGATAAGAAAACAAATCTCCATGTAGAATTACATTTTAATAACTGTTATCATAACCAGGTATGTAGTTAATACTAACAAGACTTGATCTGTTTCATCTGTCTTTCCCAGCTTGTACCTTTAAGTAAGGTCCACCTCTTGTGCCTCATACCAGCTGACCCATGAGGTCATGCAACCCACATTCCATACCCAGTAATCCCAGGACTTGCCACATGCTCCCATCCAATTCCAGCTGCACCTGTTTGTTGCCCCTTGGATCACACTCTCATGGGCAGCCTTGTTCCAGGCTATGGTTCTATTTGTAATACTTGGTTTTCCCAGCTATGATTCCTTGTGCTTAAGAACAATGGTTTGTACCCTCCATTTCCTTTCTGGATTTTGGCTCCTTCCTGTTGAATTCCTAACCTAGCTTTAACATGTCAGGCTCTAGTCCCTAGGCTTTGTGGTGTCTGGCCAGTGCCCCAATTGAGCCCATTCAGGTTATAATGCCATTACATATTTAAGAGTGAAATAAATAAGATTGATAATAGTCGTGGGATAGGCATTCTTATATGTTAATAAGAAACCACTTTTCTGACATATTTGCTCCAATCCTATATTTATTTCTTCTGGTAAAATGCTTTACTTATTTAGCAGCAAAATGCTAATAAAAGTTACTTGAAATATGAATTTAGGTTTTTTTCCTGCATTTTGACCAATCCAAAGAATTTATTGACATTTGTAACTATTTGTGATTAAATGATAAATGATAATGTATGTAAAAGCATTTTAAGTAGTATAAAATGTTCTACAGGAGCTTATGGGGATATCATTATCATTACACACACCCAGTAGTCTCAAGATAAACCAATGTTTTAGCTTATTACTAAATCTATACTTGAGTCAGATTTCTGCAGGAAGTAGCTTCTCCATTATATGAAATTTTGTATATTAATATCTTATTTAGCAAATTACTTTATAAATACTGTACAAAAAATAGTATCAAAATGAATTCTAAGACTAAATGTCGCTTTCAAATATACTTACCATTTTCAGTTTTACCAGTGTCTGAAAATATCTGATTAAATACTGAAGATATTAATGAGGATGTTTGTACTTTAGAATCTCTTTCTCCATACTTCATATGAAAACAGTTTCAAATAATAATGTATCTTAGTGAGAACATAAGGTTAGCCAACTAATACAGTCACATGACAATTATCTTGAAGAATAACATGTAATTTACTTAGCAAAGGACCCTGATTTATTCTACATTTTAAAAGATAGGAAAATTAGATAAATGTGGGTTTATGTGGGATTCATATTATTCCATGGGGAGAAATTTGAATGCTCTTCAAAATATGGGTCAACTGATCTCACTAAACATTTTGAAAATTACATAACTTTCTGCCTTGCTTAGGATGTAAGGATCATGTCACTGTCCAGAAATTTAATGTATAACCCATGCAGGAATGTATTCAATACATTTAGTCTTTGTTCTACATAGTATACCCTAAAATGAAAATATTGCTCATAACTGGCAAAAAATTGTTCGTAACTATGTATTTTCTAAACATAAGTGGACAGATATGTTGAAATCAAAGTCACATCACAAAAACCAACCCCAGATAATTTACTGGAGGGAAGTTCATGTATCCTCAGAAGTCATGGAACTCTAGCTCTGGCTAAAGACTTTGTAAATAAATCTTGTGCAGCATAGTGGACTGGGGGTTAGAGGCTATTTAGTATAAATAAGCAAAAACAGAGCTTGTATTTGACATACCCTATTACAGAAGAGTTTCCCCCAAGGTTTTCAAGTATTGGAATTCATAATAGAAAGCCAAATATGTCCTTGGAAGTTTAATGGGTCTCATCAATTATATGACATTTTAAAACATGTATATTCGGATCATGAGCTATGGAGTATTTGAAAAATCCTTATGATGCTTGTTCTGGGGATATGCCTGAAATTTTAATTTCCAAATTTGGGATATCACTGAACTTTATTATAAGAAAAGATAACTCCAGGGGCACCTGGGTAGTGCAGTCGTTGAGTGTCTGCCTTGGGCTCAGGGCGTGATCCCGGCGTTCCGGGATCGAGTCCCACATAGGGCTCCTCCGCTGGGAGCCTGCTTCTTCCTCTCGCACTCCCCCTGCTTGTGTTCCCTCTCTCGCTGGCTGTCTCTCTGTCAAATAAATAAATAAAATCTTTAAAAAAAAAAAAAAAGAAAGAAAAGATAACTCCAGACTCTGTGCCAAGCAGAATATAAGGTTTTTCATTTTTAACTCTCAGTTTCTTGTAACAACCAAGAAGGTAGGCATTCTACCCACAATTTGTAGATGAAGACTTTGCAATTCAGGCTGTAAGAACCTGCTTTGTGGGGAGTTCTCAAACTCATTCATTCATTTATTTATCTTAAGCAAATAAACTAATGTTTCATTCATTAAGATATATTTATCTACCACAGATTAAAAAGGAAATGGCACAATTCCCACGTCTGCAGGAATTTCAGGGATGACTGAGTATGTGATGGGTCATTGATCCGAGAAGTTCCTTTCAACAACGGGATGATGGGGCAGGAGTTTAGAATCTAGATAAGAGGATCAGAGAAAGACTAGAACACAGATTTATGCCTCTAGAAAAAGTGCTATATACACACTTATACAGGTTTCACATCTTCAACTTGAATCTCAAAGTGCTGAGGGACACCATACTCCTTAGGCTGGCTCCTAGGCAGTTACTGCACACTTAGGAGCCAGCCTGTTTTCCAGCTATTATCTATATACAGGTCCAGAAGACCTGAGACAGTTCTAGGAACCAGAGAAAATACTACAAACTTCTCATTCCCCAGTGTTTTGACCCTCAAATTCCTGTGGAGGAGAACCCGGGAGGTTCCTTAAATTAAATTGTTTAATTCCGTTAAAAAGTATTACCTTTCTTAGAAGACCATCTGTTAGGCCTCTCTCTGATTGTTCCTTTCTCTCTTCTTCTGTGTTAACTTGAAAAACATGATTACTTCCACCTTTGGAAACTCTTCTGTCTCCACCCTCATTTGAGGCAAAGAGGAGATGAGTGGTGCTTATATTAAATTTATTTCAGTTTGTTTAAAGGCTTGACTTGTTTGAAGCACTGCCTCCTGTCTTTTGACTCCGTAGCCTGAGCAATCTGTTGACCACCTAAGACCCAGCAGAAAAAAAGATGACAGAGCTGGGGTTGACAACGTGCAGTACGGAGACAAGAGTGATTTTTGTCACCTTTGACATAGCCTAATATGAGGCATATCCACGTCCATCTGGTTCAGTATTTTATTACCAATAGAATATCTAAAGAGTGTGGCATCAAGTTTAAAATTTAGGTTCATCCAGCTTCTTTTGGTAACATACAATCATAACGGTTTAGAGCTAGAATGGATTTTTTGTTTCTTCATTTAGTCCAGTGCCCTCAATTACCTTAGAACAAATAACTTCTGACATGTGCCAAACAAAATATCATATAAAGCTTTTTATATACATATTCTCTATACACATATTTTATGTTCTCTAACCATCAGTGCAGAAATCATTATCCTTAGTTTATAGTTGAAGGCCCTGGCATTCAGATAATTTAGGAAGATTTTAAGATTTCTAAGGGGGGGGGGAACAGATATTTAAAAAAAAAATACTCTGTATCATAGGAAAAAAATGTCCAGGGAACAAAACTAGATGTGAGAAGTCAATTGTGGTTTACCCCATTAGTCTCAGCAAGTTACGATGTTGGCCCAGACTAGAGACTGTGGGGATGCAGAGAAGGGGAGAATAGAATCAGTAGAAATTTAGAGGATAGAACCATGGGATGTAGTGATAAATTCAATGTGGGAGGTGGGAGGAAGAAGAAGAAGGACCCCAATTTGACAATCAATTATTGGCTTAAAGAACTGGCTGAATGGTGGGGTCACTTGCACAGATGCAAAGCCCTGACAAGATGACTTGGGAAGTGGGGGTGAAGGAGAGAGCAGAGCAGGAGTGCAGGGAGGAAGGAGATCATAAAGTGCTCACATGGTACAGGCAACTTCTTCAAGCAGTTTTTAGGATTGGACATCTGAGGATACATTTTCTACCAAATGCCCTCTCACCCTTTCCATTTCCCTTACCCATGTGGCAATCCAAATGGTACTTGGGCTTTGGGTTTAAAAATACAGATGTTTCTGTATTTTGCATACTGTACATTTGCATTTTCTGGGCAACTATAGAGGTTGGTATTTAGCAACTCACTTGACCAAAGATCTTATGATCTCCTTGGATATAGCTAGATTTTACATAAGTTGGGAGAAGAGGGTATTATCATAGAAGAATTACTAGTGTAATAGGGATCTCATCTGAACCTAAACTGGAATTTGAAATTTTGGCATGTGTTTGATGAAAATGCGCAGCTGAAAGCTCACAGAGACTATTTGGGTGGAGTAGTTTACATAGTAAGAAAGTGTCTCCAAAGAGGAAGGCATCTGGAGACAGATACGGAAAGGGAAATGAGTGGGCAGGGTGCTGTCTGTTATTAATGGGTCCCATAGAATGAGCCTGAGCCTTGTGCAGACAGGGGCTGCAGGGAAGACTCTTAGGGATCCATTTTCACTGTCACAGAAGCGCCTATCATGTGGCTTAGAAACCTAGGTGATGAAGCAGGAACAGGTTAAGGAAGAACATCATTTTCTCTCAACAGTGTAAATATTTTGCTCTATTCTCTTCCCATTTGCATGGCTTCTGAGAAGTCAGATGTCATTCTTATCTTTGTTTTTCTGCAAGTAAGGTGTTTTTTCCCTCTGGCTTCTTTCAGAAATTTTTATTTTTAAATTTCTGTAATTTCAAAATGATATTGGTGAAATATAGATTTTTTTTCCTTCCTTCCTTCCTTCCTTCCTTCCTTCCTTCCTTCCTTCCTTCCTTCCTCCCTCCCTCCCTCCCTTCCTTCCTCTCTTCCTCCCTTCTTTCCTTTCTTTTTGGCATTTATCCTGCTTGGTGTTCTAAGCTTCATGGACCTGTGGTTTGGCATCTGACATTAATTTAGGGGAAATCCTCAGTCACTACTGTTACAATATTTCTGTTTCTCTCTTCCTTTCTTCTCTTTCTGGTATTTCCAACACACATAACACACCTTTTGTAGTTGTCCCACAGTCTTTGGGGATTCTGTTTTTTTCAGTCTTTGTTTTTTGCTTTTTGGTTTTTGAAGATTCAATTATCATATCTTCAGGCTCAGAGATTCTTTCCTTAGCTTTGTCCAGTCGATTTATAAACCCATCAAAGGCATTCTTCATTTTTGTTGTAGAGTTTTTTATCTCTAGCATTTTGAGTTCTTTCTTAGGCTTGCCATTTGATCCTTACATTGCCCATCTGTTCTTATGGTTTCTATGTTATCCATTACAGCCTTTAGCATATTAATAGTTGTTTTAATTTCCTTGCCTGATAATTCCAATATTCCTGCCATGTCTGGTTGTGATGCTTGCTCTAGCTCTTCAAATTTTGTTGTCTTTTGGTGTGTCTTGCAAGTTTTTCTTGATGGTTGGACATGATATACCTAGTAAAAGCAACTGCTGTAAATAGGCTTTACTAATGTGGTGGTGAGGTATGGGGGGACGGAGAAGCATTTTATAGTCCTGAGATTGGGTCTCAGACTTCTTGAGCCTGTGCTTCTGGGCCATGGATATCACTTCACTGTGTCTAGGCATAACACAGTCTGGCTCTGAGATGGCAAAGGCTGCTCGGGCTTGAGGGTTTGCACTCTGGGAGAACCAGGTTAGGGGTCAGCACTCTGAGCAAGGAGCTAGTGTTAAGTACCACTCTTAAGTGGTTCTACTAGCCAAGACCTCAACAAGGGATGAGAAGCCAAAGAATCTGGGAGGATTTCTTCCCAACCCCATGCTATGCTTTTGGGAACTACAGAAATAGGTGGATGAGACCATGTTATTACACATGGAGGACCATGAGTTTTCAGCCATTGCTGTTATTGTGGTTTTGTAAGCACAGAGTGGCCAAGCCTGGAGGAAATGTGGATTACAGGCTAGTAATCCTATAGTTCTTAAGATGTTCTTAAGATGTTCTGAAGATGAAGTGTGCTTCAGAATCACTGGTGGAACTTTTAAAAAAGATCCAGGTCCATGTCCCATTTTCAGGGTTTCTGATTTAGAAAGCCTGGGGTGGCATCTTGCAACTGTGTAATGAAAAAGCTCCCTAAGTAATTCTGCTGCTTATGCCTGGTTAAGAAACACAGAGAAAAAAATTAGATTTTTGGAGGTATTTCCCTTTGCGAATTCATTGTTTCATATCCTCATCTCTTTCTCCTCAGCTTTCCCCATTCTCATTAAAACAGCTTCCTTTCTCTGACATCGGCTTTCTTCATTCCTTACTGAAGGCGTTTCTGAAGGAGAATTACTGAAAGATCCAGCCAGCCTTAGACTCTTAGATTCTTCATACTTGGACTCAGATGAAAGGAAAAGTTAAGAATGTAAACATCCTATTTTCTTCCTTAGAAGAAAATGGCTCACAATTTTATTTTGTTTGATCAGCTCAGTGTTAAACAATTGTGTGAATATTTTTCTTGAAACATCCTCTCTCTTCCACTACTATTTCCACAGCTCATTCTACTGTTATTTTTGCTTAAAGGTTATCAATGGAATTTAGACATCAAAGCACTTTCAGCTTCATTTCTCCACTTTGGCTCCACAGGCTACAACCACCACCCTCCAGAGTTGTAAGCCACAGAAATGATCCCACATCACACATTCTTTCATTCATTTCTGTGCAAGCTAGAGGAGATTGTCTTTCTTCTGTAGAATGTATAGCATTGGAGGAAATAAACTAGGTTAGTGACCTAATTCCTGGTTAATGAGTCCTTTATTCCCTAATGTTACTGTTAATTTTTAATCCAGTGGAATTCTTGTCCTCCTGAAATAAAGCTAAAATATAATAACTATATAGTAATTATTTTTTCAGTGCAAAAATTTCAAATGCCCATTCTCTTAATTGAGCAAATGGAGGTCATAGTCACAACAGGCATTAAATGTATTTTTCCATTTACTCTCCAGGAATTAAAGTGGAGAAATCTGGTCATGCTCCACTTTGAAAGAGCCACAGTTAAGCAGTCTTTTTGTATTACTTCTCAGAGGAAGGAGCCTGAGATTCTAAAAAGAGGAATGATGCATTAAGTGCTGGGAAAAAAGGGAGAGTCTTCAGTCTTGGGAATGTAATAACCTGGTGGTCAGCTGAGCGCCCTGAGACAGATTGACCCAATCAGCTGCTGGGAAAAGTAACACAACGGCTCTGCTGGAGGGACATACATTCTAATCAGATATGGTCCACTATCCAGGGAGCTTCTAGTATCATGAGAAAAGGAAGTGCTGTTCCTTTCAACTGAGAAACTGTAGAATGTCTCACTCATCCTTTTTTATTATTATTATTATTGCTGTCTCCTCTTTTTTTTTAATTAGCTTTATGATAAAATTTCGATTTAAAAATTGATTATATAAATCAGAAGTGCTTCAAATCATCTCTTTAATATTTATAGATGACATTTATCTCTCTAAAAATTTTAAAGAAAATTCTAATGTTCACTGCATAGAAAATGAAATGGGAACTGAACCTCTCTATGGCATTTTTTTTTTTTCTTGACTTATTCAGTTGATTTGGATTTCCTACTCATAAGGTGAAAAGAAACTCTTTTCCCTGAAACTTTGTGTTTTCTTGGGTGACTTCAGATAATTGATTTGCCTTATCCAAATCTCGGTATTGTACTTTGACGTTAGGAAAAAATATGTGTACTTACCTATTATTATTATAGAATGGACTTTCAGATAAAACACTAAGAATTTACCCAAACATATTGCTCTGAACCATTTCATCATAAAAACTCAAACCATACGTGATTAAATTAATATTGCTGTTTCAATGAACTCCTTTGATAGTGGCTGCAAGATGCAATTTGAGGAGTTTTACGGGCCAGTGTGTAGGGTTAGGCATACACTTTCTACTCCAAAATCCCTGTTATCTTTCTTTGTATTATCCAGAAAATGTAGTGGAGTTGATGGATATGGCCTTGAAAATAAAATGGAAAAAAAGAAAGAAAAGAAATGCCTTCTGTTTCCCAATGCTTATTAATTTAAAATTCAAAATTTATTTACATTTTTCAGTGGAGGGATCATGTAGTTTAATACACAAAGTGGCATATGAATAGTGGCAACACCAAAGAGAGGCTCAGGGGACCAAGAAGTAACTATGTGTAAAATATTGTAGTTTGGAGATGGATAGAAAGAAAATTAGGCACAGCCCCCAGTTTCAAAGGAGATTTTAACTTGGTGAGTATGCCAGACTGAAGGGAGTACACAAATCAGATTTAGGGAGGGAACAAGACAGAGGTTGTGGGGAAAGTGCTGAAGGTGCCAGCAAAGCCTTATATTCAGCCTTGTGTTGGTGCTGCTATGCAGTCACCGGACAGAAAAGCAATGTCTGAGGAACTGTTGGAAGGCTGCCTCAAAGAATTCTGCATGCTATGGCATGATGAGGAAAATCAGCTGATGGCTCTTAGGTCTCCAACGAGGATCATAGATTTGAGACAATCAGCAGAATGGAAGATTCACTGTGGGAACGTTAGGATGAGGGAACATGACAAGATCCAGAGGCATTAACAGACATGACACCATAGAACAAGATCAGACCAGTCACACCTCCAAAGGCACTGTTGTGGGCTATCCAGTCATGAGAGAAGGAAAGGAAAATTCCAGAAGACAACATGTGGACCTCCCTATACCGACCATGCTGGCATAGACTAGAAGCCAGCTGTAAAGGAAAGAAAGTTAGAGAATACTTTGTAGAGGGGAGAAACAGTTGTGACTAACATTTAATTGACTGATTTTTTCCCCCCAAATATTTTAAAATCAAAAGAAGTTGAGTTATGTTTTATTTGGCCAATTTCATTTTTTTCTGCTAGTAGAAGGACTTGGACTCCAGAGGATTTGTGAGATTAAATAACAAAGGCAGCTAACTTTTTTTTTTAACAGCTGAATGTACATTCAATTCTATTATATGTCAGACACTAAATTTCAGGATTTTCTTTTTTTTTTCTTTTTCTTTTTTAAAGATTTTATTTATTTATTCATTCGACAGAGAGAGAGACAGCCAGCGAGAGAGGGAACACAAGCAGGGGGAGTGGGAGAGGAAGAAGCAGGCTCATACCGGAGGAGCCTGATGTGGGGCTCGATCCCATAACGCCGGGATCACGCCCTGAGCCGAAGGCAGACGCTTAACTGCTGTGCCACCCAGGCGCCCCTAGAATTTGGAAGTGATTTTTTAAAAAAAAATAATAAAGTTGGAGAATTTATACCATTTGATTTCAAGATTATAAAGTTATAGGACCAAGGCAGTATAGGGATGGCAGAGAATAGATCCACAGATAAATGGAACAGAAACAACAATACAGAAATAGACCAACAATTATATAATCAATTTATTTTCAACAAAGATGTCAAAAATTTAGTGGGGGAAAGGACTGCCTTTTTTTTCAGTAAACTGTGCTAGAATAACTGGATATATCTACCACACAAAAAATGGATCTCAGCCTTCTCATTACACCGCACACAAAAATAATTCGAAATAATTCCTATACTTAAACATAGAAGTTAAACTATACATGTTTTAAAAGAAAATATGGGAGAATATCTTTATAACCTTGAATTAGGCAAGGATTTCTTAGACAAGACATAATCATAAGCCATAAATGAAAATTTTGTTACTTGGACTTCACTAAAACCCAAACTTTTACTTGTCAAAAGACACTATTAAAAATGAAAAGGCAAGCCACTAAATAGGAGAAAATATTTGCAAAACATACGTCTGACTAAAGGTGGATCCATACAGATAATCACAAAATATACAAAGAACTTGTATAACACAATAGTAAGAAGAGCAGCATTTCAATTAAGAAATGAGCAAAAGAAATAGGATTTGGATAATTCATAAAAGGCGGCATTTTGTGGCTAACAAGCTCATGGAAAAATACTCAACATCTTCAATCATTAGGAAAATGCAAACTAAAATCACCACAAAATACCCGCGGTTATACAGCCATCAAAGTGGCTCACATTGCAAACGCCGACAAATCCAATTGCTGACAAGGATGTAGAGAAAACTGGAACTCTCCTACATCTCTGGTAAGAACGTAAAACACCGCAATTACTTTGTAGAACAGTTTGGCAATTTCTTAAAAAGTTAAACACGCACTTACCATAGGATCCACTGCGTCTGCAGAAACAATGGTAATGTATCGGGGTGTTTTTTTTTTTTTTAAACAACCAAAAAAAAGTATGTCGTCTTAAACTGTATGAAAATTTGGGCCTAGAGAATGAGACAGGGAAACGGAAAATTCATGTATGGGAATCAGCGTAATACTATTTGAAGGACATGGTGATAATTTAAAAATTACTGTTCTTGTTAAGGACCTGAGGAAAGAGGAAAGTATCCCCAAGTCTTTCTTTCCTGGCTCCAAAAATAGTTTCGTCCCTCGGATGAGAAAGTTGTTCCTGTGTCACGGGCTTCGGGCGCCGGGCTGCAAGGCCGGCTGTGGGGGAGTTAGCCTCGTCGTGGTCCCTCCCGGCCCGCGAGGCTGCGCGGCCTGGCTGTTTGCGGACGCCCCTTCTCCGAGGGCAGGGCAGGTGGGGGGTGTCAAGTTCTCCTGAGGAGAGACCCCGTTTCTGCTGGGCCCTTGTCCCTCGCTGCATGGCAGTGGGTCGCGGAGGGCCGGATCGAGGGTTACGAAGGGAAAGCCTGGCGGGGAGACACGCGGGTATGGCGAGAGGGGCTTGCATTTGGAACAGCACAGTACATCTCACGTCTAGGGCCGTGGCCTCCACCAAGCAAACGTGTGTATAGACACGCGAAGGGTTCTCGTTCCTGGCAGGAAAGGGTCTGGCTCAAGCTTGCTTTCTACCGCGGGTCAACGGGTAGTGGGGTTGGGGGCTTGGCGGGATGCTGCCGAATCCCTGGGTTCCTCCGGGACAGGCCTTAACCGGATCAGACTGGCGCAGGCCAGTTCCGGGGGCGGACGGCAGGTGCGCAGGCAGAGAGGCTCTCGGGAGCCGCCGCGGGCAGACGGCAGGGCTGCAGGCGCCGACGCCCACACGCACGGGCCACGGAGCAAGGGCTCCGTGGGGAGAGAGGCCAGTGTTTCCAGCGGGTATCAGAAATGAAAGCGCAGTGTGGAGGGAACCCTCTGAATGGGCGCCTGCCCGAGAACAGCGGGCACTGCCTACTCTTAACGCCGGCCGGCTCTGGACCGAGGCCACCGTCGTCAGTCTCTCGTGGCTGCACAGCAGAGGACGGCTCCCTCCAGACACCATCTGAGCTCCTGGGCTCACACAGACCCACTGTCCCTGCCACCCTCACCTGCCCAGTGCCCGGTGGCCAAGGTACGTCTGGCATCCCAGCCCTGCCATCCCCTGGGCCGGGCGAGGGTGGGGGTGGAATCGGACATGTTTTTGAATCACCCAGTGAGAGGGTTTTAATAAAAATTGGTGATGGAATGTTCTGGGGAAGGTGGGTAAAGGTACAATGATGGGGATTTGTTTTTTGCAGAAGACTTTTAAAAGTTTAGGCTATAATAAGGAATTGAGATAAAACATTCCTATTTAGATGGAATAAATTTAGCAAATCCATCACATTAAAAAAATGTTGATGGTGTTTAGGAGAATAGAAGGCAAAACTGAATTTCTGGCAAAACACCAGTTGGTCATTACTACTGAGCTTCACCAAACAACTGTGCCTTCTACTTTATCCTTCATTTCAGTGCCCTCAAATATAGTCACAAGTGCAAGGGATGGGCTTCAGCTGGAAGAGTGTCGGTAATGCTCCCTCATTCTTTTTTGAGTTTGATCTTTTTTCAGGATTTTCCCTTTTTTTTTTTAATGATTTTTTATTATATTATGTTAGTCACCATGCAGTACATCCCCGGTTTCCGATGTAAGGCTCGATGATTCATTAGTTGTGTATAACACCCAGTGCACCATGCAATATGTGCCCTCCTTACTACCCATCACCGGTCTATCCCATTCCCCCACCCCCCTCCCCTCTGAAGCCCTCGGTTTGTTTCTCATAGTCCATAGCCTCTCATGTTTCATTCCCCCTTCTGATTACCCCCCCTTTCTTTATCCCTTTCTTCCCCTACTGATCATCCTAGTTCTTATGTTCCATAGATGAGAGAAATCATATGATAGTTGTCTTTCTCTGCTTGACTTATTTCACTTAGCATTATCTCCTCCAGTGCCGTTCATGTTGCAGCAAATGTTGAGAATTCGTTCTTTCTGATAGCTGGATTTCAAAGAACTGGAACAGGATTTTCCCTTTTGTCATTTAAAGTCACTCAGGTGGAAGTGGGGTAGATGGGAAGGTCAGATTGGTGTGGGCAAATACAAAGAAAACTCATAGTGACAGGATGATTTAAAAAAAAAAAAAACAACAGCCCAAGAAAAAACTAAACTGGATTCCAGAGTATTCAAAAGAGCGGCAGTCAGAGGAGTTTCAGGAATTGAAAGATACTTGGATTAGGTGGAGGATTGGGGGGTGGTTGAAGGGACAGGCTCACTCTCAGGAACTAGGAGGGTCACAGAAGGAGCAGAAGCCATGTCTGGCAAAGTCAGTGAGAAAAAGACCTGGGTCGTGAGAAGCCTACAAATTTGGTTCAGCTCTTTATTAGTTACCACCATGTTGAGACAGAGAACAGAGAAGGGGAAATACCACTAAGGCGAAGAGTGAAATTTAGGAGTAATTGTAAACTAAGGGTGTATTTTAACAATGAATATGACTGAAATAGGGCTTATATGGAACAAGTTTTGCTTGGTCCATAAATAAATAAACTATTTCTAAGTAAACTTATTTTCTGTTTTGATTCCATTCTTAGCTTCTAGAAATCTTATCAACAAATAAGTAAGTTCTTCATATTGCTTTAGTGATAGATAGCTTAGTGGTTGTCCTTTTCTCCCATCCCCTGGGCTTAAAGTACCAGAACTAGGTAGAATAGAAGTAATTTCAGAAATAAACACAAAGTAAGAGAGTATGTCTTGATTTATGTTTCACAATGTAGATATTTGTTATTATTATTTTTTCTATCACATATTGATATTTGGAATCATAAAGACAATACAATTTTGTATTCTCTAGAATTCCACATGAGTGGTTTATGATGTTAGTGAAATATTCTTTACAATACCACATAATGTTATCTTAAAACCAACAAACTGATGTTGATCAGTGAATTTGCTTCTTCAGTGATCTCTGTGGACAGAAGAGGCTGAGGCCCATGAACAAGAAGTGCTCAAGATTGTGGGATCTGTAAGGTGCTTTGTGAACACATGAGACTGCTCCTCTGTAGCCCTGTGATGGTAGTTGACATTGATGGTGGGAAGGTTTCAACTTTTCTTTCATTTAAGAAGATTTAAATAAAGGTACGTGGAACATTGGTTAATAGTGTATACTACAAGTCTTAGAATGAGATCTTGGAAAATTCCATACCCTGCATTTTGTTTTTGAGTAAAAGTCACATAGACTAGAAGTCACATTTATCTGAAGGGTGTCTTGTTATCATACAATTTGAATTTGCTGTGGTCAGGGTCTGTGCAAGTCTTCAGGGGATCCTAGATTACACAGGACTGGAAGGGCCTTTAAGAAATGAGCTAGATATTATGCTGGGATTATACTGGAATTAAAAAGAAGTTAGCTGGGTAAGATAAGGGTCTGATCTTCATTGAGATCTCACCTTCCGTTCCAAAAAGCTGAAGTGGCAAAAGTAACTGAGTAAAGCGCACATATGGGGGAAATGCCTTTGCCCTACTTTTCCCTTGTTTTTAGAAAAACCAAAATGATCTTTTGGATTCCAAGGTCTTAACACTTGATATAAATGAAAATATGCATAAACCAACATCATCTCTGTCTGCAACAGCTAAGGACTATTAAATGCCTTTTAGGGAGAAAAGATAAAGATCAGAAGCTTAGCTGTGTCTTTAGCTGCTTTCTCAGTATCTAGTCTTTCACATCCAAGAAAAATCCAGAGCAATGTATTAAAACAAAGTAAGTAATTGACTGCTTTAGCTAGTGGTAACTTGAAAGTTTAGAGAGTTCGACTTACGTGGTTATTGTTTGTATAAATGACGTGTTTTGTGAACCATAATGATATGTGATAAAATTTCAAAAACTCCTATAGAAGTACTCAAATCACCTTAAGATTAGATAGTGGACTTTTAATAAAACTTCCCCACATTTACTTGTAGACTTCCTGGTTGATTTCTTAGAATCCTGGCAGCTTCTGAGCCAACAGTTTTTCCAAGACTTTGAGGCAGTAGTTATATCATTTAAGAATCCAATCAGTAATTTTATCCTTATTCTGGATACGTTTCCATTATAAACAGTTTGTGCAAGTATATACACACACACACGCACACACATGTGCACACGCACACATCTGTCCATACATAAAAGATACTACCTCTCATAAACTTTTCTGAGTACTATTGAGGAGCAGACAGTTTTCTAAAAATTTATTAAGGAAAAACTTTGGATTTAAGGGAAATAGCTATACATTAAATTTTCAGAACATTCTTGGGGCACCTGGTGACTCAGTAGGTTAAGTATCCAACTCTTGATACCAACTCAGATCTTGATCTCAGGATTGTGAGTTCAAGCCCCACATTGAGCTCCACACTGGGCATGGAGCCTACTAAATAAATGGATGAATGAATGAATGAATGAATGAATAAATAAATGAAAATTCTCAGAACATTCTCAAGCCAGACCTTACCCTTAAGTGGAAAGAATGGAGAAATTTAGGGGCGCCTGGGTGGCTCAGTCGTTGAGCATCTGCATTCGGCTCAGGGCGTGATCCAAGCGTTCTGGGATCGAGCCCCACATCAGGCTCCTCCGCTGGGAGCCTGCTTCTTCCTCTCCCACTCCCCCTGCTTGTGTTCCCTATCTCACTGGCTGTCTCTCTCTCTCTCTCTCTCAAATGAATAAAAATCTTAAAAAAAAAAAAAAAAAAGAATGGAGAAATTTAATGCCACCAATTTTTATCTTTACTTGTTTTTTCTCTGTTCTATATAAGAAAAACCAATAGAATTAATGTGGTATTGGTGTTATTTTCCTATTCTAATAAGCTTACTTTAATAACATCATTTATGTTCCTCTTCTTTTATACCAAATTTCTGAGTTGTCCATGTACGACATATCTATGTTGTAATTTCTCGGTTTCTTCATGGAATGTGCTATTTTATTTCTAGATATCTGATCATAGTTAAATGCCTTAGTGTTTCTTGGTCAAATAGTAACTTTTTTTCCTTCAATATTCTGCAGAGGAATTAAGATTCCCATAGGTTGAAATGTTTAAATGTGTCTTCAGAACACTCATGGGAGATACAGAGTAGCTCTGTCATATTATTAGCAGCAAAACACTTAAAAAAAGTAGCTGTCCAACAAAACTGCTTGTGAAGCCCACTAGAGATAATCCCATCCTAAATTACTGGCTGCATAAGTACATTTCCATAAAAAAGAACAAAACATAACAGGAAGGTAAGATAAATAACTGTCTCTGAAACAATTAGGTCTGATATATATTAACAAGTATCAATCAGTTTCTTTTTTTTTTTTTTAAAGATTTTATTTATTTATTTGACAGAGATAGAGACAGCCAGCGAGAGAGGGAACACAAGCAGGGGGAGGGGGAGAGGAAGAAGCAGGCTCATAGTGGAGGAGCCTGATGTGGGGCTCGATTCCACAATGCCGGGATCACGCCCTGAGCCGAAGGCAGACGCTTAACCGCTGTGCCACCCAGGCGCCCCACAGTTTCTTTTTTTTAAGATTTTATTTATTTATTAGAGAGAGGCGAGTGTGTGACATTTTGCTTAGCATAATATACTCTATCTAGCTCCATCCATGTTGTTGCAAATGGCAAGATTTCATTCTTAGTAATAGCCCAATGGATAGAAAAGAATGTGGATTCTGCTGCTTTAGGATGAAATGTTGAAAATATATCTGTTAAGTCCATCCAGTCCAGTGTGTCATTCAAAACCATTGTTTCCTTGTTGATTTTCTGCTTAGGTGATCTATTGCTGTAAGTGGGGGTGTTAAAACTCCCTACTATTATTGTATTATTATCAATGAGTTTCTTTATGTTTGTTACTAATTGACCTCTATATTTTGGTGATCCCAATTTGGAGGCGTAAATATTTAACAATTGTTAGCTCTTCTTGATGGATATATCCCTTAATTATGATATAATTCCCCTTTCATCTCTAATTATATTCTTTGTTTTAAAATCTAGGTTGTCTGATATAAGTATGGCTACTCTGGCTTTCTTTTGATGTCCATTAGCATGATAGATGGTTCTCCATCCACTAGCTTTCCATCTGCAGGTGTCTTTAGGTCTAAAACGAGTCTCTCATAGGCAGCATGTAGGTGGATCTTATTTTTTAAGCATCTGATACCCTGTGTCTTTTGATTGGAGCATTTAGTCCATTTACATTTAGAGTGATTATTAAAAGATATGAATTTTGTGGCATTCTGTTACCTGTAAAATTGGTGTTTCTGTTGATATTCTCTGTTTCTTTCTAGTCTTTGTTGCTTTTGGTCTTTTTTTCCGCATTCAAAGAGTCCCTCTTAATATTTCTTGCAGGGCCGGTTTAGTGGTCACAAACTCCTTTAGTTTTGTTTGTCTGGGAGCCTCTTTATCTCTCCTATTCTGAATGACAGGCTTGCTGAATAAATTATTCTTGGCTGCATATTTTCCCATTCAGCACAATCACAGTAATCTCATTCTTCTTGGTGGTTCATATTTTAGTGATAAGTATGATGCATTTCTGATCAATGAGCTATGAGGTGGAATCTTCTGGGGGCTTAGGGAAAAACTTTGTCACAATTAAAAAGAGACACAAAAGATAGTATTTTTTTTACTGGATAGTACCTTGTCCCATTACAATATAAGGTAGTTGGCCTAAAGATAAGTCCACATCCTAATGCATTATAGATAAATGGAAAGATCCTTGATGATGTTGAGGTATTGAATTAAGCAACCCTGAAGCTGTGTCACTGAAGAATTTCTCATATGAAATGATAAATTTCATAAAACGTCAGCTAGTTAGGTCAGGATTTTCTGTTTCTTGTAGCTGAAATCTTCCTAATTAATACACTAGGGGAAATACTTCATTAGTGAATGATTTACAATTAAAGGATTTATCAGATTATGTAGAAAGGTTTTTATCTCAGCCTGTCCCACAAAATGAATTATCTTAGAAAGGAGAGGGAAAATTGGATGATGGTAGAAAGATAAAACAGAGTCAGTAAGGTTAAACAACAACAAACAAGATGTGGCAGTAGCCTAGACCAGGAGTCAGAATCTATTCTAACATATTCTTTCAGATTAAATATGTGAAATATATATATTGTCAAGGTATGTGTATATATAAACGTTTCCTCTGAGATTGTTTGGATAGTTCATATAGTTTGTGCTACTGATGAATCTTGAGTCCTTTCATGTTTCTTAAATTGCTAAACCTAAATTATTAATGTTGTGTTTTCTCAACAAAGTCCTCTTATTTACCCATTTATTGAGCTTAGCTGCAATAAACTTTGAACATAAATTAAAGGCTTCTATGAACTAAGCTTCTTTTATGAAACTGATTTATCATCTCAGTATAAACAGGAACAAAGAATACTGGCTTAAATAAAAGGCAGGTGGGAAGCCCCTCCTCTAGCCATCTCTCTCCCACAGCAGCATGGCCCAGGGCCCTGAGGCTGGGGCAAAGCTCTTTTTTCTCAGAGCGGGAAACCTCTGTGGCTGTTCGTTTTCGGTTGCTTGCGACCCAGTAACCTCTGGAAGAAGGAAAAGCAGGATGTGGGGACTTCCTATGTTACTTTCCAAGGGCTTCAGCCCACTTGAAGGGCGAAAGAGGAGGACATTGTGTATCAAATAGACAGGAATCCTGACTATATATTTAAAAATGCTCAGTATGGTTGGCTTGAATTTAGGGGCGAAGAGTTTTTCATTGTGATCAGTTTCCTATTCCTTTGGAGGCAGGTATCTTAGCTGTCTATCTGTCTGTCTACCTACCTATAATTTCCTAGCTCAGCCTCTCTGTGCTATGCTCTGTTCTGCCAGTGAAAGGGATGTAGTACACTATGACATCATTTGACAGGAACTTTATATTACAAGTTAGAATTACATAGGAGGGACAGAAATGTTTTCTAGGATGAGTTAAGGTAAGTAACAAGATAACTTCTCTCAAGTCACATATGTTAGAAAATATAAATAGGTGTTCAGAGTCTTGGGGAGAGTATGGGGGAGAGGCAAAGTGTTGGCTAAGCAGTGATGTGGCATTAGCCTAGATCAAGACTGCTGACTCTGATCTGCAGGCCTAATCCCACCTGCTACCTGTTTTTGTATCGTCCCCAAGCTAAGGGAAGGTTTCGACATTTTTAAATGGTTGAAGAAAATTAAAAGAATATTTTGTAATACGTGAAAATGGTATGAAATGGAAATTTCAGGTTTTATTGGCATAGAACCATGCCCATTTATTTACATATTTTCTGTGCTCCTTTTGAGTTAGGAAAGCAGAGTCGAACAGGTACAACAGTCTTGAAACAAAGGTTTAAATATTTACTGTCTGATGCTTTACAGAAAGTTTGCTATCCCCTGGCCTAGACCACTGCTTCTTAACCCTTAAGATGCACGTGAATCATTTGGGGATTTCGTGAAAATGTGTAGTTTCTGATTCAGTAGGTCAAGGGAGCCTGAGTGTCTGCATTTCTAATGAGCTGAGGACCACACAGTAAGTGGCAAGGCTCTAGTGCAGGCTTAACAAACTTATTTTTTAAAGAGCTAAATAACAAATAGTTCAGAATCTGCAACCTATCCAGTCTTTTTTACAACTATGTACATCTTCTGGGTAAAGCAGACACAGGCAATGTTTAAAAGAACAGGAGCAGCTGTGTTCCAATAAACATTTATTTGCAGAAGCAGGCATCGGGCTGGATTTGGCACCCAGATTTACTTTACTATTCACTAGCCTCAGGTGTCAGTGTTGGGCGTCCATTAAGTAATAGGCACAGTCCTACCCTCTGCTTGCTTACTAGTTCCATAACACATTCCAGTAATAATGATGATAAAGATAGCAATTACCTTTCATAGGGTAATTATCGTATGCCAGGCTCTATGTGAAGCACTATGAGCCTTCTCTTATTTAATTATCACAACAAATCCTAGGAAGCAGATACCGTCATTATCCTTGCTTACAAATGAAAATACTGAGCTTCAGAGAAACAGAACTTACCCAAAGCTGCCAACAGCAAATCAGTGGTGGGCCTAGGATAAGACATAACTCGTGATTATTGAATGACTGTTGGATTATTAGATGACTGGATTCAATGTGTACACTCATAGGAGTTCCATAAGCTGGAGAACCAGACTGTGACTGTCCTGGCGGAACCTTCATTATAAGGCCTGTGCTCGAAGATCTGAACATAAAAGACGAGACATCTGTATAGAGGCAAAGTTAAATGGAGGTGTCAGAAACTGGATGTTTGACTCAGAGAAGGCAGAGCTTTCTTTTTCATGATAGATTTAGACCTTCACTGCATGTTCTTGAAGTTAAGGCTCAGAGATCTCAGAAAGCACGCTTTTTCATAGTCTTGGATTTTCCATGCTCCAAAAAATGAAATTGCTTTACTTTATAATAACATGTTATTTTAGGCACCAAATAGTATGGCATCCTGCCTTCCTTGTATACTTTGGAATTTTCAGTTATACAATAAATGTCCCTTCTAACCACAGTGACTGAAATTACATTTCTCTTTACAAATTCTTCTAGATTTTTTCCCCTTTCTTTCTTAGCTACAGTTACTAAAGAGTAGACCTTCATTCTGGCCTACCATATAAGATTACTTTTTTGTGTCTTTACACTGTTATTTCTGTGTGAATGAATGTTTCTAGGTAAGACACCTATCAGCATAACTACATTATAATAAATTAGTAGATGACTAAGGGCAAACATGTTGTAAATAAAAATGCTTTGGAAAAACATTTTTCTTGAGTCTCAGACACAATAGCCTTAGATTACAGATATCATATAGAGATGAATAATTGTGTCATTTTTTAATGAATCATCTGTTGAAAAACTTTTATACATTGCTTTGATGAATAATAATAGTTTCCACTTCATGAGCAGTCAGTGCCGGTACAGGGCAAGGAAGAATATGGCAATGTTTTCTAAGTCTTAAGAATCAATCATCTTAGATATTTAGGTGGGGAAGGAAGTTGAAATATGACACGCAATTATGAAATTGCATGCTTAGAGATTCTTAAAGCCAGAACTTAGGATGTTCTAATATAGGCATCTGTATATACTCCTACTTTTCTATGTAAGTCCAAAATGATTAAGTGAAAGTCATTTGCTTCTTCAACGCAAATATATTAGCTTTTTTTCCTGAATCTGGGAATATGTGTTGGTTTCCTAGGGCTGTTATAACAAAGTGCCACAAACTGGTGCCTTAAAACAACAGAAATTCATTGTCTCACAGTTCTGGAGGCTGGAAGTCTGAACTCAGTGTATTGGCAGGGCCACACTCCTTCTGAAGGCTCTGGTGAAGAATCCTTCTTTGCCTCTTCATAGGCACTTCTTGGCTTGTAGATGTATCACTCCAGTCTCTGCCTCTAGCTTCATATGGTGTTTTTCTCTGTGACTCTGTGTCTTCACGTTGCTGTTGTCTTATAAAGACATTGTTCATATAGAGTGGATTAGGGCTCCACTCTACTCCAGTTTGATCTTGTCTTAACTAATGACATCTGCAACAACTCTGTTTTTAAATAAGGTCACATTTTGAGGTACTGGGTATTAGGACTTTACTATACCTTTCTCGGGAGGGCACAGTTCACCCATAACAGAATATACGGATGCAAAGATGTTATTGTTTTCCATGCAGATCTTACAGTATAGGGAGAAGGCTTATATGTGGATTTATGAAGACACAGGTTGTAATAGTGCAATATTCACAAAATGCTGTAAGTGTAATGCAGTGGAGAAAGCTACTTTTCCCCTAGTAAAATGGTAAAGGAAGGCTTTCAAAGGCAGTTGCCATTTGAACTAGGCTTTGAGGAACAAATAGGAGTTCATTGTGGAAAGGATGCCAGGTGGGAGGAACACATCAGCCAGAAAACTTTGGGTAAAAGCATGGGTGTAAGAATGAATTAAGTGTTTGTTTGCTGTGATTATTACTAGCTACTCTTTATTAGTATGTGTCATTTAATATTAACCACAGCCTTTTGATCCCCATGCTGCAAATGGGAAAACTGAAATTTCAAAAAATTACGTACTTTGTCTCCAGCTGACACATCTTGAAGGTAGTACTATTGAGATTAGAACCCAGACAGTCTGATTTCATAGTCTATATTTTAGCCATTGTGGTACAAATTACAGTTTAGGATATTTGGGAGGGCATATGAGTAGGGAGACATAAGGCCGAAGAGCTAAGTTAGAGACAGATTGTGAAGAAATTGGTTTATCATTGATTTCCTTAACAGAAAATCGGTTGACTTATTAGAGTTTGAACTTTAGGGACCATAGACAATGGAACAATTTCCAAAGCTTTAAGAACAGATGTCAAATGGCCACATTCCTGGAGGGTAGAGGGTGAATTGCAGGCCCAGAGACTAGAGACGAAGCTACTGTCATGGGCCATGTTAGAAATAATGAAGGTTGGAACTAAACAGAAACAATGGGGTGGGAGGAGCGATAGAGTCAGAGATACTTGTGAGTCAGGGTCAGTCAGGCGTTGAAGCTAAGTCAGTGTCTCTGTTGGATGGCTGCCTTTGACTCAAGTGCTGAAAGTAGAGCTGTCTCAACTCAAGTGGTTAAAGCAATAATTTCAATCCATAACCCTAACCTTAGAAAGAGTCTAGGAAGTATGTGCCAATACGATGGTTATATTAATACACATATAATTGATTGTATTATAGAAGAAACAAAAGTATCTTTAAAATTCCAAAGACTGAGTTAATATATTTTAAAACAAACTACGTAAAAGTGGCAGAAAATATTTTGCCATAAGCTCTGTGCAATCTTATCTAATTGTATTAGGTTGTAACTCCTTTGGGTTAAATTCATCCACGTGTTATTGGAGGTATAGCTACACTTCTGCAGCTCAGCCTATTCAACTAAAGCCTGGTTATTGTAAAAAAAAAAAAATCTATTATTTCTTAAAAATAGCTTAATTGATTACTGGGTTAATGTAATAACATTTAGCATGAATTTGAAAGCAAAGCATTATTCAAGGATACCAGGTTGTCTTTGGGACAAAGGGAACCAAGACTGTGTCTCCTTGTGGCATATGGCCCTCATATGAAAAGCTGCCCAAACAATCATGAATATCCAGCAGGATATTTATGGGATTTCCTAAAAAGATATCAGTTACTGGAGGAAAGTTTATTAGAACAAGCTGTAATTCTCTTAAATGAATTTTCTTTTATTTTGAGGAATTATTTTATGTAGGTATCTGGTGCCACCACAGACCGTGCATTGTAACTTGCTTATCTTTAGTGACTTTTGGCGTGTCTGTGTGTACTTGGCAGCTCTCCCCAAGCGTTGGCCAGGGCCTTGTGATACAACTGCCATTAGTCAGGCGAAAGCAAATATAAACAATGTGAGTCTTTTTTCCACTTTTAGCCTGTAAGTTAAAAGTATAATAGCATAAATTTGGGGAAAATTAGACATAAGCTAACATATTCATATCCATGCTATATTTCACTAAATGAAAATCTGGTAAGAAATGAAAAGAATGCTAAAAATTCTTTTTTTTTTTAATTCTTTTGAATTGATTGTATCTTGCACAGTGAAAACTGCCATGACCTGAAAATGGCATACATTCTTTCCCTAATGTTCTTGCATCTGAACACACAAAAAAACAAACCCTAAATTGTGTGGAAAAGTTATGTCTTCTTGTGATTGATTTTTAACTTGATATTTTGCGTTGTTGCTAGATTTAAAAAATTTCTTGGAATGTTAATTTAGAATGTTGAGCACTAAATTAGAATTCAGTGATGTAAGATTTGAAACACACATGGTAATTAAGGGGTTTAAAATTCTTGTACTTCATCACTTATGAGAGACCATTCTTTTGTAAATTAGAGTGTTTTGTAAAATAGCAGCCCAAAGGATAGGGAGATGAAGAAGGAAAATAGAAAAACAGGAAGAATTATCCTTCTTTGTTCAGTTCAAAGGCACATCCTAGAAGAATATTAAGTATAAAAAGCGAGGCAAAATGCTGACATTGCAAACTTATTACCATTGACTAAGCAGTACAAACACGTTAATGTTGTGATTTTCAGATTACTGTTAAAACACGAAATCCAACAGGAGGAAAAAAACCCACAACTTTATTCTCAGTATCCAAACTGTTGCTGCCAACATGAAGAAAGGCTGTGTGTCATATAATATTCTGCTGGACTTACTGTAGGTTAGGTCTGTGGGGACCCCTAGAACGAATGTGCCAGCATTGGAAGGTAAGACCAACTGCGAAGGGCTTTTTCCTTTGCTTGAAATTCCTGGAACCTAACAGGGAAACCACCTGGAATCAGATGGCCATGTGGGATCTGCGATGCCTTTTTCATAGTGAAGCATCCAAACACATCCAGAGAATGATCGTATAGATATGCAGTTCATATAGATATATGGTCTACCCAGAATTTCCTATCAGTTTAAAAATGGATCTGTAGATAAGAGGGGTAAACCTAGAGCCAGAGCTGGAGTGCTTTCCAAGACCACCAGTTCTCCGATCCCTAGGAAAGGGAGAGAAACGGCTGGTTCTGTTTGGCCCACTCAGAGATCACTTGATTAGGATTCAGTCTGGACTAGACCACCTTGTACTTGGACACTCTGAAGTTCCAGTGTTATAATGCGTGGTCTCGAATTTTTCAGTCAGTGGCACGTGGTCAGGGAACCCTTGCATTTCCTTCCCTCTTGGTCACCCGCTGTTCTCTACAGAGAGAATTTAGCAGAAAATTAGCAGGTACCTGACGTTTACCCAATGCCCTCACAGATGATAAAAAGTGGTGGACACAGCCAGCTCTCACACCAACCGGCTCATATCCTATCCTAATGGATTCTTAAATGATTACACATTGATCAAGTCCTTGAGTATCACTGGTGCACGGAAAGCAGCAATGTTTCTGGTATCTGGTACATTTTAAGAAAAAGCTGTTTGTCATTTAACTTTTCAGAGTTAAAGTCAGTAAAGTAGAATTTTAACAAAGAAAATTAATAGTGTTATAATGTCCATTATACAATTTTACAAAGGTACTTGATTTATTTAAAAACAGTTTAGAGAAAAATTCTAAGTGGCAGTGATGATGTGAATCAGAGAAGAGGTTCACTGATCGGGAGGGCTTGCCCTGCCTGACCTAGGAGACTTGGTTCTTACGTGTTATACAGAGTGCAGCTCAAGTGCTCTGGAGCGCTCAAGTCTGAATCTGGCGGTGAGCTTCGAATATTTGTTTAAAGCAGTTATTTAAAATGAGACATTAGAACTGCTGGTTAAAGTTTCTGAAAAACCATGGAATAAGACAGTTTATTGAATGGAATAAATAGCGGGGATTTGGAAAAATCCTTTGAATCTATAACAAGTGGCAGAGCAAAAGGAATTACCAATTTTCCAGCTGTTTGGAATGAAACGGCACTTTCTGGGATTCGCATTTCATATCAGAGTTGTTTAACCAGCAAAATGCTGAAGTGATTAGTACGAAACTGTGAAGCTGAAGCTCGAGAAAACTGGTCAGAAATGTTTCTGGCGTGAGCTTTAGAAGTTATTTCTGTTCTGTTGGTCAGTGATGAAATGTGCTATAATCAGCCTGCTAAATTGTCCACAGAGGAAGGCTTACTTTGGTGGTTTGAAGGTATCTTCTTTCAGAATTGCGATGTGGCAGCACATCCCTGAACAGCTCATTTCCTGAGGGATACTAAGCAAGAGCCAAACCCAGGAAAAAAGAAAAGTTTAAAATCTCTCCCCTTACTGTGAACCCTTACCACGTTAGAACACAGATGACTCTCTTACTTAACAATCTGGCGTAAACTGAACACTGCCAGAAAGGTGCTAAATATTTATTATGCAGAGACCCAGGGGCCATTTTTCACCAGGAAAATAAGAGCTGTCTTTACCAGCATCGTGCCTTGCCCAGATGTGAAACTGAAGCTGAAATGAATGGAACAACCTTGTTTTTCCTCTGACAGTTTAGTTGGAGGAAATTTTAATGGACTGATGTACACACAATACTAATATATTTTGGTTGCCTATTAGGAACTGTCAAGAGTTCAAGTCTTAATTACTGAAGCATGGTGTCTCTTTAGGGCTCAATCTGGTTCTTCTTCTATCCTGGAAGTCCTCCCTGGCCACCACTGTCACCAAATAATGTTGGGCCTGGGAAGCTGTCTCTTTCTCAGGGATTTTTATATTTTACATTTGCGTTTACTCTGATTTCTATTGATTTGACCACTGTCTTCTGATTTTTTTATATATACATATATATGTATACATATTTCATATATAAAGTTACTCATAAGGTAAATGTATTCTTAGGATGCCAGATTGCTGTATCAGTAGAGCTAAATCCTCAGAACAGGTGGGACAGCAGGAAGAGACTGGAGTGAGTGGAGAAACTCACTAACTTACTGTGTCTGAATAAAGTGAGCATATATCTTTGAAGGACATCATTTCCAACTTTAAAAACAGATAAGCCTAGTCTAATGTGATTCGGTTAGCCCATATTCTTTAAATTTAGTAGTAGTACCAAGTCCTGAAATTTTGAAATTATTGATAGAAAAAATAAACATAAAATGTTTCAGAAGGCTTTTTGATCAAAGTTATATTACATAATAGGTTTTATTTTCCTTGGCATTTTATGAAAAAGTCAAAGAATAGCTCTGACCAGTGGTGTGCTAATTGGTAAATGTCCATTACCTAGCTCTGGAGATATGTTATGGAAGTCCTGATTCATAGTATTTGACAGTTAACATGGTATAAATACTCCTACGTGGCCAGTTTCAAACTACCACTGGGATGTCAGTTGGCTTGAAAACCTCCTGAAAGTTTAATAATGAGTTCTTACAATGCAGAATGAGTCAGCTCCAGCATGCTGGCCAAGACCAAATTTGTACAAGCCATGAAATGATCTTTAGAACTTACGAGTTTGTCAAACCAGTTATCTAACATGGACATGGAACCTCAAATACTCTGTCTTACGATCCCCCAAGTACCTGTAGAATACATAATAGGGAGAAGAATGGGAAAATTCTACTATATTTGCTATAGTTAAAATCTTACACCAAATATACTGAAAAAGTATATTAAATGGAGTGAAAAGTTCCTTAAGACTTTGAGATAAATAAATGTGCCTCAAAAATAAAGATTTTAGTATTACTTATAGCATGTTGTTGGAAGTATAATATCAATAAATGGACATGAATAAATGATTTATTGCCAGTCACTAAACCTTTTCTTTGCACTACTTTTTAATTTATGTTCTTTCATTGTGTCTTTTTTGGTATCCTTTTTCCCTCAAATCAGTTTCTGTGCATCAGTGCAATTTATTTCACCAAAACCAATATCCTTATGAAAGCTCCTTCTCAGCTAGACTGTTTCCAATGTATAACTAAAACGATCTTTCTTTTTCTCCTTCAACACCACTCTTTAAATGAAAAGAACATTAGAGGGATTTTGCTAATCCTGTGCCAGAGTTTGGGGAATTTTTTGAAAAATAACCTCTGAATAATCCCACCCTACCTGGAAATGTTAATAATTTAGGGAAAAGAGACTTAGTTGTTTAATCTGCCAGAATTAAAAGTTACAAGAAAGAGCTTCTTAACTTTATTCATTCCTTTCAGCAGCTCAGGCTTGGGACTCAGAAGGTCAGTGTTAACTAAATTCATTGCTGCTTGAGATTTTTTTTTTTTTTTTTAATTGGCAGCTGATACAGAGTGCTTTCACAATAAATGTATTCTAACATGGTCCTTGGGTGTGATTTTTCCTTTTTAGGTATAGCCAAGAAGTAGATTTACCAAAGAACATAATCAAATAATCTTTACTGAGTGTTCTTTTTTTTTTTTTTTCCAAAGGACTTGTATTTTTTAACTTGCCTAGTCCTCTTTCATCTATTCTTGTTTGCTCAAATACAGGAGAGGCATAACGGTGATGCCCTAGAACAATGAAGAGGAAAGGCGGTTCTAAAAAGAATGGTTGGATCAGAGAAAACTTAGAAAATGACACTTCTCTTTCCTGGGCTTAGGAGGTACTCAGACAGTAAAGCAAGTGGAGTGCATTGGTTTTTTAAAAATTTGTTTTGTAAAGCACTGGGGAGTCTCCCTTCCCCAAGGACTTGAGGCTGCAGAAGGGCCGCCTTTAAACACACGGTGAGTGATAATTTTTCTTTCCACCTCCAAGGAAATGATTAACCTATGTTCTTCCTAATCCTTCTGCATTGGCTGTTTGTTAGTTGGAAACATTGATAGATGAGTAGGTGTTAAAATAGCACATTTGTTTTAAAAAGAAAACAGATACACATCTTACAGAGTTCACCAGTCACACAATGTACTGTTTGGAAATTTCTATTCACTTACATTTTTGTTTCTATGTATATTGAGATTAAACTCTGATTCTTTAGAGAGCTGTTTTTCAGATTACCCTATTAAACAAAATAAAGCACCTCCCTATCTGTAGCTACTTTGGTGAAAACAAGAAGAAAAACAAAGCTTTTGCCTCTTGGTGGATATTAGGAGATCATGATGTACCTTCAACATAAACTTCTTTTTGTTAAAAAGAAGGTAGGGTAAGCTGGTACACTAAACTAGTGAGTACTCCTCCTACCCTGAGACCTTTAAACCTCTATTTTCTCCTGGATACAAACTTTGAGGACTTTTCTTGTCTTTGAACAAGTGTCAAGTGTTAAATCAACTTATCTTTTTTCCTTGAATTGAGTATCATGGGTACTTAAAACTATAATCTCTCTACTATCTGAACCCTTCCCACCAAAACAAACAATAAACAAACAAACTACCCATCCAGGGAGATTACTAATATGGTGGGTGACAGGTTATGTGATTATGTATGTGATTTTGTTCCCTTTAATTTTCTTCCCAGATTTCCTTCTGTAGCATCCCTCTTTATTCTGTAAAGCCTTTTGAATTTCTGCTTCTCTCTGGATATCATCAATTAGTGAAATATTATGTCAATTGGTAACAGTTTTATCCTTTCTACTCCTATTTGCATAATGCAGCAGGATTCCTAAAGACGGAAAGACTTCCTTCCTCCTCCCTTTAAGGTATATAACATCAAAACTACTTGTGTCTTGCACTTCCCAACCCCTTGCTCACCATGAACGAGAGGAAAAGGTGTAAAAAGGACACGCGTTTCTAGGAAACTGTTAGTTCCTGAGCTGAGCCTTTGCAGACTTCAGAAGAGAAAAACAATACTATAATTTTGAGAATATTCTGTTAAAGAATGTCTGTTTTCTGGGCTTACAATAATGGAGATTAAATAATAGGGAACAAAGGTCATTCTAAGAAGAATGGTGGTATCATACATAGGAAACAGAAAAAAAAAGGCAAATAAATAGTTGTCTTTGTTCTCCTTTGGATTTGCTTAAATATGTTACAGCTCTGCACCTAGCCTCTTCTCTGTTTCTATCAGGGCTATACAATTCCTTTAGATTCTCCTGAAGCCAAATCTCTAGGCAGATCAATAGTTAAACTCTATCAAAAAACCACAGAAAGTAACATACAAAACCAAACCAAACCCAAATTACCCAAACAAAAAGCTATTTAATCAAGTGGAATTTCCTCTATTTCTGCTCTTCTGAGTAACTGTGTCATTACTTAAACAGCTCGCTCCTTTGCATCGTTAGCATATGTTTGATTGCATCTCTTCATAGACCTTAATCGTCAGATATGGTGTTTCCTTTAAGTTAAAAGGGTTTCAATACTCCCATCCCCTTATTTTCTAACAGACTTACTGCTGGGAGAGATTAACTGTTGCCCTAGAAGCACTCAAAACATCAATTTCCCTGGAGCAATATCTCACTAATCTCAGCACTCAAATCACAATGTTTAGTTAGAGCTTGTTCAGTGAGTACTTGAAGGTTGATTAAATGACGGTTAGACTTCCCGGAGCGACCGAAGTGGAAGCTCTAAAGGGGCAGATCACCCATGTTGGAAGGCAGTTCCTTCCATTCAGAGATCAATTTTGTCAAGACCACTTAGAAGACACACAGTTACCATTTACTAATGTTAACTGCAGAATTATGCTCATAGTAATCCCATGCTTTGACATAACCTGTATGAAATTTCCTAATATTTCCTAACTGTGGCATTTGGTCAAAACACAGATAAGGATCCATGTGTGTACGCATGTGCGTGTGTCTGTGTGTGCTCCTTGTGTGGACTATCTCTGATTTGCTTACCCTCTCACTGGTTGAGGTACCTTCCTCCTGTTCTTTTTTACCAGCTCTCCCGGTAGAGGTTTGGCAATTTAGTTTATGTATCTTGAGGAATGCAGAGAGGACAGATTTGAGGATTTGATACATATTTCAAGGGTTTGATTTCATCAGCAGGACCAGAACAAGATTGGGTGTTTGTAATATAGTTTGACTTAGAGATTAGATCATCTTTTGACAGAAAGAAAGTGATTAGAGAGATACAGTTTCAAAATATGCCTACAAATTAACACATCTGCTCATGATAGTTCCCGGGAGAGGAAAGACCAAAACAAAAATAAAACAAGAGATGTAACACTGTCAATAACAGCAACAGAAAACAAAAACTGGATCCGTAAATCAGGAATCAGAGATTTTGCAAGATGCCAGTCACATTCACACAAGTCGCCAAGGGAAGTGCCATTTCATCAGTTTTGAAATGACTTTCCTCTAGACCATTGACAAGTGGGTCCAATCCCAGCTTCTGGTCTAGTTTAAGTGGACACATTCCTCATCTGGGAAGGTTGGAGGGACTGTGTACAATGTTGCTGTTAGTATTCCCACTTCATATGCGACACTGAGCGATAAAGGGTTAGTCTGTTTCTCCGGGCTTACACAGCTCTCTGAAGCAAGAATATCCAGATGAATTCTAGAAGTACAATTATATTGAAGCCTATTTTAAAAATCGTATAATATTTTGAAATGTAAGTTCATTGGAAATTTGAGCTGTTATGAATTAAAATCTAACTTGAATGTCTGAAAATGATTCATAAGTAGGCTTTGCTTTCTATAATTGAGGTTTCATGTAAAATACATTTTATTTATAACATGCTGTGCCTTATTTTTTCACATGCTTACTAACCATGCACCTTTTGTGAAATAGTTATGATTTTAAAAATGATAATCCCTGAAAGATCTATTTTCTATGCCTAGGAAAATATTTGAATACTCTTGCTGTGTCATTTAATTTTGTATTGGCTCCAGCTGCTAATTGCAGTCTATTTTTCTCCAGCCAGTGGCCATCAAGATGCCTAAGGTGCCTTAAATCCATGTTTTATTATCTAAAATGTATGCTTTCAAAGGCGATCATCCACTTTAAAACTAAAAGATACCAAAAATAAATAAAGATACTAAGTCATTTAGTCCACTGAATATTAAAGCTAGAGGAAGTGTGTGGGGTCCTGCAGTCAGGGCTCCTCATCCTCTCTTTTTTAAAGATTAGGATGCTAATTCTAGCGAGATGGTGCAGCTTGCCAAGGCCACACAGCTAGTGAAGGAGGAGCCAGCATTGGAGCCCACATCTCTTGGCTTGCAGCTGGGACCTTCACTGTATTTCAAGGAGACCATATTTAGGAAAGATTAAAATGCTAAAAATTTCTCTCCACATCTGTATTTTTCAGTAAATCAGTCTCAGGCATGAATTATACTCACCATTTCCAGTGTTTATCTGAAAAGTCTTGGAGCTCTGAACATTTTGAGGTTGGCCTTTCATTAGCTGCATTGAAAATAATGAAAGAGCCAGTTTGACCTCCTGTCCTGAATGTACGGCTCCTCTCTGGTAAACCAAATGGTTTACAGCTGCTTTGAGCCTCTCTCTTGAACACCATCCTCTTTACCTTATTGCAGAGTTATTTTGAATTTGGAAATCAACTAAAATATTTCATAGTTTACAATGTTATTTAATGTTCACCATTAAAAATCACAAAGATAAAGATACTCATTTATAGTCTGTCTTCCCTCTGGTTATTATAAATAAATAATGTTTAAGATAGTGTTTCAAAGGAACATTTCAATTTTCAACATATGTGACATTTATCATCTTAATGCATAGAAAGGAATGCTTGACTCAAGAGGAATTTTGCTTTTTCAACCAGTAAGAAGTGCATTATCTTAAATATTTGTATCTGCTTTTGTTCCCTTGAGGATCAGAATAAAAGTAATCATATTTTCCCTGAGTGCTTACAACCTGCCAGTCCCGGGAATAAACACTTTATGTGCATCATCTTATTTAATTCTCATGGCTACCTATGAGATAGTTAGTACTGACCCCATTTTATAGATGAAGTAATTGAGGTTATGGGATTAAGATCACGGAGTTGATAAATGACAGAACTGTGGTAAAATCCAAGCAGTCTCAATTCAGTTCCCAGCTCTGTGCCAGAATGTAAACCCTCTGAGGAGGGGACAACTTCCTAGGCTGAACATTATTTGGTTGCCTCTGCGGTGAGGGAGGATTTCCTGGATGCAGTAATGACCAGGTTGAGACCTGAAGGAACATCATGGGATAGTGGTTGAAAACCTGGGCTGTAGACATGCAGTGCTGAGGCTGGCATCCCTGCTTTGCTACTTACAAGGCTTTAGTTTCCCTGTTTGTATAATGAAGAATATGTTACTACATATGTTTATAGGTCTGCTGTGAGCATGGGATAAGGTAATCCATGTAAAGTATTTTACACAATGCTGGACATGTAATATGCACTCAGAAAAGCTTAGCTGTGCATAACTTGACTGGTAACAAAGACACAAATGAATTCCTAGCCCATTGTTCATATCTCCAAACTGTGCAAAAATATTCCATGTAAAAGGAAGATCTGAATCTTCCCCAGTGGTCTGGGGGCTCGGGGTGAGAGAGTCTTCTTTCTTTGACTAGCTCGGATGTCAGTAAGCCTTGCTTACAAGAAAATAAAGCATCCAGTCAACAGTTATGATATGATAACAAACTAAAACAAGACAGAACATAAACCAGAACGACCCTAACCTTGGGAAAGCCAAGGAAGAGACTATGTAGCCAGTGATACCAGGAACAGAGGTGCACACAGTTGTTACACAAATGCACTGTTGGGGGTGAGGCATGGGATCTTGGGTAGAGACTAAGATAGCATCCTGGAGATGATGAAGCACTTGTTCTGTGAGACAGATGGGGAAGACCTGTTGTTGAGTCAAAGAAGCTGTTCTCTGCACGTAGGATATTTATGGCAAAATTTCTGGGGTAAGAGTTGCAAAATAAGAAAAAACACAGATATTTCCTAGCACAATGGAGGTTGTTGGCTAAAGACTAACCCATGCAGTCTTCAGGTCTAAACTTTAGGTCTTTCTTAAAAAGTTCTCCCTGTCCATAGGCTGGGTTAGGTCTTTCCCTGTGTGTACTAATAATATCCTCTGCTTACCCCTGTCAGATCTGTTTTCTTTCAATTGCTATGTAACAGATTACCACCAACGTAGCAGCTTGAAACCACAAAAAAATTTTTTTCCCCAGTTTTTGTGGGTCAGGTATCCTGGACACTCTGCCAGGATCTAAGGCTAAGATCAGGATGTTGGCCAGCTGTGTCTTCATCTGGAGGCTTGACCAGGGAAAATTAGGCTCCCAGTCTCCTTTAGGTTGTTGGTAGAATTTATATCCTTGTAGCTGTAGAACTGAGGTTCCTGTTTTTTTAGTAGCTGTGGGCTGGGACCCACTTTCAACTCCGGTCATTACCATGTGGCCCTCTCTACAACGTGGCAGTTTGGTACTTCAACCAGCAGAAGGTCTGCTAAGATAGGAGCTTATGTAACATTAGATAATCATGAAAGTGACTATCCCATCATATTCACAAATTTTGCCCATACATAAGGGGAAGGAATCATACTGGGTGTTTCCACCAGGGGTAAGGGATCTAGGGAGCCATCCCAGAATCCTGCCTACCAAAATATCTTTTATGACGTTGCATTATAATTGCCAAATTGCTGCGTTCCCAGAAAGACTATCTCTTGGTGACCCTAGCTTCTGCTTTGCATAGCGCTTGGCAGATATTGGACTCTCAGTGGATGCTTGCCAGTCACTTAATAATGTTGACAGTTCAGTTTGGATAATAGAGAGCATGGAGGCCTAGAGAGAAAAAGATCTTAGTAACAATATGTTTAATAGAATCATATGTGAAAAGATATTGCTGAATGGCAATGAAGGGCAGAGAAATTTTGAACTAAATCCAGAATGTACAGAATCTATTAATGTGGTATTGGGGAGCAAGAATTTCCTGTCTCCTACTATGTCCTTCTAGGCAGACTAAATCAAATTGTTTTGAGACAGATTAAGAGGAGAAAGTCAGATTTAATTCCTGTGTATGGAGAATCCACACAGACTTGGAAATTCCAAAGGTAGTCAGGCAAAAGGAGCTATATATGTCATTCTGAACTAAGAAAAATATGGTAAGGGTCTGGGACTTCAAAGGGAAGGTATGCAATTCACAGGACGATGTAAAAGAATAAATGTTTGGTAAACTGATATTTGCTGGGCCACTCAGAAGCGTTGGGCCATAGAGGACTCTGATCAACAGGCCCTGCTCCCTTCTTCCCTGTCTACCGTATCTAGTTTTTAGTATAACATAGTTAGCTCCGGTGGTAGCTCTTCCTAGGGCAGGTTCTCTATCTAAACTATTTTTAGGCAGGTGTGAGGGAGATAAAGAACTTTTCCTGGATCTACTGAGTTTTGATTGCTTTTTAACTCATAGTAATCTTCATGCCAAAGTTGCCCATCTTGAGGTGGTCTGCCTTTGGCCCCAACAGAGGATAGTACCATCATTGTGGTGATGGGGAAAAGCTGGATGCTGTATTTTTGGAGGGTGATTAAGCGATGCTCAGTCAACGTTTGGTCGATTATATTGCATGTGGTGTTGAATAAGTAAGAATGAACAGTTCCCACTAATTGTGCTGAAGTGTGGAAGGCCATCATGATAATCATTGCTTAAAAAAATATTTATTTTAGCTTTTCCTCTAGTCAGGGCACAAGGATAAATACTGTGGAAGAGTGTATCGGAGTTGAACCAAGAAAATATAGGAAATTGAAAGCAGGGATTTGGTATACTTAGAGGATGGGAAAGCAGAGAAACCAAAGAAGGGACAGTGAGATTAGCAGAGATTAGCATCCCCAGGAAGCCATTCCCATCTGGAGTTCCAAAGGGAGGAGGTGATCATATAGGAGCTTGGGAGCCAGAGTTAAGGAACTGGGATCATAGAGGAGAGTTAGCTGCCTCCAGAGATGCTGGCTGACTCAGAGAAGGAGAAGGAATGGTGTAATTTCTCCCTTCCTCCCACCCTTCAACCTAGTGTCTCCTATTAATTGAACCCAACTGGAGGGAGCAGGGAAAATGCAGGCAGCAGGCATCAACCTTTTTCCCCCAGTATCTCATGGGGTGGAAGGGGGTGAGCATGAGGAATGGCACCAAGGACCAACAAGCGCAGGACCAGCACGGGGACATAAAGATAAATGACAAAAATCTGCCCTCAAGGGGCTTGGCTTGCATTTTGTTTAAGAGCCATGCATACAGATAACTGTAATAAAGGAGGGATCCATACTTTCTGGAACAGCATAATTTAAAAACAGTAAGAACCAAACAAAACACAAATTCTGGTATTCAAAATGGAATTTGTACAAGGAATTAAATCCGATATTGATTGGACTTGTATTTTACAGTATAATTATCAGAAACAAAAAGTAAATTTTAGAAGAGAATTTGGAATATATGTATAGCTAATGGGAGAAGATTTAAAGAAAACCAGGAAACTCAAAAGCTGTAAGATAGCTAGACATTATTAATTATGCAACATATTTTTAATGAATGACAAAATACCATAGAACCACAAATGATAAATTGAGAAACAAAACACAAAAAGAGTCAATACCTATAATGTGCCTACAAAGGAAGAAAAAGACAAATAACCAAATAGAAAAGTGAGCAAAAATATTAGCAATTCACACAACAAAGTAAGAGAATATGATTCAGTTTTTGTAAAGCAAGACATTAAACAAAAGTCCTCCATGTATGATTAATGAAAATGAAGAGAAATGTGAAAGATGGCATAAATGGGTGGCTTCTTACATTAGTTATTGGAAGGGAGGAGCATGGAGCGTGGGATGGAGGACTGCGGGAACGAGAAAATAAGAAGGAGTACATAAGAAAAGTTTGAACAACACATTCAGCATATACTTGGTCCCGTTCATGTAAAATTATTGAAGTATATGGCTGTATGTGTATGTGTGTATACTATTTCCATTGCTCCCACCCAAGTCCAAGCATCATCAGCTCCCACCTTGGATTTCTGCTAGAATCTTCTTTCTGATTTCTCTCTCCATGCTTGCCTTCTTACAGCACTCTGCATAGCAGCCGAGTGGTTCTTTGAAAAGCTAAGTCGGATCGTGATCGTCCTCTGAGAAGCACTGTCCTGATCAGTACTCTCCTGAGGCTTTCCATCTCACTCAGCGTGGGAACTGGCCTCTGTAACTTTTCTAATCTCACGTCATTCTCTCCCCTTCCCTCAGGACACTCCAGCCATACTGGTCCTCACTGTTTCTCAGATGTCCTGAATGCCATGTCACCTCAGTCCCCTTTGTAGGCTCCATCTTCCTCCCCTTACCTCCCCACTTCTGTATAAATGTCACTTCCTTAAGAAGGATTTTCCTGATGACCCTAACCCAAGTAACATCTTTACTCTCTGACATGAATACCCTTCTTTGTTTTTCTTTAGCTCATCTCTTGTCATCGGGCATATGACTAGAATATAAACATCTTGAGGACATAGGCTTTGTGTCACGTGGCACATATTAGGCACTCAAAAATTATTTGCTGAATGAATGAATAAATGAATGGAGATGTTTGGGCAAGGATAGTCACCAAAATATGAACAGTTATAGGTTTCAGGTGCTTTTTGTTTCTTCTTTATGATATTCTCTATTGCTGAAGTAGCAAAATTCTTAAGCATTAGTTTTCCTCATTGACGAATCAGGGGATTTGGCTTGTGTTTATAGACGTCTGTGATAGGTTTAGACAAAGAACACTAAAGAAAAATGAATTTATTGCCTTTCCTCTTAGAAATGCAGGATTATTAATAATCTCTGTAGCTTTCATTTTCCCATAGAACTTTGAGATGTTATAAATAATAAGAATAAACAAGCTATTGCCTTGTTTATTGTCTGGACATGGGCAGAAAGTCATATATCCACCATCCTAGCGCCTGCGCCAAGATGCCCTGCATCTTACTATTTACTGCAGTGAACATAAATGTATCTTGTCCATGTCAAAAACCAAATCACTAGTGTTTGCTGTAGTACTTAAGAAAAAGTAGACAGATGTTTCCATTTACTTTGAAGTGCATAAAAAAAGAGCAAGGTGATTAATGGATGAATAGAGGGACGGATAGATATGGAATGAAACAAGATGGTAAGATACTAATGTTAGAATCTAGGTGGTGAGTATATAGGTCTTCACTGTGAAATTCTTTCAACTTATAAATATTTGAAAAATTCCATAATAGAATTTCTGAAAAATTAAATAACTAAATATAATGGAATTTAAATAGTATAATATTCAAGGCTACTTATTTCTTTTTGATGAGAGGGCAGAAAGGAATTTAGATATTCTGATGAAAGCAGTTAATAATATTCTTAGAGATAATAAATATTTTAGCCCATGTATTATCCTACTTAGATTTGTGGTTGTGTAAACCACATTCGTTTGATTGGAAAAAGTCCATTTTGATCATTTGGTAGTATGGTTTCATCAAGCATCTTTTTGTACTTTAAGCATATATAGAAGAAGCAGTGAGAGCCTGGTCTTTTCCATTAATTAGGGCTTTCGGAACCTTACTGAAAAACACCCTCCAAACATGACAAGCCATTGAGAGCTGTTGCACTGAACTACAATTAGCACAGTTAATAATAGCTTTTCCAGGAAAAGAATTTAATGACTGTGCAGAACCAAAAAATCTAAATAAAGTATCATTATGTATATCACTTCAGTGTGGTCTTTGTTTTCATGTGATAAATAGGCAGAAAAATTTGTCTCAATGCTAAATACTATTACCTTCTGAAACTCTAAAAACATAATCATTCATTTCAATGTGCCACGTGCTCATTACACAGAGGCCATAAAGAGGCAGGGACAGAATTTCAACCCTCCTCCTTTCATCTCCCTCTCCCTCTTACCTGATCCTCTTACTCTGTCTCCTTCTTGTTCTTTACCGTCTTTCCTCTCTTTTTCTTCCTCCCTTCCTCCTCCTAGTCCTCCTCCTCCTCCTCCTCCTTTTCTCCCTCCTGTCTCTTTCTCTCTCTGTTCCCTTTCTCCTGCCTTAGGCTGCCAGAGAAAGGTGCTGGGCCATTCCTACATACTCATTTCTCCTACTAATAAGATTATGCTGAGATAGAGTGTGGAGAGAGATTCGATTCTCTATTAAGATATATAAGCTATGTATTTTTAATTCTTATACTCTTCAGTTTTTCTATGTCTTTTTTTTCCCTACTAGGTCTCTGATTTGAAAAGAGATATATTTAAATTTCACACTATTAAATGCATTTTTAGTCAAGTTATCCTCCCATTGTAATAGTTTTTGTTTTATATGGTTAGCACCTGTGTTGACTGGTGCAGTCATGCAGTGCATTCTTTTGTACCTTTTATGATGGTATGCCCTCCCTTCTTATCTAGTTTAGCGCTTGTCCCTGTACATCCAATTTAAGGCAATACCTTAAGTTCTATATTGTCTCATATTAACTTTGCTATTCCTCTTTTTAATTTTGCTTGCTTTTACCTGTATTTCTTACCTATTCCTTTATTTTCAGTTTTCTAATTACTATTTTAAATAATTTTCTCTAACTTGTTTCTTCTTTTTTAATCCAGTATGACTGACTTTTCATGGAAGTGTATGGTCTATTGACATTGAGAGTATTGATTAATTTATTTGATTATTTTCCTTAATTTTTCTCTTATTTTACATTATTTTTGTAATTTATTCTTATTTCTCTGATTTATTCAAATTACTATTCATTCTGTTCCCTTTTATCGGACTTTATGTACCCTTCTTCTGCTCAAAGTCAGACACACGTTTCTCTGCTACTGTTTAAAAACAAGATATATCTCTATCATCTCTATCATCTCTATCTCTATCTCTATCTCTATCTCTATCTCTATCTCTATCTCTATCTCTATCTCTATATATCTGTTTCAACCCAAATTTAAAGGAACTATATTGACTCACAGAAGATGAAGTCCAAGAGGCACAGCAGGATGAAGAAATGAAAAACTTCACTAGACTCTTGTTTTCTCTCTGTTTCTCCCTACTTTCTTCCATTTTTTCCCGTTTTTTTCCCACTGACAAAATTGTGATATATTTAAAATGTACAGTGTGATGATTTGATGTATATATACATTGTGAAAAGAGAGAACAGTTTTCTTCCCATGGAGGCATCCCTCCTAATTATCATTACACTTACACCAGTAAGATGAACCCTTTAGCAGAGTTCCACTTGCTTCTTTTCTTTGTTTCATCCCACCAGATGAGAGGTTTGGAATGTTTTTATTACTCAGTCTCTCCACCCTAATCCCATCCTGCCACCATCCTGACCTTCTAGGTTTTGCTGAGATAATTAAATACTTTTCTTCTAAACTGATTTGACTTTCAAGAATTCTTATTTAGTACTTTTAAAAACACATTCCCAGACAGTCTACCAATATCTATTTAGACTTAAGTGCATATTTAGATTGTGTGTGTGTACTCCACTAAATCTCTGTTCATGTTTTTTTGTCCAACTTGTCATAAATCTCCCCAGCAGCTCTATTTCACTGGGTACCTATATTCTTTGATCTTTCACTTTCAGGTTGTTATTCTAACAGGTGGTTATTTTTCTGGATGTAGACCTAGGCACAAATCTTCAAGGTTCTATAAGTGATGGGAGGCAAATCATCACCTGCCTAACTCCTTGGGGAACTGTTTAGAAGGTAGACAGCCAGACTATCTAGACAGCAGAGAGAAACTTCCTGCCTCTTTCTTTTCTTTTCTTTTTTTTTAAAGATTTTATTTATTTATTTGACAGAGATAGAGACAGCCAGCGAGAGAGGGAACACAAGCAGGGGGAGTGGGAGAGGAAGAAGCAGGCTCATAGCGGAGGAGCCTGATGTGGGGCTCGATTCCATAACTCTGGGATCACGCCCTGAGCCGAAGGAAGATGCTTAACGACTGCGCCACCCAGGCGCCCCTTCCTGCCTCTTTCTAATCACACCTTCCTGCCCTCAGAAAAAGGGAAGTTTCAACCTACTCGGTAATACTCCTTGGGCTTCATAAGGGTCAGACTCAGAACCCCCACAAGGGACCAACTCATCCTTAGACGCTTGGTGTACACAGAACTTTGAAGCCATCCCCAGCATTCATCAAATGCAAACTTAATGTTGAGAGTCTCTGAATTTGGCTTTCAAACTCATGCCTCACCCATGTTGGAAAAGGCCCCACATTTTCTCCTCTGCCAAGATCTTTTCAGAACTCAACATCTTACTTACACTCAGTGGTTCACCACCACCAACTGCTGCTTGGCTCAAGGTAGACGGATATATTTAAGCCAGAAATGGATAGGAAAGAAGACATTCAAATTTGATCACTATTGTCCCAGAATTCTCTTAAAACAGATTCTAGTTTTTAAAAATTAATTTTATACATTGTTAGAATGTCTTTAAAATGGGGAAATAGAAATGAAAAAGGTCAGAATTTGGTCATGTACAGATTGTGATAGGAGTTATTTTTATTGATTGTCCAGAATTCCTCCAGTAACCACTGCCCTTCTCCTCAGCCAGTTCATGCAATTTCAGCCTTGATAAATTGAACTATCAGTTAAGACTATTTCTTTTGCAAATAACAGAAAAATATAAGGCTTATATAAAAAATGGTATTTATTTGCTAGTATCTTGAGCCAAACAAACTTTGGGGAAAATAAGATATATAATGAACTTTGGGTAACTGGATAATTAATTATGTCTTCAGTGACTAGTTTCTGCTTAGCTTCTATTCCTTCTGTGGCAGAACTATTCCTTCTCAAGATTGTAAGATGTCTGCCAACAATTCCCAGGGATAGCGATCTTCTTGGTCACATCCAGTGGCAGAAAGTTTGTCTTTCCATTAGCTATCTGAGAAGAAGATGTAAACTTCTTTCCCAGAAGCCCCCAGCAAACATCAACCACATTTCATGTTCCTTATTTGGATCATATGCAGTAATGGACAAAAATCTGCGCTCCTCAGTGGCTTGCACATAAATGACCAAGGTCACACACCTGCGCTAACATAACTGTGTCCATCAATTCTCTCTTGTCAAGGTCACCAAAGATTTCTGTGTTTTTTTCCTGTTAAATCCAGTGATCAATTCTCAGTCTTCATTTTATTGACTTATTAGTATCATTTGACTCAACTGATCATTCCCTGAAACAATTCCATTGCTTCCATGACTCT
>NW_024423453.1:13730556-14051442 GCF_017311325.1 Ursus maritimus
TTCCCTACTTTTCCTCCTACTTTACTGGCTACTCCAATTTAGTCTCCTTTGATGGTTTTTTCTCGATGTCCTAATATCTTATAGCCCTGGAACAGTCTTTAGACCTCATCTCTTTTCTATCTATACTCACTGCCTTCATGGTCTCATCCAGTTTCATAGCTCTAAATATGAGCTATACAAACTGTGTGTAATCAACATCATCATCTTCATTATCAAAATATACCAAATCAGCATTATCATTCTTATCATTAAGAGCCAGAGAAATGTTATCTCATTTACTGTTGAAGAACTGGATTATGTAGATTGAGTTATTTGTCTCCATTTCACAGGTGAGAAAACTGAGACCAAAGACAATGTAAGTAACTCTGGCATGGTCAAAGAGAAAGTGATAGAACCAGGCCTTGAATCTGAATAGATGGATTCCAGAACCATTCCTTTTTTTCTTTTAAAGATTTATTTATTTAAGAGAGAGAGAAAGAGAGCACATGAGTGGGGGAAGGGGCAGAAGGGGAGAGAGAGAGAGAGAATCTCAATCAGACTCCCCGCTGAATATGGAACCCAGTGTGGAGCTCCATCTCACACCCAGGAGATCATGACCTGAGCCGATATCATGAGTTGGATGTCAACTCACTGAGCCAGCCAGGTGCCCCCAGAACCATTCTTACCCACTATGCATTATTGCTCCCACAGTGTCAATAGCTTCTTGATATGTAGCACCTCTGAAAGACATTCTTTTGCTGTTCATGCCAGTATCTGACATTATTATGATGCCCTGCTCTCAGAAGGTTGTTTCTCTGTTGCCAAGGATTTCCTAAAATGTTAAAATTTCTGCTGTTTCAAATGACTTCAAAATTTTTAGTAGTGAATTTTCCTGTGACCAGGAAAATTTTAGAGGCCAAACTTCTAGTGATTCTATTTTCTTAAAGGGAAGACTATGAACAGACATTAAAAAGAAGCCTAAAACACTCTTTGAAACTTTTCTTTCCCAGACTAATGCATTTTTTATTTCTGTCTTTCTCTACCATCTTCCTGGAATAATATCTTTATCAAATAAAACATAAAAAATGAATAAAATAAAATAATAAATACATAACAAAATAAAATAAAATACCTTTGTTATATTGCCCTCCATTTGAAATCTGAATTCCAACTTCCCAATTCCACTGAAATTACCACTATATTATTTTTACCTCAATTGCCAAGTCCAATGAATGTTTTTCAGTCACTATTTTACTCAGTTTTTCTGTGGTATTTAACAGTGTTGATTATTTCTTCCTTTTTTTTTTTTAGGATTTTTTTAATTAATTTTTTTTTCACTTTTTCAAACATTTAAATCCAAAATAAGCTTTAAGTAACAGTGAGTTTGAAAGTTTGGGTATTGCTGAATAATGGTAATATATTACATTTATATAAGTATTTCGATTTTGTTCATTTTTACATACATTCTCATGTAGTTTTTACAGCAACCTGGTAGAATAGGTTGATATCAACATTCCTGTATTTTAGATGAAACTGTAATTAGGGAATTGACATGGTCACGTGGCTGGAACTGGTGTGGCTGTGTCTTCTTAACCTTCCCACTCACTCTGATTTTTCTTTTCTTTTTTTTAAATTAACATATAATATGTTATTTGTTTCAGGGTTACAGGTCTGTGGTTCATCAGTCTTACACAATACACAGAGCTCACCGCACCCATACCCTCCCCAATGTCCATCACCCAGCCACCGTATCCCCCCCACCCCAGCAACTCTCAGTTTATTTCCTGAGATTAAGAATCTCTTATGGTTTGTCTCCCTATCTGGTTTTGTCTTGTTTCATTTTTTTCCTCTCTTCCCCTATGATCCTGTGCCTTGTTTCTTAAATTCCTCATATCAGTGAAATCATATGATAATTGTCTTTCTCTGATTGACTTATTTCACTTAGCGTAATACCCTCTAGTTCCATCCATGTCGTTGCAAATGGCAGGATTTCAATTTTTTGATGGCTGCGTAATATTCCAGTGTGTGTGGAATATTCCTTATCACTTGGCATCAGGGAAATACAAATCAAAACCGCAATGAGATACCACCTCACACCAGTCAGAATGGCTAAAATTAACAAGTCAGGAAACTACAGACGTTGGCGAGGATGTGGAGAAAGGGGAACCCTCCTCACTGTTGGTGGGAATGCAAGCTGGTGCAGCCACTCTGGAAAACAGTATGGAGGTTCCTCAAAAAGTTGAAAATATTAAGCGGGGCACGTATTGCAATGAGCACTGGGTGTTATATGCAAACAATGAAGCATGGAACACTATATCAAAAACTAATGAAGTACTGTATGGTGACTAACATAACATAAAAAAAAAAAGTTGGAAATAGAGCTACTCTACGACCCAGCAATTGCACTACTGGGTATTTACCCCGAAGATACAAATGTAGTGATCCGAAGGGACACCCGTACCCCAATGTTTATAGCAGCAATGTCCACAATAGCTAAACTATGAAAAGAGCCCAGATGTCCATCAATAGATTATTTCTTCCTTTAAACTATTTTCTTCTCCGAATTACCTGACAACATAATCTGGATTTCTTCACATTTCTGTGACGTCTTCTTTAGAGCACCCCTTACTTGAAGTATGATTAACTTTGCTTTTTTCCAGGGTTATTAGTCTTCTTCTCATTATATTCTCTCCCTCGATAGTGTCATCTGTTTCTGAGTATAATTTAAAAACAGGTAATCCTAAATATGTACCTTTAGCTGGAAGTCTTATAAGTCCCTTAGTCAACATAAGCTGAACAATGTGGTTCCCCTTTCTCCACTCTGAAACTATTCCATTTTTCTTTTCGCTGTCTGCATTAGTGATATGCCACCACTGCTATCCAAAGTCCAGAACATTCTGAGTTATCCAGTGCTTCCTCTTTTCTCTCACCTTCAATACCCAGGTGGTCACTCAAGTGATCTGCAGTCTGCTCTGCAGCATCATCAGTGAACTTGTTTTAGTTCAAGCACTGTTCATCTCCAACCTGAACTGTTAAAATAGGTTGCTTTTTGATATTCCTGATTTCAGACTTACCCATGCAATTTTTTCTTTTTTCACGTTGTCAATGGAGTGACCTTTCCAAATCTCAAATCTGACCATGTCGTTCTCCAGAGTTACTTCAGTGACTCCCTGATGCTTAAAAGAGGAGGTTCCAGCTCAAAAAAATCCTTCTTAATCTGGTCCCAGCCGACTTCTCCAGCCTCATTTCCTTCTATTTCTTACTTCTTAGCTTCTTTTTTTTACTCCTTTTTCCATCTTCCTTCTTCTGCCCTTCTTTTTCTTTTCTCTCCATACCCTCCTCTTCTTTCAGCATTAAATTGTTTGTCGTTCTTGAAGATGACAAGACATCTTGAAGATGTTTTATAGGTCTAGGCCATTTGAAACACTTTCCCCACCTCCTATTTGTCCTATAAAGGCCAGTTCACATACTATTCCTTTCAGTGTCTCCAAACTGAATTCATTACTGCCTTCCTTGTACTACTTTTGTAACATGCCCGTACTTTATTATACATAAAGCTCTCTAGTTGCAACTGTTTGGATTCTGTGGCTCTCATTAGATTGGAAGTTTCTTAAAGGTAGTAATTCTATTTTTATTATCTTTTTCTCTCCTATTACAATGTTCAGCATACAACAGAAAGTCAGCATTTGTTGAACTGCCTTAACTGAAACCATAAGTTAGACAATTTCCATTGGGATATTAATAATTTTCCTAGAAATGATATCATACATTTTAATATCACCTTACTGTGTACTGGGTATTCCTGCGCAACCTTCTATTAAACCTAAGTAATTTTCACCATAAGCTAAGCATATAAGGAGTCACATCTATTATTCTATGTCATTGAGGTAGCATTTATTATTATTAACAAAATACATATGTTATTTTGTGCTAAAAATCCTTAAAATTTTCCAAGTGGAAAAATCATTTCTATTTTCTCATGGAAATGACAGCAAAGGCAGTGCCATCTGGGATAACATTAATAGCTGAATCTAAATAAATTTGATTACATCATTCTCAAGGAATCTAAGTCTCATATTCTTGAGTCATCTATTTTTGCAGTTTCAAATTTATGGCACATATTGAGATAGATTATTTAATAATGACAAAAGAATTATTCTGATTGTTATGAGAAAGAGCTCAGCTAAGTTTAGCTTTTAAAAACAAATTTAAGAGCTGTGGAAAATGAACCTTGCAAATTCATCTAATCTCTCTCATAGTTAGGCATACCAAAAATTAACTGATACAGACCTTGTCTCCAAGAGTTCTGTTCTTCTGTTTTGTCATCTCTGTCAAACTTTTAAAACTTGAACAAAATAGAATATGGTCACGGAAATTTAGGTTTCCATAAATGAAGAAGATTTATATCACATGCTGATTTTTCTCCCCTTTAAAGCTTGGTTTATGATGGGAAATATTTATAAAATTGACCCCTATGTAACTATTTTTGTCTTACTTCTAATCAGAAGTATTGTTTTTTATTGAGGTGAAATTCACATAACATAAAACTAACCTTGTTGAAGTGAACAGTTAAGTGGCTACTGGTACCTTCACAGTGTTGTGCAGCGACCACCTCTGTCTAGTTTCAGAACATTTTTATCATGCGAATAATAAACCCCGTAACATTAAGCAGTTGCTTTTCATTCTCCCCTGCCCCGATTTTGGTGACCACCAGTCTGCTTTCTGTTTTTGTGGATTTACCTAGTCAAGCTATTTTATATGAATGGAGCCGTACAATATGGGGCGTCTGTGTCTGGCTTCTTTCACTTAGAATAATGTTTTTGAGATTTATCTATGTTGTAGCATGTATCAATATTTCACTTTTTTATGGCTGAATCATATTCCATCGCATGTATATACCACGGTTTGTATATCCACGTGTCCACATTTCAGTCATGTTCATCTTTTGGACATTGTGAATAGTACTGCTATGAACATTCATGTACAAATAATTGAGTACCTATTTTCAACGGATTGGTGTGTTTTTGATAAGGATATAATAGCCAGTCCCCTGAATTTTGGAAAGCTGTTTGCAAATTTGACTGAAGGCAGACAATTTCTTATCTCAGGATGTACCTAAAAAAACTAAGTTCCAAAGCTTTGAGCACTTTTTTCTCTCAAAACTGACTAGTCCTCTTCCTCGGGGGGGGGGGGGGGGGGGGGGGGGGGGCTGACAGTCATGGAGAATTCAATTCAATTGTTCATATTTGTTGAATTTCTAGAATAGAAAACTCAATTTCTATTATATGTCAGGTACTGTATTCAATTTGGAGTATAGAAATAAATTTCACTTTCAAAAAGCTTGTGGATAGTGGGACAGATACTCAAATAACATACTGCAGAAACTCCCTGGGATGCTGCTGTCACTAGAGTTTGCCCAGGTGCTGTGGAGCAGGAGGGAGGAGCATCTAATCCAATATGGACAGGTCCGTCACACTTCCCAGAAGTGAAATATGAACTCTTTCCAAACATTATGAAAGTGAAGTAAAGATTTCCTGAACTAGTTTTCCCATCCCACTCCTTAGAGGTAGATATTGTACCCTTCCTTCATGAACAGTTTTGTGTAAGAAAATATACATTTGGATTGAATGTACAGAGACATATCTCGAGACAGAATCAAACCATACATATGGCTTTGTGAAATGCTTTTTGCATTAACTATTGTGATGTCTTTCTTTAGACATACAAATAAGCTGAGACTGAAGGCGTATGAGTTAGCCTGGTGAAGAAAAGCAGGATGGTTATTTTATACAATGAATAACAGCATGGGTAGAGTTATAGAGGTGGGAAAGAGGATGGCATATCCTAAACCTCCAGATAATTTAGTTTTTCTGTGTAGGGAACATGCTACTAGCATCGAAACTTGAGAGAGTTAAAATAGAAAAGATTAATATGTCTAGACAATCTATAACTAGATTTGAATTATTTTAGGATTATCAAACTTACTTTAAAGACCTTTGCACTTTCCTTCTTTACTTCTTGTGTTTCTCTTTTAGGTTCTTAGTGAAACTTCATTTAAAACAGATTTTCACTTTCCCCAGGAGCAATCATTTCAACTTGTTTGTTTACCCAAATATGGCCCTGAATTGTGTGCATTTATCCAAAACTTTAGTTCAACATTGATTGTGAAGTGACTATAGCTAAAGCATTGTGATAAGGTGTCAGAACAAACAGATGTGTAAGATAATATCTGTGTCCTAATGGGATCATAGTCTAGTGGAAGATTATAGATATAGATATAGATATAGATATAGATATAGATATTATACAGATAATTTAGAACTATACGTTAAGACTCTTAGCCTCCAGACTGAAAAGGCCAGCGAAGTCTTCTTGACATAAATGAATACAAATTATATAAGATAAAAAGTGTGAGCAGAACATTTCAGGCAAGGGATCAAACAAAGTAAAGATTGTTAGGTTTAGAAAACTGCATGCAGTTTTGTCTTTTTAGAGCATAGTATGGCATTGTGTTAGAAGAGACAGAGGCGAGGAAATGGGAGTCCTAGTGCATGGTGTTAAAGGGATTACACTTGATCCTTTGCTAGATGAGAAGGTACCGAATGATATTTAAGGGAGACAGACATGGTGGGGGAGGGTAGATTTGAGGAGGGCAGGTTACGGCTGGGGAGATCAGTGAACAAGCCATAACAGTGGTCCAGTTGAGAGAGATTATGGAGCCAGAATAAAAGAAGTGGCTGCAAGAAGGGGTTGGGAGGGAGGGGATGGGATTAATAGTTACTTTAGAAGTAAAATGAGAAGAACTTTATGGTAAGAGGAAATCATGCTGACAGAAGAGGAGAAACAATGGATATGCCCTAGAATTTTACTTTTGGTGGGCTGCCAGAAGTGCCAATGCCATTTGATGAAATGTCTGTGCTACTAGCTTAAATAGCCAAGGGAAAGTGAGAAAATTCTGGAGGGCAAAACGGTGAATGCATTTTGTCCATAAAGAGCATCCACATCATCTGTTAATGGACATGTGGTTCACAGTGTGAGGACAGGTTAAAGCTGGAAAGCACATTTTGGAAATGACCCAAAGGGATTGTTGAAACCCAAACTCAGAGAGAATATATAGGATAAGAAGCGTGACAGAATTATGGGGTAAGACAATAATTAGCTTATGAAAAAGAAAATATAATTATGTAAGAATTACATAATGACCAGAATTTTCAAGTTAGAAACAGAAGTGGGTGTTGTATGAGTCAAGAAGGAGGGCAGTCGAGTGACATAGGGAAGTTCACTTAAAGACTGAAGCCCAAAAATATCTTTTGGGCATTCCCCAGGTGCTGAGAATTCTTAGGTGAAGTCCAAATAGGTTAAAGCCATTGATAATAATGATGTCATAAAATCATAAATAAAGGTGGCTAATATTTATGAGGACTTGCCATACACTAGGCATAGTTCTAAATGTTTTATGTGATTTATTTCTAGGACTCTTCATTTGGACTTGAGTTCATTTTACACCTAGTTCTCCAGTGTCACCTGGAACTCTCTGGTACAGAGTCCTCTGTGGTTCAATTATATTGTTCGTTCTAACACCTTTTGTTCTGTTTGACTAGACTGAAACACACAGTGGTTAGTGCTGTTCTTACACTGTTTTGTTTCTCTTTCTGTGTTTCTTCTAAATATCTCTTGTTCATTGAATAATAAACACACAATGTTTTAGGTTCTGGAAATACAGTGAAGTACTGTGATGTTTTCATATTTGAGGAGCTTTTCTTTAATGTCAGAATTTTTACATTGTTTTTTTTCTCCTAAAAGACATCATTCTATTCCATTTACCCCACATAATTTGATCCCATGTAATATATGTTTTTGCTTGAAAATCTTTTATTGATCAGCCTGATGTACTTTACTCCAAAAGAATATGTCTATTAAAAATAGGCTTGAAATGTTAATGTTTCTGCTCTGGATTAAGTTGCATTATAATTATTGTTGTAACACAATTGATTAGTGTCAAATAATTACATTATAAAGTTTGATAAGTTATTATTAAACATAGAAAAACTTTATTGGGAATGCACATCTTAATAAATATATAGATCTGGTACTTTTTCAATTATTAAATTATGAATGATAAATATTATATATTGCTGTATTGAGGCTGGTTTAAGGATCAGTTTTTTCTTATTTATATAGATCAGCATTTTTCAATCTTGTTGAGCTCAGGACCCTTTTACACTCTTAAAAATTATTGAAGCCTCATGGGCAGGGGCAGCAGAGGCAGCAGGAGGACCTGCTGGTCACTTTCCCTCCCTGAATCTCTTCTCCAGCCCTCTGCCTGCCCCAGGGAACTGGGGTAGGCCCCCCTCCCCTGCCACACTCATTACTGAGCTTTAGCTTGATCCTTTTTCCCAGTGGTCCCTTCCCTAAACAGGGCAGCCCTCTGATTTCCCCCTCAGACCCTCTCCCCCTCTCTCTTTTTAAGGCTACTTGGAATTAAAAACAAAAACAAAAACAAACTTCCCATAGCAGCATTAGCTGGGAATGGGGGACAGAAAGGGCTTGTGATTTCCTAGAAGGTGGAGTAGGAATAAAGCCGGGGTGGCAGTCATCTAATCTACCTAACATTCCCGCCCTGGGAATTCCTAAGAGTGTCCAGGGCCCAAGTCAGAGGGAGCCCTCCCAGCCCGTCACCATCCTGAAGGAAGATTTAGGGGAAGGGAAAGGGAAATAAAGAAGCATGTTGCTTTGCTGGAAAAAAAAGTTTTGAGGACCCCAAAGAGCTTTAGTTTCTGTGGGGTTTATTTATCAATATTTACTGCATTAAAAATTGTAACTGAGAAATTTAAAAAATTTGCTTATTAATTTAAAAATAGAAGTAATAAACCCATTACATATAACCATAAGTAACATATTTTTAAGGACATATGTTCAAAAAATAGTGAGAATATTGGCATTGTTTTCCATATTTGCAAATCTCATGCCTTCCTTTGAAACGGCAAATGGATTCCCATTCTGCGTATGCATTTAAGTCTTTTGCAGTATATCGTTTTGATTGAAATATGTGAAGAAAATCTGGCTGCATACAAACGTGTAGCTAGAAAAGGGAGGATTTGATGGATGCCTGACATCAAGTCCTCTTTCAGTTTCATTGAAAAGAAATGATTTGAATTTGCAAAAGAATTTTACCTAATCTTAGAGTCATTTATTTTCTCAATATTTGGGAAATACACAAAAAGGGTCTTTTGAAGCGTTAACAAATGACAGTCATAGTATTACTTTTTTTCTTAGACACACCCTATTTTGGTTTGTTTTAGAAAGGGTTGAAAAAATTGAAGTGCTGTCAATTTCAATACAACTTTGATAGTAGAGTGTGTTAATTTAAAATGTTTGTATGCAGTGACAATACCGTGTGTGTGTGTGTGTGTTTGTGTGTGTGTGTATTCCTCCCCCTTGCCCCACCCCCACACTGAGTCCTTGGAGTTCCAGTTAGTTTATTCAGTTCATTGAAAATGTCAAGTCAGTCATCTAAATCAGATTTATTAACTTTAAAAAAAAGAATAAGCTCATATAAATGTGTTAATGTTCATGTTCATGACAAGCATCTCATGTGGGTATTCTAATTCTTAATTAGGAAAATAAATAATTTGAGAACCAGAGATGAGTCTTTGTGTGGGGTCATGTATGGATGAGTTTATAACCTGGAAATAAGTTTTCCTTCTTCAATATTTCTCTTCAAAGGTCCTTTTGCTTCACTTTCACAGGGCTCTCTTTCAAAAGTATGAATTTTTGGGAAGCCTGGGTGGCTCAGTTAGTTAAGCGTCTGCCTTTGGCTCAGGTCATGATCCAGGGGCCCAGGGATACATTCCTGTTTCGGGCTCCCTGCTCAGTGGGAGTCGGCTTCTCCCTCTGCCTCTGCCCCCACTCATTCTCTCCCTCTCTCTCTCTCTCTCTCTCTCTCAATCACTCTCTCTGCCAAATAAATAAATAAAATCTTAAAAAAAAGAGAAACCTCGAAAGTATGAATTCTTAGAAAAAAGTTGGCAGATGGGTATAGCTGTTATGGAAAAGAGTATGGTGATTCCTCAAAAAATTAAAGCTAGAACTACCATCTGATTCAGCAATTCCACTTCTAGGTATATATGCAAAGGAAATGAAATCTAAGAGATAGTTGCACTCTCATGTTCATTGCAGCACTATTCACAACAGCCAAGATGTGGAAACAAGCTAAGTGTCCACTAATGGATGGATAATGGATAAAGAAAAGTACATATACACAATGGAATATTATTCATCCATAAAAGGAGGGAAATCCTACCATTTGCAACAATATGGATGAACTTTGAGGACATTATGCTAAGTGAAATAAGCCAGACACAGAAAGAGAAATGCTGTCTACTTGAAATTTGCTGTGAGAGAGGATTTTGTATTCTCACCACACTCACACACATATACACAGACACACATACAAAAGGTTACTATGTGAGCTGATGGGTGTATTAACCTGATTGTGGTAATTCTTTCACAATGTGTATGTATATGAAATCATCACATTGTATACCCTAAATATATAAATTTTTTATTTGTCAATTACATCTCAGTAAATGTGGGGGAAAAAAGAAAATAGTTGGTGGGCAGAATAAAAATGATCATCACTGTGACAGTGTCACTCCCAGAATAAATTTGATTTAAATACATTGGCCAAATAGCACAGGTTCCCACCAACATTTTATATTAACAGAAATTTCTAAAAGATGCTTATCTTTTACAACTGTAAACTCCTGCTGTGGGTTAATGGTGACTCAATTAAAGAAGGCTGCAGTAACACTATTCAATTTTTGCTTTGAAGAATTTGCCTTCCTGATGGTTTTTATATCTTATGAAATGCTCCATATTAAGATTTGGCATCAGTGAGAGGTAGGCTTTTCTTTCATGAAATGAAAAAAGGGTGATTTTGAAAAGAGAGTGAGAAATGAGGACTGGCATTCATGCCTTGACCTTTGGCAGGTTTTCAGGCAGATCAGTTTTGGGAAAGGAGACCTGGAAGTGGAAGGTCTGGTAGCAGAGTCCCTTAAAACTACTTTTACCCGTGAGTTTTTTGGAAACTTTTTGTGTATACCCAGGAATACATCTACTCTAGTTTGAAGAATGCTATTACGCAACACAGACATGGTTCTTGACCCCACTGAATTATATATAATGTTATGGGAAATGCAGACAAGTAAAACAGACAAAGAAAAACAAACCCACCATTACAATAGTGTGTGATGAGGGAAGTATGGGCACTATGAGAACATCAATGAGGGTCTCCCAAGCTGGGGGTGGGAGGCTGCAAGAAGATGACATTCAAGCGGAGACATGGGAGGTAAGCATAATTTAGCCAGATGAAGAAGGTGGAAAAGAGGGAAAAGGAGAAGAGTATGCACAAAACACAAGGCTGCGAAAGGAGCTCAGTGTGGCTGTTAGCAGAGAGGGAAGGGGTGGGAGCAGGTAGACGGACAGCCGCAGGCAAGGAGGAGGAGCCAGCCTTAGGAGGATCTGCAAGTCATAAGCAGGACTTGGAATTTTACCTGGGGTAAATGGGAGCCACTGGAGGTTCGGGCAGGTAAGGAAAATTGTCGTATTTATGTATTTTCACTTACCGAAAAGGGTGATGACAAATCCTGAGACCAGCTACTACTCAGTGCATTCTTATTTGAAGGTTTCAGCTTTCTTAAAAAAAAGATTTTATTTATTTGTCAGAGAGAGAGAGAGCACACAAACAGGGGAGGGGGCAGAGGGAGAAGCAGGCTTCCCGCTGAGCATGGAGCCCGATGCAGGGCTCGATCCCAAGACTCCAGGATCATGATCTGAGCTGAAGGCAGATGCTTAACCGACTGAGCCAGCCAGGTGTCCCGATTTCAGCTTTTTTCACTTCTTGGGAGTTTTCCTTAGCTCTCCTTAGGAGAATTTTTTTTTTTAATAGAAGGCATTCCAATCATGATTTCACAATATCACATACTTTAAACATATGGCAAAAAATAGCAGCTACAGAACAGAGGATCACTCTTTTATCTGCTGTGTGGGTTGCAAAACAAATTTCCCTTTTCCTTTAGGTTACATGGATCTTCTATTCTCTTTTGAAGCATTGATCTAGGAGAAAACTGCATATGCTACATGTTTTACTAAACTTCAGGTCAGTCTCAATCTGGATTATCTCAGTTACTGAGACCGGATGCGCAGCATTGCGTGTGAAGCACCATCCTAGGCACCGCAGTAACTTTTAATCCTCGTATCACAGGAACACTAACCTGCCATCTAGACAAAGTTGAAGCTTCCATTTAAGAACTCTTTAAAATTTCTATTACCCTTATTTAAAATGACTTTTAATAAAACTGTTCAGAGCAAACCCTAAAACTAATAATGCTCTAGTCAAAATTAACTCATTCATGATGTATATTGTGAAGGATTTTTAAACATGGCCACTGAATTAGCTAAAGCAGTTAAAGTAGAAACTTTAGCTTAGTGGCATTTAGTTTATGCCACTCTTTCCTAATCCACCTGTATGAACTCATTTAAATGAATATTTTGAGTATTCAGTTCAGTGTCTGACTCTTGGTTTCGGCTCAGGTCTTGATTGAATCAAGCCCCACATTGGGGTCTGTGCTCAGTCGGGAGTCTGCTTGAGACTCTCTCTCCCTCTCTATGCCCTTTCCCACCTCTCTCTCTCTAAAATGAATAAAAATAAATCTTTTAAAAAAATGAATATTTACCACTGGGCTGTAAAAAAAAAAAAAAGGCTGTGTCTCTCTATTCAGTGCAATGAAAAGAAGAAAAAAATAAAAGAGCACCGATTCCCCTGATTTTGCGCCACTAGCCAGAGGACAGGATATTTTCATGAGTTAAGTATAATCTACTGGGATAGATGTGGCTGGTAACAGATGCAGTGTTAGCGATTCCAGCTGCATCCTTGCCAAGGATTTCTAGTCCAGCAAAAGCCAAAGGGTGAGGTGGTTTTGCTGTTTTCTCTGAATGAGGAAGACATGCACTTCATGGGTCTTTGACCAGGCCTTGATCCTCCTTTGGTGAGTCCTCCTTTGCTTCTGTAATTCAGAGTGGAGGCCTGCTCCTCCGTGGCTGCTTCATTAAAAGAGGGAGTTCTATTTCTCTCAGTCCTGCTCTTTACAAGTTAGTTGCTAGTACTCTTGGTTTCATTGGGAAACAAAGCTTAGAAACTGTTGGAACCAAAACATCCTGGCAGTCAGGTCAGCAACCTCCAGCACGAAGTTGGTACTTTTTAAATCAGTCTATGAACACACCTGATATTTATTCTCCTTTTCTTATCTCCCAGAGTGAAATAACTATAAACCTCAAGAATAAACCTCAAGAAATTCTCTACACATTTATTTTTTTTCTTTTTGTTGTTTTCTGTGGCTATTGATTAAAATCACTTGAAATAGCATCATTGACAATGTAGATTAAAACACAGTAATCTCCAGGTCAAAGGGCACACGTATCAGAATATTTTTCTTTGAATTGATACCAAAGAAGAAGGTACTTCCATATTTTTTTTTTTTTTTTAAGATTCACTCATTTATTTTAGGGGCGCCTGGGTGGCTCAGTCGTTAAGCATCTGCCTTTCGCTCAGGTCATGATCCCAGGGTCCTGGGATTGAGCCCCACATCGGGCTCCCTGCTCAGCGGGAAGCCTGCTTCTCCCTTTCCCACTCCCCCTGCTCGTGTTCCCTCTCTTGCTGTCTCTCTCTGTGTAAAATAAATAAAATCTTAAAAAAAAAATAGATTTGCTTATTTATTTTAGAGAGAGAAAGAGATAAGGAGAGTGGAGAGTGGGGGGGTGGGGGGTGAGGGGGGCAGAGGGAGAGAAGCAGACTGCCCCCTGAGCATGGAGCTGAGGCAGGGCTTGATCAATCAACCCTGAGATCATGACCTGAGCTGAGATCATGACTGGAGCTGAAACCAACCAAGAGCTGGACGCTTAATTGACTGAGCCTCCATGCTTCTCAAGGTGTTGAAAGTGTATGTGAATAAATTCTAGTTGATGAGATAAAAATGGCTTTACCAAAGCCATCCTTACAAGAATTGGGGAACTGATATATAGGCAATAAATGGCCTTTCAGCATACTGCATGTTCATCCATATGAAATCTGAAGTAATAGCAAAATATAAGAAAAATGAAGGGAGATATTTTATAGAATGGTAACAAATAGCGTGACAGTGTATCTAACCTGATAGACCCATGCCTGTCTATGCTGATTTTGTTTATAGTATTTGTGTCATGAGTCACTTTTGGCATCATCTGGTGAGATCACCTCTGTTGGCCTTCCCTATGACCTCTCTGGGTTTGTAATTCTTGGTGTCTACTTCCCTATAGTGGCATTGGATCCTTTAAATGGGACAGAACAATTACTCTCCTGAGACCTCATGGAGACATGATCCTAAGGTTTAGTCTGATGTTTCCATAACTGGAAATGAATTCTGCAAGAAGGCATGTAGTCTTGTTCTCTGTAGTTGAATATGTGGTGTCTCCATTCTGCAGCCTCATCTCTTATTAGTAGATTATCCCTGACAGACCCAGGATTAGTTAGGGGCTTTTTTCTTGCATCTTGTTTTTTCTTGGAAATAGTCAAATCAGTTCCACTGCACAATTATTTACTAAACTAGATTCAAGACACTATGTGGAGTGCCTCAGAGATCCAGAGATGGATAAAACAAGATTACTGACATCAAAGATTCTATAATTTTGTAAATGATTGTTTTTTAGGTAAATGATTTTAATACAGAGTAAAGTTAGTGCTCTAAGACTCATATAAATTGCTAAAAAATAAGGCAGAGAGCACATGTGGGTTAGAAGAAAGCTTAATGGAGTGAGGATACAATGTCTGAGATTTGTCTCCATGAAGGAACAGGAAAGAGCAATGATATGTACTGACCTGCTTTGCTGGATTATCTCATTTAAAGCTCAAACTATAGCTGTGAGGTAAGAATCATATACATTTTACAGACTATGAAGCAGAGGATTTGAAAAATTAAGTAATTTGCCCACAGTTACACACCTGAAGAGTAGGGATTTAATGCAGTAAGTTCAAAGCTTGAAGCTCTTCTTTCTACCATGTTGAGCTGTCTTTAAGTGACAGGAAGGAAAGGAGGTCTTAGAAGGAAGAAAGCACAAGTTCTATTAGAGAGGCAACCAAGTTTGACTGGAACGTGTGCAACATGAGGGAAAGTAGTAGGAAATAAGATTGGGAATGTGTGCCAGACCTGTATATTAGAAGGATCTTGAATACTAGGGTGAAAATCTTAATATGATGGGCAGTGATGAGCCTTTAAAGGTTTCAGAGCCACAAAGTTAAGACCTGCAGATAAGGAAGAATCATCTATCAACTGTGCCCAGGAGGACAGGAAAAGAGAAGAACCTCTCCCTCTTCTGTTATGAAACTTCAGTTAAAAATAATAACGGTGTAAACAAGATGGAGGAAGGGAGGATCAGAGGAGAGAGAGAACACAAGAAAAATTTTGACTTGATGACTGCCAGAATTTAAGTAATGAAGAAAGAAGAGTTGAAAATGACTCAGCAGTTGTGAACATGAAAGTATGAAAAATGGAATTCCTGTTACCTGCAAAGCAGAGAAGAATCTCCTTTAGGGAAGAAAGTTGTTAAATTGGTTTAGGATAAGCTGAATTTATGGTTTAGATAAGTAATCTAGGGAATAACAGTCAATAAACAGCTGAGAATGTGAGTCTGAAGCTGTAAAAGAAGGTTAGGATGAGGGGTAGATTCAGGGTCATCTGAGTGGAAATGGTGATTGAAGTTGGGAAGTGAATATTATCCTTGAGGAAAGAGCCATATATGAGGCAAACTTGGAAAATAAAAATGGTTAGGAGGCAGTTGATTATTCAATTCTCGCAAACAATAGAAACACTGTATCTGGATTATTAATCCTCATGTAGAATCTACAAAGGCAGAACTTTTCTTCCATACTTATGGATGTCAGCCAGTTGCTAAAAATAGCCACTCCAAAGGGCATGTTTCTACTGATAACTCTACTTCATGATTTAGTCATCTTCTGAGCCTCATCTTTTGCTATCTGCTTTAATAAAGATTTGTGATGTCAAGCATGAAAATGAATCCTCTTGAGAGTAAAGCATGTTTAGTATATATTTAACACTGAAGTTCTTCAGAGATGATTAAATGTATGTTTTGACTCCTATGTACTACGTCAGAGCACCTTAAACTTGTTTCAGCTTCTTTTTAGATTAAAAGCTTAAACGTGTATATTTTTACTTACTGACAGCAATGAGTAAAGTATGTGGTAGAAATGATATAAAAGAGAGCATTAGAGAACCATGGTAAAATATCACGATAATAAAAATGCAGTTTAGATAACTTTTTCTCTGCTTTCCTATTTTTTTCTCTTAAACATGCTATTCTTTTAAATATTAGGACTCAGTGTCATATGTTTTAAGAAACACAACTTGGTGGAAATGTATTAAACATATAACTTAGAAGTGTTAATTTATATTTAAAGAAAAATATTTGCTTTATAAATTAATTTAGCATTTAAGCATTTACTGGCAGATCCTTATTTTATAGGGACAGATGAAGTTCTGAGGCTTAAAACAACATTAACAAAACAGCTTCGGTGGAGGCTGTTCTGGTCTGCCAGTGTATGGCCTCATGTTTCTGAAACCACGCTAACAGTACAGCAGCTTGTGCCTCTCCCCTGGTCTGTTTTCCAGCCTCTTCTCCCACACTTGGATTATTTGGCTTGTCAGCTAGAGTCCTTTCAACATCTCCTCCTGCCTCCATTAATGAACATCTATCTGAAAAGCCTTTGCATTTGGCTTTTGTTGTTGGAATCTACATTCTCTTTTTATTTAGGACTTTCACAGAATTCTTTTGTGACCAGCTTTCTCTATGGCTGGATCTTAGCTGCTCAAATTCTGGCTTCTATGTTGGCCCCATTCAGAATGACCTCACACAAGGAATTTAACTTCCCTCATTCCAAATGTAGGGGAGGGGAAAAATCTTTTCTTCTATGCATCCTAGGTTCTCTGACTGGGGACCTGTAAATTAGACTGGCAAAAGACAGATTAACAAGAGAAAAACAAACAAATTTATTGACATGTGTTTTGTGCATACACAAGGGGGCACTTAACAGTGAGTAACTCAAAGGGGCGGTTAGAACTTGGGCTTGTATAGCATCTTAACAAGAGGAGGATAAATTTTTGGGGAAGTGACAAGAAAAAGGAAACAGACTTTGAGCTTCTAGGGGTGGCAAATTGTCAGGAGGCAAACACCTGGAGAAACTAATGGTAAGTAAGGGTTAGTTTTAGAAGATTTATTGTATATAGATTCCTTTGGTGCTATCTTTCGGCTGATAAGGGTGTAGAGTTGTCTTCAGTGATTAACTTACTGTCCTTCCAGTAAGAGAAGTTTATGTTCTGCTTTTAGGCAAATAGGCAAAGGGAAGAGCGCTTTTCTTGTATTTGCTTCTTAATTGTTTTGGCTCCAAATAATCCTATGGCAAAGTGGCATACTTTGGGGGCAGCATATTCTGCTACACTTCATAAGCTTTCTGCTGGGGCTTTAAAGTTACTGCTAGTTGAACATGACTCATAAGGTAAATTTATGTGGAATTAGATGTAAGTTAATGAGAAGTTCAGGTTCGATCGCATTATTTTTACTTATATTCAACTTTTCAAGATTGTAGCTATTCCTTGTCTTAAAAAGAATCATCTGGGGTGTTTGGTGACATAACCCAGATCTCTTCCTAGAGATTCTGATTCAGTGGGTCTCAAATGGGGCCTGGAATCCCAGATCCTTTCTATTCAAAATGTGGTCTATGTACCAATAGCATTGGCATTATCTGGGAGCTTGTTTGAAATGCAGATTCTGGGAATTCACTTCAAACTTAAGTCAAATCAGAATTTGAATTTAATAAAGACTTCAGTTATTTACACAAGTGTGAGAGGGTCCAACTCTTGGTTTTGGCTCAGGTCATGATCTCATAGGTCATGGGATGGAGCCCCGAAACCAACCGGCTCTGCATTTGGCTGGAAGTCTGCTTTAAGATTCTCTCCCTTTGGCCTTCTCCCCACTCTCACATGCTTACATTCTGTCTTTAAAATAAAGAAATAAACCTTTAAAAAATACTCATGGCAAACTACAAGATACACCAATTTGATTAAATAATGATTAGAATCATTAGGATGTGGATTTTTGAAATGTTCCAACTGTAATATCCAGGTTGGGTTGAGAGATGATTGCTTTAAGTCATCAGTAAATCTACTAGCCGGATAGTAGATAAATAGAATTCTAGTATCCTTTCTTTTTGTACTTAGATCTGACACATTTGCCTTATGTGCTCTATGTTGGAAGATATGCCTCATGATTCATTCCTTCACATCTTGTTGGGTGTACCAAGAATGCAAGGCCATGATTATTCTTTACCTGGACCATTTCTTATGGTTTTATTTTCAGGGAACATCCTTGAGGAATGAAATAATGTTTTCTCTCTTGCTGTGCATGAGAAGTAGTCTTTTATTTCTGACCCACAAGTCTTGTATCTTCTACCAGTATTTATGAAATAGTTTCAGGCAAATATACTGGCTTGTAAATAGGGTAAGATCAAATCCCAGATCGGTAGTAATCCATACCAACCTATTCTCACTACTCTGGCCTCTTCTGTTAGATCTTGCTCTTTAGACCACAGCTGGGCATAGATTCCTAGCCTAGTCATGTATTTCATTCTTGCCTATAGGGATTCTCCCTCTTGTTACTATTAGCTTAAATCTCAGCATAGGGCTCTCCTAATGGCAACTTTACTCCAGAGACTTTCTGCCTGTCAGTGTCTGCCTTGAGCTACAAACTGGGCTAATATAAGCCCCAGGAGAGGACCAAAATTTATTTTGTTAAAGCATATAAATCTTCTTTGTATTAATGGTAATAATATCATACATATATATAACATGTTAAAACTATCCATGTGCTTTCATAAAGATCATTTTATTTGATCTATTTTTATTTTTAATAACTGGCCTGGCATCTTGCATGTAATAGGCATACATTATTTATTTCTTTGAACAAATGAATGGATAAGCTCATGAATTTAGAAACAGATGAAGAGAGGAAAAAGAAAATTCTGTGTCTGTGGACATAGATAATATACCTTACCTCTTTGATAAAAGTACCTAAACTATATTAACCATCATTTATCATCAGTCTCTTTGTGATTATCATCATCAGTTGTATGAAGTGAATTCATATGTTGTGTTGTTTTGTTAGAATGATTTATTTTCTTCTCCTTAAAGAACCTCTATACTATAAAGACAGATGTATGCTATTAAGTCATCAACTGCCTTTATTGCTTATCTACCTTAAATCATGTATTGCTTGTTGTTTTGTCCTTTTGGATTGTTTTCTTATCTTGTCTCTTTGAATTGTACCATTAATCCTTCTGGTAACTTGCTGATAACATCCCCTGAGAAGGAATGAGGGGAGATTTGTAATTAGAGGGCAGCTGTCTGCTATTCAAGCTTGTCAGCACTTACAGACAAATCAATTCTATGCCTCTTGCCACTCAGGGAGACCCTGCTAGGCTTGGTTACTCTCATGGTAGGGCCACCCCCTAAATCACACCATGGGTGGTTTCCTGATGCTTGGGGGCTAAACCAGGGAGGAAAGGGAGATTTTAGGAAATGTGAATTCTGAATTAATCTACAGCAATAGGATGGTTGAAAGAGAATGGACAAGATAAAGACTATCTGGCCTTAGCCTGGCTCTCTCTGATTTATTCTCCACCTCCCAGATCTGCTCTTGAGTGAGTTTGGGTGTCTTAGAGGGGCACTACAGTTTGAGGATTATTAAAAATAAAAGGGGGAGTAGAGCAGTTAGAAAACTTGATCAATTAATATAGTCTTAAGTTTCCCTTTATTGTCAGTAGTAGAATTTTTTTTTTCCCATGAATAACCTAAATAAATATGTCAAGTCTTCACTTTATTTTTTTCATATCAGAGAGAAAAGAAATAGGCATTGAATGAGCTTATGAGTAGTCCAGCTGGGAACCCTGTAATCAGCCTCCTAGTGCAGGAAATTTGCTTCTACTCAGGAAACAAAGATTATACCCAGTGACTTCTAAGAACATCTCACAGGTTTAAAGTAAAAGCGACAAAATCTTTGGCCATTTTCAGACAATATACTTCGCTGTTTTGTTGTTATTACCCATGGAACTAGACAAGAGTTCAGGTTTCTTTAAAAGCCCTTTAAGCTGCCATTGGAAACATGAGTATTTTTGAAAAATGTAAAAAGGTGCATTTTGGAAGTATGGATTCCATACTGAGAAGGGACAGGATGAAAAAGGGCTAAGTATTGTCCACACTGTAGTGATCGTAAAATGGTGTCAATGGTGAGAGAGGATTTTTGACTAAGAGAACATCATGAAATCATAATTTATTACTAATAGGAATTGAATTTAACACAATATCATGTGAAATTGGTGAGAGGGAGTCTTTCTTATGTCAAATATTTAGCAAGATAATCTCACCAAAAAGGTAAGAGTTTGTTTATTTCATCCTTCCCACTGATACAGTATAAATAAATAGACAAATAAAAATGTGAGGGGTTCCAGAAACAAACACAGAAAAGAAGGACTATATTAGACCTTGTAGAGAAACGTAGGGAGTCTGCAGGTAGAACAAAAAGAGAAATTGAAAGCCATGTACTGCACAACTAGAGGCCCCATTTCTTACATATAAGCAGCTGCAGCAAGAATTTACAGCACACATTGGATGGGAAGAAAGATCATTAAATTCTACACGACTAATAACAGAGTTCAAAAGCTATAGGAATTGTTTATGGATAATCTTTAAATAAAACTGGAACTTAGAACAATTGCAGTTGGATAACCTAAGAATATTTGGTATTTATTTTAATTACTGATTTAAAAAATTATAACAAGTCTCATATGAGATATGAATAGTGTGGAATACAGAGGAAGTTAGTTTACAGTAAAACCCCTGGGGGATAAAAAATGAAAGATGTTATTTGACTTATGAAACATTTTCCTAGCTCCTGCCTAAAGTTAAGAGTATAACTTGTTGGTTAGCTTGAAATATTGAGTGAAATGGCAGAATCACATGTTATTTATAAGGTGTTGGCCCATCCATATCATACCCAATTAAACTTTATTATATGGTTTTTTCATTCTATACCTTGGATCCAGTCACTATCGATGTTTTAACGCAGGATTTTATAAAGTAAAGAAAGAATTCCTTTAAGTATTTTAGATATAGGAATTGAGTAAAACTAGCCAACAGTTTTAATCAAGATTTGTACTGACAGTGGTCAGAAGTGGTATGTCATCCCCCAACTCTCCTGAAAGGAGGAAGGGGCCTTGAAAGGCTATTTCTCTTTGGCTAAACTATTTCTTAGCCCAGCTTTTCTCGAAGAAGTTGTATTTGCCTGTGTTTGAAAGGCTGTTCTCAGCATGCTCTTTCTTCATATCTCATACAATTACCATTTTAAGTTATCAATTTCCAATTTCACGATACTGTGTTGTATACTGTGTATCTTTGTGTTTCAAATACTTTAAATACATCTCATGTCCTCAGTGCATAATTAAGCATGGCTTCCTGTTCAGTTTTGATGGTTTCTGATATATTGTCATTAGAACTGAGATAGAATGTTTGTAACAGTTCTGTTCAAAGTTTTTTTGTAAAAACCTTTATGACTTTTATAGGGGAAAACAGAGTGTTTAGAATATGATGCTCCATGGTAAGCTATGCTAACTTAATAAAAAGAGTTGGTATCAAAGATGATTTACAGGGCATCAAAGTCATATTTACCAGCAAAGTGCCACTGCTAATCTTAACTTCAAAAAAAGTAACAAACTAGAATTTTAGAATAAAAAGTGCTGAGAACTGATATCTGAGAAAGATCTATGGTATCCATGAACTTTATTATAACTGGATGTCATGAGGAAACTTAGAAATATTTTGGGACCAAAACTTGCCATTTTAAGGTTATGTATAGGCAAGTAAATTTTAATGTGTGAAAAATGTCTTTAAAAATTTGTCTTTTGGAGAGAAGACAAATATATTTGTTAATACAGTGGAAGACTAGTGAGAAAGGGGCCAAATTATGATTGGTTTCAGCTTTTACATGAAGACTTATATTTGAATCAAATATTTTATTATTTAGTTTTAATGGGTAAACTTAAAAAATGTGTCTCCATTAATACTTGTTCCATTCTAGTAACATCTTCTAGCTATCAGTGTTTTCAGCACATCTTTATTGAATATCTAGTATGCATGGTTAGTGTTAGGTTTTTAATGGAGTTGGATCTAGAGGTAAATATGACAGGACCTCTGTCCTCAGAAGAAACAGAAAAATATGTCAACATTTAATTAAAACTAATTAATTAGAGTAGGACTTTCTCAAGTTATTTTGATATCAGGACTCCTTTGGACTCTAGAATTATTGAAGATCCCAAAGAACGTCTGTTTGTATAACTTACATCTATCAGTATTTACCACATTAGAAAATGAAACTGTGAAAATTTCAAATACAAACATACAACAGTAAGACATTTCCTTAACAGAAACAAAATTTTATTCCATGTCATGTAACCTCTGGAGAACTCTATTGTATGTACACTTGTGAAAAAATGAGAGTGAAAAAGGCAAATAATGTCTTAGCATTATTAAGAAAATATTCTTAACTTAATGGAGCCTCTGAAACGGTCTTGAGAAACCCCAGAGACCATACTTCGGTCCATCAATGAACTAGAAATCATGATGTTTGGAGCCATAGTAGATACGTAATCAAAATACCATAAGGATACGGAAAGGGAGAGTAATTTATATCAGTTAGTGCTAAAAATTATTAATATCACGTTTTAATATTAGTTTCCAACTGAGTCTATATTACAATAAAAAGCAAATAATTAAAATAGCAGTACTAATTTTTGCCAAATAGTTGAGTTCACGAAATGAAGGTATTCCCCTGCCACCTGGTGGCAATGTATCTTAATTAGGGATTGAAGAAGTTTTTAAATGGTGCACGATTACAGTGTATCTTAAGTGCGGATTTAGAATCGAATGAGGAACCTATTCATCAAGCACTATAAAATTATACTTGGAACCTCTGAAACATACCAACTTACACTAAACAGTTCCCTAGTGCAATAAAGCAACTAGGTTAAAAACCAACCATATTTTAAAGAACCAGTAATAATGCAGGATTTTCTCAGTGCTTTGAATATAGTTGGTGCTCGTATTTCATGGTGGCAAAAAGAGGAGCTTTTCTTGTTTTTCTCTAATGCATTTTCTCAGTGCCTAGAAAAATAAAAGAGACAATAAGAGGGGTCTACAACCCGACCACCATCAGATTTTGTTGGCTAAGTTGGGAATATACCCTAGAAAAGATCCGGATAGTGGGCTCACGGATTCACACTCCATTTAGGAATGTATGTTGCTGCAACAAGTAAAGCTGTTTGGTACATGGATACCTGGAGAGAGAGGTATGGGATTGAAGGAGGGCCAAAAGAACTTCGAGCCTGATAAATATGGTAGGATGATATGGATTTACCTAGGGCTGCCCCCCCAACTTTTTTTTTTTTTTAGCATTATGTTAATTATACTGTATTTTTCAATACACTATAATTGGACAGTAAAAATAGATTTTATCCTTTTACTGGTTAGTTTTGAACTTTTGTGAATCAGTAGCTCATGATTTTCATAAGCTTTTAACACTCTTCAATACTTGGCAGTATGATATATTATAGTGCTGTGATCATCAACCTGGGATATGTGTCTTTCCAAGAAACTAAGCATGAATGATTTTAAGACAATAAATTTCCTTATACTTTATTTCCATATGTAGTTTTCCCCCAAAATTGATCTGTTTGGAAATAAGCCTATATTCACAAAAGCTCAAATTGCATTTTATAAAGGATATTCAAATTTCTCGTTTATCTTATAACTTATTAAGGAGCATTACCTGAAGGGTAAACCTTTCTGGGTGCCTTACAAAGGGGAAGCCTCATGCAATGATTAATCACAGTACCATGAACCTATAGGGCATTGAGTCTTTTCTGAGCTTATACATATTTCTGTTAAGGATAAAGCCTGGGGTGGAAACGGGCACTTTTCGTACTTACGAATGTGGTGAATTCACATATGTGGCACAGAAGGTAAAGGAATAATAACAATTTTTAGTTAAACAATGTTGTTTCTTTCATCTCCTGACTATCAAAAAATTGATGGTATCTGAGGAAGAGTCCATTGAGGAAAAGGTAGAAAGAGCATCAGTAACAAATTTTAAATGCTTAAAATGGCCTTTTCTACATTATTTAAATAATGGAAATCCTTTTCCACTCTTCTCAATATTATTCTCTAGTACCTGAAAACACCCAAAATCAGCCAAAGAATATAGAGTAGGAAAACTTTAAAAATATATATATATAATTTGATTATTCTGAAAAATATCAAAATTTTCAAAATATATTGGAAAAAACTCAGGATAAAACTTCAATGTGATTTCTTTCAGATTTAATGCATTTTGTTCACTAAAGTAATTAAAATTTGATTTTTAAGTCATGTCATGTAAGATTTATTGTAATTACCATAAATTCTTGTTTGATAAAAAAGTTAAACATTTTCTGTCTTATTATCAAAATATAAAATTAGATACTAGCTTTCAGACCAATTGCCACCTGAAAGAAGCTGACACTGTGACCTAGCAGGGAGGGTACAGGGGAAAAAACTACTCTGACCTCACTCTCCACCCTCAGATCTGATGATGGTGCCTCTCCTTGGCTAAACACAATTAAAGCCTCCTAGAACGTTGTGTAGAGTGTAAAAGGGTGAAATGAGGATCCAGAAGATGTGGGAAATGTCCAAAAATTGAAAAAGTGCATGACTCTGATAATTGTTTATCTTAGCCTTGGTCCTTTAGAATGTGGATTTGAAGGCAAAGATTAAAGACTTGTTGAGGGACAAGTCTCCATGGTGTTTCTATACATCTGTGGCAGCTCTTGTCCAAGATTCTGTTTTGAAACATGTTTTTGTAGCAAACAGCCTCGAAAGATAGGGATAGTGTCAACTCTGGGAGCAGAGTGCAGATTTTTTTTTCTGACCAAGAAAATAAAGATAATATGCCCCTGTGGGAAAAAAGTTGGACAGGTTTCCTAGCAGCCCCTTTAAAATATTGGGAGTTTCTAAAGCTGTGAATTTCTCAGCAGTAACACAAATCTACTGTATACACAATATCCACACCCCACCCCCGCTGCCCCGGTTTCTTGATGGGCAAGGAGAGCCAACATAAACATAAAGTGCACAGTGCCTGCTGTACTATGAGTAACAGAGTCCTTCATCTGACTTGTGTCCTGTCTCAGCATCTGGGAAACTGTGGCAGGCTCACTTGTTAGCTCACAAGCAGGGGTGAAATCTCAAGCCTTGTACAGTTCTCGATAGGACACTTTATTTGGGAGCTACAAGCCTAAGTGAAGGTCAGGGAAAAGAAGGCAGGCAAATAAATATGTGTTGCTATACTAGTTACCATAGTGAACTGCAAAGAGACATCAGCAGTCACAAATCACTCTGCATTTGGGATTTTCCTGGAGGAACTTCAACTCAGAGTGGCCCATATGAAAGAGAGAAAGGAGGGGGACATTTTCTCCTTGGCTCCCTCCCATCTGCTCTTCCCCTTGATCGAGGTTTACCTCCATGAGTATCTCCGCCATACTTCTTGGTTGCATCTTGGTGGCTACTCAGGAAACCAGGCCCCATGCCTTGAAGTATGATGTTTCATCCAAAGATGAAAGTGGAGGATTGGTTTTGTTTAAGTAAAATGCTGACAAAGACAGTAAATGGAGGAGATGCACAAGAGTTTTGGAGAAGGTACATAAGATTTATAGTTCAGTGTAATGAGTACAAATACATTTGCATGTCAAACAGCTCTAATTTTTTGCTTTCCATAAAATTGAATGGGAACCTAAGTGAGTTTTCAGCTGATTACTTAAAAAAAAAAAGAAAAGAACCCCTTCGTAATAGATCATTATGTGATTTTTTATTTGTCATGAAACTGGAAGAATTAAAAGAGATGGGTGTTAATGTTCTAACAAAACCACTTCTGTTTCTATCTACTTATTTGTGTGAGTTAATTTATGTAGTATTTCTAATTATAAAAAGAAAAAATAGACATGGATCCATTCATAATCCTGTTTACTTATTTATAAGTAGTTGAACTAATTGGGAAAAAATAGCCCCATTCAGCTTATTAAGATGTTATACTTCTAATAAAGTGTTTAAATTTAATGACTACTTACTAAAATTGGTAATATATATAAGTTCTTTTGATTAATTATGAAGTAATAATAGTTGTAATGATAACTCAAAAGCCAGAAGAGACTTTAGACTTTAAATTATTTAAAGTCTTTTGGTCATAAGAAAGAAAACAAACTTTAAATGTTTTTACATATTTTTGGTATAGGAAAGTATGGTAAAATGATCAATAAAAGGGCTTCCAAGTATAAAATATTATATTATTAGGGTAAAAATCTGTGGAATGGAATTGCATGGTTAAGTAAAAAAGAGAACTATATCAATTTTCATAGTTTAACAACAGTTTATTCATATATTTCTTAAGGTGGGTATCACATATAGTATGTATGTGATATATATATAAATGCTATTTTTTTACTTTATCTTTATGCTTTAATGCATAATTTATGTATGTTAAAATTTATACTTGTGAGTGTATAGTTCTGTGAATTTTGACAAAAGTGGAGTCATATAACCACTCTACCACCAAAAACAAGGTATAGAATAATTCCGTCATCCTGTCAAATTCCTCCGTGTTCATTTGTAGTCAGTCCCTACCCATATCTCCAGGCCCTGGAAACTACTGATTTGTTCTACATTAGATAGTTTTGCCTTTTCTGAAATGTCATTTAATACAATAATGTAGTATGTAGCCTTTTGAATCTAGTTTCTTTCACTTAGCATAATAAATTTGCTAAGTGGTCTTGTGTATATCCACAGTTCATTTCTTTTTATTGCTGAGTGGTATTCCACCATATGGATAGAATATACTTGGTTTATTCACTCACCAGTTAAAGAACATTTAGGTTGGTTTAAGTTTTTAGAGACCGTGAATAAAGCTTCTATAAACATTTATCTATAATTTTTTTGTCTGAACGTTGTTTTTATTTCACTTGGGTAAGTGCTAAGCAGTGGGGTTGCTGGGCCATATGCTGAGTGCATATTTAACTTTATAAGAAACTGACAAACTGCCTTTCAAAATGGGTGCACCATTTTGCTTTCCTACCAGCAACGTATGGAGTTCCAGTTGCTCCACATTCTTGCCAGCAACACTGAATATTGTCAGGATTTGCTGTTCTTATTTTTCACATTCTGACAGTTTATATAGAGATAGCTCAGGGTGTCTAGTTAGGTTGAACATCTGTTCACATGCTTATTTGCCATTTGTATATTTTCTTTGTTTAAATGTTTGTTCATATCTTTTGCCCATTAAAAAGTTTGGTCATCTGTTTATCATTGAGTTTTCAGAACCCTTTATATATTCTGGATTTAAGTCTTTTATCAGATTATAATTTGTATTTCTAGTAAGCTCCCAGGTGCTGCTAAGGCGGCTGTGCTGTTGGGAGTAGCTCTGATCTAGCATACTGCTTCTTAAACTTTAACATCTGTAAAAACCACCTGGAGTGGAACTGAGTAGGTTTGGGGTGGAACTGAGATTCTGCATTTCTAACCAGCTTCCAGAAGAGTCTGATGCTTCTGTGATCACAGTTTGAGCAGGAAGGCCTTAGGAAAATCACAGAAGGATTCCAAGAAAGGATTAAACTTTAGTTGATTTCGAAGGATGAGTAAATTTTTCTGGAAATATAAGGAGTGGAGAAAAATGGAAGGTGAAGGAGGGAGAAAAGAGAAGAGTAATTTTGCAGAGGCAATAATATAAGCAAATATATGGAAGAATGAGCCATTTAAGGTTGAAGGAAAAAGGCAATTAAAGATGTTGAGGGTAGGTGGTGAGACTGGAGAGGTAAGCCAGAATCATATTAGAAGAGATATCTTTGGGTTTTCTTTCCTGTGGGTGAATATATATAGAAATGTTTCAATCAGGAGAGTAATGTGATCAGATTGTCAATGTGGAAATATGTCTGTCTCTGGCAGCAGAAAAAAGGAGTGATTTTAGAAGAGAGTAAAGGCTGGAAAATTGATTATTGCAATGCTCTGTGAGAGATAAACGGTGTTTGAATTAAGGCACTTACAACTGGGTGGAAGAGGAGGAGCCAGATTAAGAAATGTACAGTTAACATAGTCATGGTAAAATTGGACGTAGGGGAGAGAGGAGGAGGAGGCTGGAATGGCAACCGAGTTGAGCCATTTACCAGTATAAGGAATGTGTATAAGGACTAAGTTTTGTGCAGATCATGAGGTTCAATAGATATGTTGAGGCTAAGGAATTTATAATATATCCATCTGCGTGTGACTGGAAGGCATTATAAAAATATTGAAGTATAGTTGACATACAGTGTTACAGTTATTTCAGGTGCACAAGTAGTGATTTAACAATTCTATTATGTCATTCAGTGCTCACCAAGGTAAGGGTAGTTACCATCTGTCACTATACAACATTATTACAATATTACTATTATTTTTTAAATTTGAGTATAGTTGACACACAATGTTAGTTTCAGGTGTACAACATAGGGGTTTGACAAGTTTAGCTATGTTCACCACAACTGTAGCTGCCATCTGTCACCCTGTGTGCCTTTTATTCCCATGACTTATTTATTCCATAACGGGAAGCTTCTATCTCCCACTCCCCTTCACTCATTTTGCCCAATCTCCCATTTTCCTCCCCTCTGGCAACCATTAGTTTGTTCTGTGTATTTATATTAGGTGGAAAGAAGCTAGACATAAGCAGAGGAAGGAACATCCTGAGGCAGAGTCCCAAGTCCTTGAAGGGGAATGATAGAGACAGGAGCTGGAGGCAAGGATGGAGATAAATAAGCTACACATTCAAAGACCCAGGGGCATGACATCCTGACCTTGTGGCTTCCAAGACCTTGGGGCAGAGCCGCAGGTGCAGAGCATGCCCTCTCTTCTTCCACCTCTGCCCCAGGGTAACCCCTGGACTGAATATAACACATTTGCATTAATAGTACATCCTAGGCACCGCCCCCACCCCTTGCAAAGCCTGCCGTGAGGGTTCTGGTACAAGCTTTGTAAGGTCAAGAAATCCCCCTCCCACCCTGTGGGAGGTTTCCCCAAATGATTGGAAGCAGCCTCCACTAGAGACCACCCTACTGTATGTTATAACTCCTCTCAGCCCAGAGAGCTGCAAAAAATACCCAATCTCAAAACAACGTAGGGCCGGTTCCACCTCTTGCAACCTGCTCCCTGTCCCACCTTTATAGTATACTTTTGCTTCATTTAACAAACTGCTCTGTGTTTGCTACTTTCCTTCTGGCTATCCTTATTCTAGTGACAGATCCCCATGTAAATCTGGTGGGGAATCCAAGGACCGAGACCTCCATTCACACAACTCAGACCCTTCCACCGGTAACATTTCTAGGTCTGATTCTGTTTCAGTTTGTTTATGTGTTTTTTTGTTTTGTTTTGTTCATTTGTTTGTTTTTAGAAACCACTTACAAATGAAATCATATAGTATTTGTCTTTCTCGGTCTGACTTATTTTACTTAACCATAACACCATCTAGGTCCATCCATGTGTTGTCTCAGATGGCTTATTGCATCCTTTTTTGTGATTTCATAGTATCCTGTGTGTGTATGTGTGTGTGCGTGTGTGTGTGTGCGTGTGTGTGTGTGTTTATGTGAATACCACATCTATATCCATTTATCTATCGATGGACACTTAAGTTGCTTCAGGAAACATAAGGGTGCATGTATCTTTTTGAATTTGAATTTGAAAAATATATTTATAATTTTAATTTGTATTTTTTATTTAATTTTAATTTTTTGAGGAATGTCCATACTATTTTCCAACAGTGGCTGTACCAATTTACATTCCCACCAACAGTGTATAAAGGTTCTTTTTTCTCACGTCCTTGCAAAAACTTGTTATTTGTCTCTTTTATTTTAGCCATTCTAACAGATGTAAGGTGATAGCTCATTGTGGTTTTGGTTTGCATTTCCCTGATGATTATTGAGCATCTTTTCATGTCTGTTGGCCATCTGTATGTCTTCTTTGGAAAAATGTCTATTCAGGTCCTCTGCCTATTTTTTTCATTGGATTTTTTGTTTTTTTGGTATTGAGTTGTATAAGTTCTTTATATATTTTGGATGTTAACCCTTATTGGATATATCATTTGCAAGTATCTTCTCCTGTTCAGTGGCTTGCTTTTTTGTTTTGTTGATTGTTTCCTTTGCTGTGCAAAATCTTTTTATTTTGGTGTAGTCTGACTAGTTCATTTTTGCTTCTGTTTCCCTTGCCTAAGGAGACATAATCATAATTATAAATATGTTGCTAATGCTGATTTCCAAGAGATCGCTGCTCGTGTTTTAGGAGATTTATGGTTTCGGGTCTCACATTTTGGTCTTTAATTTAGGTCTTTAATCCATTTTGAGTCTGTTTTTGTGATGGTGTAAGAAAGTGGTTAAGTTTCACTTGTTTTTTTTTTTCCTTTTGGCATGTTGTTGTCCAATTTTCCCAGCACCATTTATTGAGAGACTTTGTATATTGTATATTTTGCATAGTTGTATATTTTTTATACAAAATTGTAAATTTTGCTTCCTTTGTCGTAGATTAATTGACCATATAAATGTGGGTTTATTTCTAGGCCCTCTGTCCTGTTCTGTTGATTGACGTGTCTATTTTTTGTGCCAGTAGGATATTATTTTGATTATTATAGCTTTGTGGTTTATCTAGAAACAGGGGTATTTCCAGTTTTGCTCTTCTTTCTCAAGATTGCTTTGGCTATTTAGGGTCTTTTGTGGTCCCATACAAGTTTTAGGATTATTTGTTTGCCTTCTGTGAAGAGTACTATTTGTATTTTGATTGTGATTGTATTAAATCTATAGGATTGCTTTGGGTAGTATGGACATTTTAACAATATTAATTCTTCTAATCCATAAACATGGTATATCCTTCCATTCGTTTGTTTCATTTTTAGTTTCTTTCATCTGTGTTTTATAGTTTTCAGAGTATAGGTCTTCTACTTCCTTGGTTAAATGTGTTCTTAGATACTTTATTCTTTTTTGTGCAATTGTCAATGGGATTGTTTTCTTAATTTCTTTCTTCTGCTTCATTATTAGTGTATAGAAATACAACTGATTTCCCTATATTAATTTTGTATCCTGCAACTTTTACTAAATTCATTTATTAATCCTAATAGTTTCTTGGTAGAGTCTTTAGGGTTTTCTATATATAGTATCACATTATCTGCAAATAGTGACAGTTTAACTTCTTCCTTACCAATTCAAATGCATTTTTGTTTGTCTGTTTTTCTTGTTTGATTGCTGCAGCCAGGACTTCTGTATTGAATAAAAGTGGTGAGAGTGGACATTGTTGTCTCGCTGATCTTAGAGGAAATACTCCGAGCTTTTCACCATTGAGTATATTAGCTGTGAGTTTTTCATATATGACTTTTATTATGTTGAGGTATGTTCCCTCTAAACCCATTTTATTGAAAGTTTTTATCATGAACAGATGTATTTTGTCAGATTTTTTTTCCCCTGCATCTGTTAGGATAATCATATGGCTTTTATCCTTCCTCTTGTAGTGATGTATCACCTTGATTGATTTGTGAATTTTGAACCATTCTTGCATCCCTAGAATAAATCCCACTGGGTCATGATGAATGATCCTTTTAATGTATAGTTGAATTCAGTTGGTCCAAATTTTTTTGAGGATTTTTGAGTCTATGTTCATCAGGGATATTGGCTTACAGTTTTGTCTTGTCTTGTCTTGTCTTTTCGTTCTCACTTTTTCTTTTCTTCTTTCTTTCTTTCTTTCTTTCTTTCTTTCTTTCTTTCTTTTCTGGTGTCTTTGTTTGGTTTTGGTATCAGGGTAATGTTGCCTCATAGAATGAATTTCATAGTTTTTCTTTCTCTTCTATTTTTTGGAATAGTTTGAGAACACTGGGTATTAACTCTTCTTTGTATATTTGGTAGAATTCACCTATGAAGCCATCTGGTCCTGGACTTCTGTTTGAGTTTTTCATTACTGATTCAATTTTATTGCTAGCAATTGGTCTGTTGAAATTTTCTATTTCTTCCTGATTCAGTTTTGGAAGATTGTAGGTTTCTAGGAATTTATCCATTTCCTCTTGATTGTCCAATTTGTTAGTATATAATTTACATAGTATTCTCTTATAATTTTTTATATTTCTGTAATGTTTGTTGTTATTTTTCCTCTTTTCTTTCTTTCCTGTTCTTCATTTCTGATTTTGAGTCCTTTTTTCTTGACGAATCTAGCTAAAATTTTATCAATTTTGTTTATATTTTCAAAGAACTAGCTCTTTGTTTCATCGATCTTTTCTACTGTTATTCTAGTCTTTTTTTTAGTCTTTTTTTTCAACTATTTTATTATTATTTATTACTGTTATTTTAGTCTTTTTTTTCATTTATTTCCTAATTATTTCCTTTCTTCTACTAACTTCAGGCTCTATTTGTTCTTCTTTTTCTGGTTCCTTTAGTTGTAAGGTTAGATGTTCACCTGAGATTTTTCTAGTTTCTTTAGGTAGGCCTGTATCACTACAAACTTCTCTTTTAGAACTGCTTTTGCTGTGTCCCAAAGATTTTGGACCGTTTTGTTTTCAATTTAGTTTGTTTCCATGTGCTTTTTAAATTTTCTCTTTGACTTCTTCATTGACCCATTGATTGTTTAGTAGCATGATTTTTAGCCCTCATTTGTTTGTGTTCCATTTGTTTTTTGAAATTGATTTCTAGTTTTAGACCATTGTGGTTGGAAAAGATTCTTGATATGATTTCAGTCTTCTTAAACTTATTGAGACTTGTTTTGTGGACTCACATGTGATCTGTCTTGGAGAATGTTCCATGTGCACTTGAAAAGAAATGTATATTCTGCTGTTTCTTAGATGGAATGCTCTGTATGTACCTGTTGGTTCTATCAGGTCTATTGTGTCATTCAAAGCCATTGTTTCCAGGTTGATTTTCTGTCTGGATGATTTATCCATGGATGTAAGTGGGGGTATTAAAGTCCCCTACTATTAATTTACTGTCAATTTCTCCCTTTATGTATGTCAATATTTGCTTTATGTTATTTGGGTGCTCCTATGTTGAGTTCATAGATATTTTCAATTGTTATCTATTCTTTTTGGATTGACCCCTTTATCATTATATAATGCCCCCTTGTGTCTCTGGCTATAGTCTTTGTCTTAAAGTCTATTCTTCATGACTGCCCTGGCTTTTTTTTTTTTTTTTTTTTTTTTTTTTTTTTTGCTTTTATTTGTATGATATATGTTTTCCCAGCTCTTCATTTTTCATCTCTATGTGTCTAGATCTGAAGTGAATGTTTTCTAGGTGGCATATAGATGGGTTTTGTTCTTGTATCCATTCAGTCACCCTGTGGTGTCTTTTTATTGGAAATTATGATAGAGGTATGTGGTTATTGCTGTTTTGTTAATTTCGTTCTGGGTTTTTTTTTTTTTTCGTTCATCTTTGTTCTTTTCTTATTCTTTTGCTCTCTTCCTTTGATGACTTACTTTAGTGTTACACTTGGATATCTTCCTTTTTATTTTTTGTGTATCTATTATAGGTTTTTGATACGTGGTTACCTTTGGGTTCATTTATAGCATCCTATGGGAATAGTAGTCTGTATTAAGTTGATGATTGCTGAAGTTTGAGCACATTCTAAAAGCACTCGGTTTTTACTCTTCCCCTCCACATTTTACATATGTGATATGATATTTTATATCTTTTTATTTTGTGTATCCCTTGACTAATTTTTGTAGTTACCTACTACTTTTGTGTCTTAATCTCCATACTGACTTTGTAAGTAATCAATCTACTATCTTTACTCTATGTTTGCTTTTATCTGTGAAATTTTTTCCTTTCATAATTTTCTTACTTCTAGTTATTGCCTTTTCTTTCCACTTAAGGAAGTCCCTTTAATATTTTTGTGAAGCTGGTTTGGTGGTGATGAACTCCTTTAACTTCTGTTTGTTTTGGGGAACTCTTTATCTCACCTTCAGTTCTGAATGATAACTTTGCTGAGTATTCATGGTTGTAGATTTTTTCCTTTTAGCACTCTGAATATATCATGCCATTTTCTTCTGACCTGCAAAGTTTCTGCTGAAAACTCAGCTGATAACCTGACAGGATTTCTCTTGTATATAGCTGTTTTCTCTTGCTGTTTTTAAGATTCTCTCTTTATCATTACTCTTTGCCAGTTTAATTATTGTGTCTTGGGGTGGACATCCTTAGGTTCATCTTGTTAGGGGCTCTCTGTATTCCTGGACCTGGATGTCTGTTTCCTTCCCCAGGTTAGGGAAGTTTTCAGCTATTACTTCTTTAAGTAAATTTTACGTCCCCTTCTCTCTTCTCTTTCTGATATTCTTATAATGAAAATGTTACTATGTTTGATAATGTCACAGAATTCTCTTATTTTCATTTTTTATTTTTAAAAAGATTTTATTTATTTATTTGTCAGAGAGATAGAGAGAGAGAAAGCAAGGGAGCACACGAGCAGAGGGAGAAGCAGGCTCCCTGCTGAACAAGGAGCCCTATGCCAGACTCGATCCTAGGACCCTGAGATCTAGACCCGAGGGGAAGGCAGACACTCAACCAACTGGGCAACCCAGGCATCCCATTATTCTTTTTTCTTTTTGTTGCTTAGCTTTGATGCTTTCTAGCCTGTCTTCCATATTGCTGAGCCATTTTCTGCACCTTCTAATTTGCTATTGCTTCCCTCTAGTGTATTTTTTTATTTCAGTTATTCCGATTCTTCAGCTATGAATGATTGGTTCTTTTTTATACTTTCTATCTCTTTGTTGCAGTTCTTACTGAATTCATCCATTTTTTTCTTAAGTTCAGTGACTATCTTTATAACCATTACTTTTAACTCTTTATCAAGTAGATTGTTTATCTCCATTTCATTTAGTTATTTTTCTGTGGTTTTTCTTACTCTTTCATTTGGGACATATTTCTCTATGTCCCGATTTTGTCTACTGCTTTGTGTTTGTTTCTATGTTTTAGGTAGGTAAGCTACATCTCATGGTTTTGAAAGTAGTGGCCTTGTGTAGAGGATGTCCTGTGGTGCTTTATAGATAAATCTTCCCTTGTCACCAAAACCAAATGCTCTGTAGGTGTCTTTTATGTGGGCTGTGTGCACCCTCCTATTGCGGCTGAGCTATGATTACCTTTAAACCAGCTAGCAACAATAACCCACTTTGCCTGGTGTGGGTGCACTGGGCAGAGTTTGCTCTCAAGCTTCTGAGAAGCTCAGATGTAGCCACTGCAGGCTCATTGGTGGGCAGGGTTGACATTCAGTCTAGCCGTCTGCAGTTAGTCTTTGCATGCAGCTGCAGATACACCAAAGGGCAGGGCTTGCTCCCTGCACAATCGTCTAAGAGGCCTGATTGCAGGAACTGTGTACATGCTGGTATGTGGGGTTATCCAGGGCAGGAGTCACTCTGAAATGGTGCTGGTCTGCTGGGGCTGCCTGTTGGATGTGGTGGGGTAGAAGCTGCTTTGGAAGGATGCCTGCCAAAGTTGGTGGGTTGGGTGGGGTGGTCTGCAGGGGAACCCTGGGGTGGGGCACACAGTGCTAGCAAGGTAAATGGAGAATGTTAGAACTGGCTCCTGCAAATATCAGGCTCCCTCTAGGCTGGAGGAGATAAGAAAAAGGGTGCTCAACAGCACTTTTGTTCCCAGAGAAATCTTTTGTAGATCCCTGTCCCTCTGGTACACATTCTAAGATTAGTCAATTAAGTCTCCTTCATGTATACCTCAGGTCCTTTTCAAACTGCTGCTTCTGTGCTGTGTCTTGGGCGAGTTACTTAGCATGCTGACTTTTTTAATGGGAAGGACTTGGTTTCTTATCACCCTCCTGCTCAACCAGAGTTAAACTCCATTGATTTTTAAAGCTCCTGGAGTTAAGCCCCACTGATTTTCAAGGCCAGATGTTATGAGAACTCTTCCCAGTGCAGGTCTCCAGGGCAGGGTCTTGTTCTTCCATGCTTGGGATACCCCTCCCATTTGTAGTTGGTCATAATTGGGGGCAGGGGAGCAGGTTGGTTCCAGACTGTGCCCCCACCCCTCCTACCCTTTTCAATGTGGCCTTCTCTCTATGACTAGCTGTGGAAAATATGTTCTGCCAGTCTTCAGGTTGTTTTCAGAGTTAATTGTATAGATGTGGCTGTTGCTTCAGTGTGTCTCTGGGATGAGGTGAGCTCAGAATCTTCCCACTGTGCCTTATCCCTCTCTCTGATCTGGAAAGCATTTGCATGGGTATGGAGAACCGGGAGTGACAAATGGATTGAAGTCATAAACTTTGGAGTAATCTGATTCTCTCTCCCTTTTTTAAAATTGTGTAAGAACACTTAACGAGATCTATGTTCTTAACAGATTTTTAAGGGTATAATACAGTATTGTTAACTGTAGGCACTGTGCTCTACAACAGATCTCTAGAACTTATTCAGTTTGAATAACCAAAACTTTATACTTGTTGAACAGCAGTTCCCCATTCCCCTTTCCCCCCGGCTCTTGGCAACCACCATTCAGCTTTTTGCTTCTATAAGTTTGACTGTTTTAGATGGCTCATGTAAGTGGACTCATGCAGTATTTGTCCTTCTGTGACTGACTTATTTCTCTTAGCATAATAGTCTTCAGGTTCATCCATGTCATTGCATATGGCAGGATTTCCTTTCTGTCTTAAAGCTGAATAATATTCCCTTGTCTATATACCACATTTTTTTAAACTTGTTCATTTGTTGATGGATATTTAAGTTGTTTCTATAGCTTGGCTATTGTGAATAATGCTGCTGTGAACATGGAGTATAAATATTTCTTCAGATATTTATATATAAGCTAAATCTCCTGATTTTAGTTCTTTGGATATATACATAGAAGCAAGATTGCTGGATCATTTGGTAATTTTTAATTTTTTGAGAAATCTTCATACTATTTTCCATAGCAGCTGCACCATTTTACATTCCTGTCAACAGTGTACAAAGTGCCTGTTTCTCCACAAGCTCTCCAATATTTGTTATTTTTCGTATTTTTGGTAATAGCCATCCTCACAGGTATCAGGTGAACGTGGTTTTGATTTGCATTTTCCTAAAAATTAGTGATGTTGAGCACCTTTGCATATACGTGTTGGCCATTTATATGTCTTCTTTTGAGAAATGTCTATTTAAGTCCTTTCCCCATTTAAAAATTCAGTGTATTTGTATTTTTGCTATTGAGTTGTAGGAGTGGAGTAATCTAGTTCTGGGAATTGCAGTTAAAATGGAGTTCCTTGATAAAATCCCCAGGGAGTGCAAAAGAAAGAAGAAAAGAGCCAAGAGCAGTATCCAAGAGGCACTCATATTTAAAAGAAAGACTAAAGAGGGACTCTAATGAAGGAAAGTAAGGCATTTCTCCTAATAGGGCAAACTATTTGGAAATCCAGCAAGGAGACAATATCAGACTGAAGGAGCTGATTTAAAATTATTTCTTTCAATATTTAGTATTTATGCAGGCAGTAGATAAAGTATTTTTTACTTTCCTAATTCTAAGGTAAAATGTAACGTTCATTTAATGTATGCTTAACTCTTTGGTTTGTGGAGGGTCTTTCATGTTTTGTCTTTTAAGTCAGTCTTTAATTACTTCTAGATTGAAAGCCTACTCAGAAAAATTGTAATTTCCTCCCTTGCTTCTGAATCTGTATTTAATAACTGAGTGTCTGTAAATAGTTCCAGGCAATGCAGTAATTATGCAATTACTAAAGGTCATTGTTGGTATAAATATATTTCATTTATGCAAACTTTACCTGCCATGTTATAGACACTTCATAAATACACTGATCTATGCGAGAAATTGGTACAGATTTACCACATATTGATACCAGTAGTTTAGAAGTTGCCTAAAAATATTTCTCTGTCATTTGCTTCCAAGATAACAATAATTTTAGGCACCTGGTGGGCGCCTGATCTAGTTCTTCTGCCCCAATCTCCATTTCAAGATTGTGTCTATGCAGTGTGATTTGCTACTGCATAGATGTGTTTATTTCTGGATGTAACAGAGTACTGGACCTAGCCTTAGAAAACCAGAAGTTAAGGTCCTCCTTCTTCTGTTTCTCAGATGTTATACTTTGGCAAGCCAGTTAAGTGTATTTCAGTAAATTCTTTACTAAATTTCTAGCATTACCAAGCCCCAGAGAAACAAAGCTGAATAAGATATAGTCCCAGAGAGAGGCAGACATACATAGGACATTTCAATATAATGTGTGAGAAGTATGTGCAGAGCACTGTGAGTTTGACAGAGATCTTCCTTTTTCAGCTTGAGGAATAAAGGGTAGGCAGCTATTTCTAGAGATGTCTGGGATGATTCTTAAGAGGTAAACATGTGTGGCAGGTTTGGGGGATGGGGAAAAGTTGGTGACTGAAAGCTCAGAAGATTACTCATCCATAGAGAGTATAAAGGCAGTGCCAAATGAGCAACAGGGTATGCTTGGAGAACCCTGGGCAGTTTGGTACTACTTGAAAGTAAAATATGAGATGTGGGGCCAGCTACAGAGGGCCTCATTGGCCAAATGAAGATTGGGCTTTGGCATGTACTGGAAGGGACTTGTTGAAGTATGTTAAGAATAGCAGTCACAGTCAAATTTGCACCACTGTTACTTATATAACTCTGGTGGCAGTGTGTAGGGTGCATTTGAGAGAACCAAATCCAGAGGCATTTTTAATGCTTCAGCGAGGCTTGATAAAGGCTTGAATTTGGGTGATAATTGAGTCAGGGAAAGGAAGAACAATTAAGAAAGCGTAAGGAGGTATCTATTTATGTGAGTGCTTGTTGAACTAGAAAAAGCACAGCTTGAAGAGTGAGAGAGACCTGAACTTGAACCTAGCTTCATCATTTAAGGGTTTGAGCCCTTGGCAAATATTTCCTGACTTTCTACATTTCTGAAAGTGAGATCAACAGTGCTTGTATTGTCATGGGGATTAGATATAACCTAAAGCACCAGAAATCTTGCTTAAATGTAGAGCGTCGGTAAATGATTACTGGTATTACTATTTACTTGATATCACTTAATATCTCCAAAACCCAGACTCCTCTCCTGCATTGTAGATTTGTTGTGATATTACAGTGAGGTAGTATTTGTGGATGGTGAATAACCTTTAGATAAACAATCTTTTCAGAAAAAAGTATTTTCCCCACTTGAAAGAAAAATACCTTTGGATTTCATTTTTAAAAAGACTATTCTTATAAACAATGCAGTTTATTGTTTTATTGAATGAAAGCAAATCAGTGAGAATATTGGCTACTGAAATGCTAATAACGAGCATCTTGGGAATTAGCTGTATGGAGTTGTTACATTATAGTGGTTAAGAACAGGAGAGCTGGGGTCAGACAGATGGCTTATTGTATGTCTCTGAGTAAGTTGATTTACCTCTCTATGCCTCAGTTTCTTGATTTCTAAGTGGCTAAACCCCCTAAGATATTTGTGAGGATTAAATTAGAAAATTGCACGTGTAAACTCAGCTGTATGTTTGGGTACATGCCAAGGATTTACTAAATAGTGACTAAGGTTTTTGTACAGCAACGTTCGAAAGAGTGACTTCATACACACTAACTCATTTAATTAAAAGAAAAGAAAAAAGAAAAACAACATCCAAAGATGGGCCTTACTTTTATGCCCCATTTGCAGACATGGGAATGTAGACTGAGAGGTGGGATTATGTTGTTCAAAATCACGTAGCAAGGAAATGGTAGAGCTGAGAATAGAAGAGTTCCTTATATTCAGTGCTGCATTTCCTCAATCTGATGTATACTCCTACTAGGGCCTGTGCTGGTGGCTTTCTCCCCTCACCCTGACCCAATTTGGTTTTCCTCTCCCCCAGAGTTGTAGGACAATTTCTGCATAAGCACAATGCAACCAAGAGCTATAACACAGGCTGTGGTTTTATGGAAGAGTTGGATGCTGCTCTCCCCTGTACTGCACTCTGGATGGCCCAGTCTGCTGAGAGTTTCAGCTCTAGTTTGGCTCCCCTTTCCATGAATAAGTGGTATTCCCTGCCAATTCCCTATCTCCTATTTGCACCAGGACCTGCCCAACTGGGGTGCATATTCCTGGAGTGAAGGAATTGTAGTGAGTTCCTTTTAGAGTCCTAGGTTCCTCCCTTCCACCACCTAGAACAGCCTCAGCCTTTCATGTGAGCTGATGGGCTGTAGACTTAATTACCACATGAGGTTTTATTGCCGATGGATACTATGTGCAAGCCCTTTTCAATCAAAGCCATAGACAGGCATCTTTGTTATAAATGATAATAATAATACCAATAAGCAGGGTGGAAGATAATGGCTGGAAGAATCTCATTTGTGAATAGACATGTTCATTTATGAGAAGGCTTTAATTTTCATGTGTCAACTCTACCCTCCTTTACAGATAAGGACAAGAAAAGAAAACCATGGAATTTGATTTGCTTTACTTTTTCTTTTCTTCCTTTTTTTTTAAAGATTTTATTAATTAATTAATTTGAGAGAGAGAGAGAGCTAGGAGGAAGAGAGAGAGAGAATCTGAAGCCAACTCCACGCTGAATGCAGACCTGGACATGGGGCTCAATCTCATGACTGCAAGATCATGACCTGAGCCGAAACCAAGAGTAGGATGCTTAGCCAACTGAGCCACCCAGGTGCCCCTTGATTTGCTTTTCAGATAAATATATGCTCATCCAGCTCACATTCAAAGATAAGACTTGGGATAGCCATTGAGGGCTTCAATAAAATAGAAGCAGCAGTTTCCAGATCTCAACTTCTCAAATGCTTTTTGAGCTCCTTCTCATAGTCTAAAGTTTTTTAGCTTTGGGGGACCCTACACTTAGGTGAATCACCATCAAGATTTGCACAGTAATAATTGCCATTATGGTTTTATCAGCTTTTCCCTACTCATTTTCTTGAGGATACATCGGTGAGACTACAAATAAGCATCTCTACTTGAAAAAGAAAAGTTAAATTGATCCTGAAAAAAATTGCTCCATGTACCTATTTCTGCCTTTGCTTGTGGTGCCAAAGAGGAGGGTTATAAGGCACAGATGCCCTGGTGGTGTTCTTTATAGAAGTTATCCATCCACTGGAATAGAAAAGGAAGTGGCTTTGAACTTCTTTAAATCCAACCGGAACTACACTAACTCATGAAAAAAAACAGTATCATGTGTTTTGGAAAAACATCAGCTATCATATCCATATGTGTTTTTCTAAAGGCTTTTATGTAGTGGTTTTGATTCTTATATCAATGGCAGTTGCTGCATTTCATCAAGTAACTGCCACAGGCCCCTGCCTCAGCATAGCATTTTGGTGACTCTGTTACTAATGAGCAAGATTTAAAAACCAAGCCAAGCCAAACAGAAACTAGCCATCAGTCAAGTTTGTCACTTGTCTACTCTTTGAAAGGGGCAACAAATGAGTCGCAGATGGATCATTATTACAGTTCCCTGACATGTCCTGAGGGCTTGGCGGATGTTTTCTACAATGTCACCACTACACCGCATTTAAAACTTCCACTTAAAGGGAGCTCCTACTACCACTTCTTAGCAGGTGGCCCATAGAATCGTAGGACTCCGTTCCAGGCTAGGGTTGCTGCTCCATGTTATAAAGGGTAGACTCAGGATGAAAAAGAGGTGTGCCTATATGCCTAGGAGTGGTGTTGGGCAGCCACACTAGGTTCCTTTCAGTTCCTTTTTCTCCTCAGAGCCTTGTCCTGCTAGAGAGACTCTGAACATGGTCCTTATTTGACCACCATCTTTCCATGCCAGGGGGATTGGCCCAGATGTCACCTCCTTACAGACAATTTACGGACCATCCTTTCCAAGAGGGTCTCCCTTACTGCTCTCTACCATTGCATTCAGTTATTTTCTTCATATCACCTCCCGCGAGTTTGTGTATGTATACTTAAAAAAAAAATGATCCATCACTCCTTTGGGATTGTAAACTCCAGAGTTCATATCTGTTTGGTTTATTGCTGTTCATCTACAGAAGCACATTGCAGAGAGCAGGTACTCAATAAAAGCTTATTGAGTAAGTGTGAAATGAGGAGTTTTATAGAACTGACATATCCCATCTTGGATCTTTCTTTATCTGCCTTGCTAATGTCACTGTTCATAATAACCTTTAAAAATTAATTAAACAAAACTACTGTGTTACTTTAGTGGACAAAATTTTCAGCTTTCCTTTAAAACAGCATGCATAGAGTTCCTACTCAAGAAAAATACCTATATAGTCTACTTTGGTTAGAACAGGGGAGACACCCAAGCATGATTTATACTACTAAGATGAAATAAGTTGCTAGATTAAAATGCTTGTTGTAAGATGTGACTAGTAATTAGAGGTTGGAGAGAGGAGCCATGCATCAGTGGGACTCTGGAACCTTTAAAAAACGTACTTACCAGTTAAGAAGTGAACGGTTTCTCATGGCAGGATAACCAGAGTCTTTAGAAAACACAATTGTCTAATATCTGGTTTTAAGTTGTTTACTTCCTCTAAAATAAATCACTTTGATAGCATCAAACTTTGGAAAAGTCTGCTGCATGCACACATTTTTGGGAGAAATTTTTGAAAACTAGTGAAAAGCAGTCATGCCAACACTTGGTCACTGTGAAACTAGGAGCTAGAACACCTGCAGAGATGACAGGTGAATATAACTTAAATATAAGTAGCACTTTTCTTTCAAGTTATACTTTAAGCTTATACCTTGAAAACATTTTTGGTTGGTTAGTTATGGGCCTACTTACAGTTAGTTATGCACTGAATGTTGCATAAAGTTTCAGATATATATGTGTGTGTGTGTATATATATATGTGTGTGTGTGTGTATATATGACATATATATATGTGTGTGTGTATATATATATGTGTGTGTGTGTGTATATATGATATATATATCATATATACACACATAGAATATAGTCATTGGTTAAAAATAAAATATTTGGTATTTTTAGTGGCATGTAAAAAAAAGGCCAAACGTAAGTTATTAGTGATTTCTGTTTTTAATGGTGGGAATTCTAAATCTTCTGTGTCAACTACCTGTAGAAATTTATGGTGACCACAAACCATTTGTCAAAGGAATGCTGGAGAATCCTAAGCTGTACATCTTGTAAACGAACCTGGCTTCCTGCCCTGGCTGGGGCGAAAAGATGAGGCCATGAGAGACTGGGGTCCTTCATGCAGCTCAGACCCCACCTAGGATTCCTCTTGAAGAAAGAGGGTTCTTGGGTGATTTGAAGGTTCTCTTTGGAGCTTTAACCTTTGGAGTATTGGTTTTTTATTTTGATTGTCACTGAGAAAGTTACTCATAGATCTGTACATTTTTCCAAGCCATCCAAGTCTGGAGAAACACCTGTTAAATATAAAATCCACGTGCTATACCAGACATACAATTAAGAAGTGAATATCATGTGATGGACTTTTGCAAGAATCATTGGTCATCCTTCCTTAGGACGTAAAAGTCAGTAATGAAAACTCAAATTTGTTTTACCTTTTTGGTTTAAAAATTATAGGATGGTAATACCTTACTGAAATATATAAATCCATAAATTACCATTATTGCAAAGCCACAGGTAAAATTATGCTTTTGCTTATGTAAAATGAACTTGACTGTGCTCTTACAGTTCTGTAGGATTGATGGCTTGATGGCTTTCCCTCTTAAACCTCAGGGGGGAGAAAATTCTCTGACTACTGTTTTGCATAAACAAGTGTCTTTCTTTGAGATGCCCTAGTATGTGGGTATAGCATAGAATCAGGGAGACTTTCCACATGGCTTTAGAGCAGGTTCATATCTGGTTCTTCAGCCGAGTTTATATTTATGTATTTTATCTTGAATTACTCAGTATTATTTCAGTGATCCAGTGTCCTTAAATGTGTTTCTGCCCCAGGATCATTTTTGTGTTTAGTGATCTTCAAGGAAAAGTATGTGTGGGAAGGTGGCAATGCTTAGAAGTAAAAAACATAGACTTCTAATGTTGGAATCAGGCACAATTGAATTGCCTTTGTCATGCTACTTAACTTCTATGAAAATCATTTTGTGTTAATGTAGAATTGGATTTATTTAGGATGACTTCTGCTGTATCAGGTCTTGTGTTTTAAATGGCAATTATGGGTATATTTGGGAAGGTGAATAGTTAAATATGCAAATTAGCTTTTAGGACATTAGTTTAAGTCCAAAGCAAAGCAAAGGCATTAACAGTTCACAGCACTTCTTTTTTTTTTTTTTTTTAAAGATTTTATTTATTTATTCGACAGAGATAGAGACAGCCGCGAGAGAGGGAACATAAGCAGGGGGAGTGGGAGAGGAAGAAGCAGGCTCATAGCAGAGGAGCCCGATGTGGGGCTCGATCCCATAACACCAGGATCACGCCCTGAGCCGAAGGCAGACGCTTAACCGCTGTGCCACCCAGGCGCCCCAACAGTTCACAGCACTTCTGACTCTACTTCGTAGGGACGTCCAGGATTGGTTTTTAATTAATGTATCTAATTTTAAGGGAACACTAGAGAATATAAATCTGCTTTCTTTAAATAGCTCTTCAGTTTTAATTCTTTGCTCTAGATGCAAAAATTAAGCATAATCATTTTGCCATTTGAGGAACTTTCACTTGTTTGCTGGTGGCTGCAGTCCCTCATCAGGCTTCTGATCTCCTGCTTAAATACCAGCGTGTCATTTTTTCCTCAGCCAATACATCCAGTTCCTTAACTTGCCTGCTTGTCTCCTTTGGGGTGCACACCAGTTTTTCCGTGTTTTCCAATAGTATGGTGGCCAGAGACACATTAATTGAGGCCCTTGACCTCACGCTGTTTGTACAAGATGATGATGTTTCCTTTTCTTTATTGCTGACTCTCTTTTTGTGGTTCCTGGTCTTTCTTACCTTCTCCATTGCTTTCCTTTCCTACTAAATCCTCATTTACTTTCTTTTATGTCATCTTCATAGACCTGAGCAAAATTTGCATTAAATCATTTTCTTAGCATGTATTTTTTGTGTGGGGTTGTGTTCCCTGTTAATTGTTTTTATGAAAATAACCTATAATGTGTTAAATAAATAAGTGAAATTCCAAAAATACATGAATATTTCAGAAGTTTCTGAGAGAAAAGTAGTTCTTATTCCTCCCTACTGACTTCCTGTTCTACTCCCTAGAGATAAACTCTCTTTACAGTTTCTTGGGTGTTCGTCTAGACATTTTCCATATAAATCAGTAGATACCTGGCTGTGAAAATATCTAACTTTAATTTTTGTACCTGAACTTAATTTCTTTATGGCGCTTCCATTATCCTGATGATCTCTGAGTCCTGGGAGACTGAATAGAGCCAAGGGCATCGGGTCTGGAGCACAGTCATGTTTATGTACCAGACCCCACCTTTTCATTCTTTCTGTTTCTTTCGTTGGCGCTGTGACCCTACCTGGTCATTTCTTCTCCCACAATTTTGTTTTGTGCTTGGGTTTTTGCTACTGAACACCAAAAGCTAACTTTTTTTTTTTTTTTTAATTCTGTAGATTCTTCTCTATATCCTCTTTTGGAGATGTGGAGACACTGGCCACTGCCTGAACGGGGATAAATATCAGATAATAATAGCAAGTATAAGAAAAAATTAAACATATATCTAATATATATGTTAACTGAACATTCAATAGGAATTTTCCTGTTTTCTTAGTATCTTGACTGAGCCTGAAAGATGAGGGTAACAAATCATGAAGTATCTCCTGCACATTCTCAAGAGAGACAGATACTCAACGGACTTGTTAAGAGGTGGCCATACTGGTCTGTGGATCTCATCCTTACCATCCAGTCTATATAAACAGAAAATCAGAAACACTTAAGAGAATTTACTGAAGAAGGGGAATTTATAGGTGTACAGTGTACTTTCAGTTCCATAGGTTAAGTGTTTTTGTGCTCTGGCTTCTTTCAAGATTTTCTCTTTGTCCTTGGTTTTCTGTACTTTGAATATAGATCCCTTGAAGTAAGTGTTTTTTAGTATTCATTCTGCTTGGTGTTTTCTGAGTTTCCTGGGTGTGTGGTTTATAGTGTATGTTACTAGTTTGGGAACATTCTTACTCATTATTACTTCATATATTTCTTCTGTTTCTTTGTCTATTTCTTCTCCTAGTACTATCATTATGTGTCTATTACAACTTTTGTAATTGTCCCACAGTTCTTGGACATACTATTCTGGATATACTTTTTTTTCACTCATTTTTCTGTTTGCTTTTTGTTTGGGACATTTCTTTTGGTACATCTTTAAGGTCACCAGTTCTCTCACCAGTCTACTGATGAGTCCATCCATGTATTGCAAAGGCATTCTTTGTTTCTCTTATGATGTTTTTGATTTTTAGCATTTTCTTAGAGAGCCATCTCTCCACTTACATTAATCATCTGTTCTTATATTTGTCTGTTTTTTCTTTTAGAGCCCTTAACGTATTAATCGTAATATATTGAACTCCACATCTGATAATTCCAAATTCTGTGTCACATCTAAGCCTAGGTCTGATGCTTGCTGTGTCTTCTTTCCTTACCATCCCTTATGATTTTGTTGAAAGTGCACGTGATATATCAGGTACTAGGAGCTAAGGCAATTAAGCCTTTAGTGTGAGGTTTTATATTAATCTGGTTAGGAGCTGGCTGTGTTTAAATGTTTGCTGTGGCAGGAAGTGCCAGAGGTTTCAGTTTTCTCTGGTTTATTTTTTTCTTTGGATTTCCCTAAGAACAACTTCTTAAATAGAATCTGTGTTTTGCAGCTCTCTCTATTATAATTCACTGTTATTATATTGAAGCCTTGTTGATGGGGTGGCAAGGTATAGGGAAGAGTAGTCTTCCATAATCTTAATTTGATTGAATATAATTTTTTAATATTATTTATTTATTTATTTATTTATTTATTTATTTATTTATTTGAGAGAGGGGAGAGAAGCAGAGGGAGAGGGAGAAGCAGACTCCCTACTGAGGAGGGAGCCTAATGTGGGGCTCGATCCCAGGACCCTGAGGTCATGACCTGAGCTGAAGGCAGATGCTTAACTGACTGAGCCACCCAGATGCTCCGAAATCTCATTTTTATTAATGGACTTGAGTCCCTTGGCTGTGGCCTTTCGAAGCATTTCTTAGCCTTTTTTTGTGAGACAAGGAGGCTAGAGAGGCCTGGAGTTGACTAATTGCTTTTTCCTCAGATCCCTGGTAATTTCCTCTGGAGGGAAGATGTTGTTATTGAAAGTACCCTGGGCATATTTCACCAGAATGAAATCATCCACCTCCTCTAGCTCAAAACATGAGAGGATTTTTCTTTGATCTTCAAGGTGAGAATCTTGTGGAGTTCCTGGAGGTAAAACCCATGAAAATGCGGTGGATCTTCTAAGACTGGGCCCCTCACTCAAGCTAGCCCAATTAAGCCTCCAGCAATTCACTGAGGTTGTCATTTATGTGTTTCTACCAGTTAGTGGCTCCAGTGGCTTCTACTTCTGGTGTGTACGTCTCAGCTGTGATTCTCTGTATTTGCCTGTCTCTCTGGATTTCGAGGTGGTGGTTTGTCCTATAATCTCCATTCTTTGAGTGATCTAAGAGAAGTCATTGATTTGCAGTTTGTACGACTTTGCTCTGGGGAGGATGAGAGTGACAGCTTCCAAGCTCTTTCATATTGGAGGCTGCAGTGGAAGTCTCTTCTCATTTTAAGACTCTTCATGATATCATGGAAATCCCCCACTCTGGGAGCGCCACCTCCTTGCTCCTCTCCAGACTTACTGCTTACTAATCTTGCCACACAGCTGGCATTTCAGCACTTAGCGCTTCCTTCCTTGCTTTTCTGGATTCATTCCAACATATTTTTGGTTTACATCTTCATTTTGCTACTGTTTATTCTCATAGCTCTATAAGGGAGGGAATATGAGAAATAAATTTTGAGTATCAGAAAATGTCTTCTAGCACCCAGTGTTACCAATAAGAAATTTATACAAATCTGATTTTGTTCTGAAAGTTTACATTGCTGTATCTAATTCTTTGCCTGGGGACAGAAACTTGTGTGTGATATGTATGTGTCTGTGATATGGAAGCATGTGTATGAGGGGTAGAGGGCAAAGTTGGGAGTTGATTGTTTTGTATATACAAATATTCAGCTCATCTGTTTATTTTCAGTACCATATTTCACTCCTACCCTCTCCAGGACCTGACATTTCCAAGTACCACATGTCTCTGTGGTTCTGTGATCTTGATAGGCCCGCACCTCAGCTTAGCCCCTTTCAGTGCATCCTGTAGCCATCTGAACCCATATGTCCAGATGGATCACAAATATGTATGTATCAAGGTATTGATAATTATACAGTTTCTATTGTGACAAAAATGTAAAAGCATTTTTACTATCTTTAAAAAAATTTACGGCAGCTTTTGTTAACATGACTTCCTGATTTCAGTAATTGTTATTTTAATGCGCAAGACTCTGTGCAGAAAAAAAAAAAAGACTGTGCAGAGCACTTATTGTCAGAGAACAACAACGGAATTTCCCAGTTTTTCCATTACTTCTATTGGAATTTTTGGTGTGAGTCTTCAGTGATATTCTTTGCTTTGAGAGTGAGTAAAAAATGTTTAATACTTCAGTAGACTGCTTTGGCTGGTGTGGTATATCATGCAAGCCAGCCTCAGATTTTTCCTTCCTTAGTCACCTGGCCCTGGAGAAATCCCTAGGTGTTCATAAGTGGTATTACTGCAAGAAGTGATAGCACAGCAGGAAGAGGCAGGGGCCATACGTTCATACTACTTACTTGTGCCTTTGGACCCTGCTAGAGTACAGTCTTTTATTTTTTAAAAAAAGACTTTATTTCTTCATTTGAGAGAGAGAGACAGAGAGAGCACAAGCAGGAGAGGCAGAGGGAGAGGGAAAAGCAGACCCCCCACTGAGCAGGGAGCCCAATGTGGGGCTCAATCCCAGGAGCCTGAGATCATGACCCGAGCAGAAGATAGACGCTTAACCATCTGAGCCACCTAGGCACCCCTAGAGTACAGTCTTAAAAATGTCATTTTCACATGCCAACTTTATGGCTTTCTAGGTTAGATAATATCCAGTTCATGGTGAATAGTCACATTTCATGTTACTTGGTATTTCAGAGTTAAGTCTCAGTCTCTACCAAGGAGACTGGTAGCAAGAGAACAACCATTTTGTAAAAGAGGCGCATTTATCTTCTAAAAATGGCATAGCATATCTCTGGAATCCTAGAAGTCTGTCTGTGAATCTTTAGTCAGGGTTTGCTGTTGGGTCCATGCAGTAGTCTGTTGTGTCAAAGATCTTTGGATCAATAATAGATCCTCTGGATCCCCACTCAAGTTGCTGGATTACAAAGCTGCTCGAACTGCAGACTGGGTTAACTGGAATATCATTGTGATCTGGCTCCTACTTAGTTGGCAGCCTTACAAATGACTTATTTAATGAGTTGAAGGAAGAAACAACCCAGATATTTTTTATAAAGTGCAAAAAGGCCACCAAAAGTTGTGTCTATTTTTGTGATTAGGAAACAAAATATAGCACCTTGTCTTTCACTTTGGGGGAGATATCTTGATAATGTCTTGAACTCTCTAAAACTTCAAAGAGTTGGAAGGACATTAGGTTCTCCTGGGAATTATCTCTTCATGTGTCTAGGATTCCTACTGCTAGTAAGTACCGTGGATGGTACCTGATATTTCCTGCTTACCAGATTCTATTAGCATTACATCATCATATGGGGGATCAGCATGATGGCCTATGGAATGGTGAGATGATACAAGTATTAACAGACTAAACGCTTGGCACAGAGCCAAGAGTTATAGAGGAATAATGATAAGCTGACCTTCTGTTCCTGCTGGCTGAAGGTAAATGTTTGTGTGTGTGTCTATGTGTATGTGTGTGTGTGTGTGAGAGAGAGAGAGAGAGAGAGAATTGGAGCATACAAGATATGCTGCAGGGGCATACAGGGGCCAAGTTACCCTGTTCCTTTAAAGAGCCTACATATGGACCAGCAACTATGATTCAGTCACCACATGGTTAACAATAATCTATTGATTTTTCGAAGGCCAATTTGTTTTCTACATGGGCTAGTTAAATGATGATGGAGGAGGATTTACAACTCTAGTATTTTTCAATTACTCATTGCAGGCACTAACGTATGAAATCCTCTTAAAAGTGAAGAATTGATTTTGACTTACTATTTTGGTAAAAAGGAGTTATCCCTGAGGCTTTCGTTTTGCTGTTTCTATTGTAATATCCTTTACTTTATAGTTCAGGGGACAATGTTGTGATTTTGTCTGTAACAGTATGTTTATTCCAACTGAGCACTCTGGAACCAAGGTATTAACCAAAAGCATGTTTTTAGATGCACTGAGCATCTGCTGAAATGAAATTGAGCCAAAGCTCCAGTTATAACTCTACCCTTAGTACATCTTTTCTAATTCTTAGACCAATGGTGTTCTGGCCCTCAGGGGTTCATGTCATCTCAGAGTCAGTATCCAGTTATTATTAGAAGGTATGGATAGTTCCTTTTCTCAACACACAGTTACCCTGTGTATTAGGGTTTTCCAGAGTAACAGAACCAATAGGACGGATGGATGGATGGATGGGTGGGTAGATGATAGATAGATAGATAGATAGATAGATAGATAGATAGATAAGAGGATATTTGTTATGGGAATTGGTCCACACAATTACAGAGGCTGATATGCCACAATCTGCTATCTGCAAGCTGGAGAACCAGGAAAGCCAGTGGTATTATTCAATTTCAAGTCCAAAGGCCTGACAGCCAGGGTTGCTGATGGTGTAACTCCTACTATGAAGCTGAAGGCCTGAGAACCATGGATACACTGGTCTAAGTCCTAGAGTTTGAAAGCCTGGGAACCACTAAAGCAGCTTTAGTGTCCAAGGGCAGGAGAAGATGGATGGTGTCCCAACTCAAGAAAAGAGTGGGAGAATTCACCCTTTCTCTGCCTTTTTTGGTTTTGTTTGTGCCCTTAACAGGTTGGATAATGTCTGCCCACATTGGTGAGGGTGGATCTTCTTTATTTATTTGACTGATTCAAATGTGAAACTCTTCCAGAAACACTCTCAGAGACACACCCAGGAAAAATATTTTACCTGCATCTGGACATCTCTTAGCTTAGTCAGGTTGACACATAATATTAACCATCACATTCTGATAAATGTCCTTAGTCCCTTTAGAGTAGGCTTCTAGAAATCTAGGAAAATTTATACTTGTGGTATTATGGCAAGGTCCTCCTAAAATCTACCTAGTCTCATTTTCACTCAGGGGTTGTGGGTGTGTTTACTGACCCAGACCTGGAAATTGGATGGGGAGCCTTAACTCTTTTATGTTGACTCAAGACAGGCCTCTGTTCATCAGATGTAGAAGGTTTTTATTAGTGTTATACAAATCAAGTAGAACCTTTAGTTCTGTTCCTATGTCTCAGCCCTTCATCAGTTAGCTTATACCAAAGATGTTTGCAGGTCGAATCATTTTGACAATTGCTCTGGTCTTGCTGTCTATCATGGTTGTCTTACCCATCTTGCTCCTCCTGGTCAAGTGATGCCCTATTTTGGCTCATTGAAATCAGGGAGACCGGTTAAATAGCATCTTTCAATCTGGAAGGATAGCCACTATGGAGCTACAGAGCTTTACAGGGAAGGTACTTCAGTCTTCCTTGACAGGATATTGACTAAAACAATATATTTCTCAGTGCTTTGGTGTAGGTAGTATACTCTGAGCCCTCTTAGGAGATCTAGTCAGGAGATGGTTATACCTGATTCATCTATTCCAGTATTTCTTACTTTCTTAGATCTTGGGATATCCAAATCTATAAATTCATCCTGGTCTATAATTTTGTTCCTTCCCCAGTGGTCTTAGAATCCGTTTCCATGATAGTCCCTTTGGTTAATCACTGGCTAAAAATAACAACAAAATATTTTAATTCTTTTGGTGTGTAAGCTGCTCACATTCTTTTTTTTTTTTTAAAGATTTTGTTTATTTATTTGACAGAGACAGAGACAGCCAGCGAGAGAGGGAACACAAGCAGGGGGAGTGGGAGAGGAAGAAGCAGGCTCATAGCGGAGGAGCCTGATGTGGGGCTCGATCTCATAACGCCGGGATCACGCCCTGAGCCGAAGGCAGACGCTTAATCGCTCTGCCACCCAGGCGCCCCAGCTGCTCACATTCTAAATTACACTTTGTACCATCCTTACAATGACGTGTTTGGATTTGATTTTAGTTACTGATCTTGTGGCAATGAAAGATAAAACGAGTACAGCGTGACAAAACTTGTCGTTCTCTTGAAAGGTATCCTGCTCAGGTGAGGGAGGAACATCTGCTGACCAGGGTGGCACTTAGGAATCTGTGGATACTCAAAGTTAGGTGAGTGTACCCAAATGTGTCCATTCAAATCATTGGGCCACCACTCTTTCCCAATCAATGTCCTAAATTTTCCAGAAAGACCTGATGAGGTTGAGAATTGACTTATATTCATCATAACTTGAGCTAGGAATTTAAAATCTTGAACTGGTTATTTCCTTTTTTATTGGCTTCAATAATGTAGTTAGAATACAATATTGACAGTCTCATGAACTTTAGAGTCTTCTTTTTTATCAGAATATTTTGTTTAGCAGGCACTTGGGATGTCAAGCATTGACTCCAAAAGGCACTTCATTGCAGGTGATCACAGGTGATGATTTAAATAACTATTTACCAGTGCAGACCATGGATTTTCCTGGTCCCACCATTTGGTTCTAGCAGGAGGCCTTTCTCTCCTGAAAATTATTTAGATCAGATACAAAATCCTAAATTGCCATTTTTTGATACTCAGTTGCAGAGGGCAACATCTGGCTTATTGAATAAAGAGAATTACTATAAACATATTATATAGGTTACAAAAATATTGAAAGGGTTAAAGAAGCATGCTCTGGATGAACTTCCAGAAATGGTTCCCAAAACCACAGAGCAGAACTGGTTGCCAATGTAGCTGGTGTTCCTGTCAAGATTAGGAAACTGCCCCCAAATTGGGAAGCTATGACTATGGTTGCTAGCTCCAGAACCATGTTGCAGCTGCTGTGACCCACGGCAGGAAAAGGGGCGTTTTCATTCCATGATTCTCTTCTCATTTTCTAAGTTCTTGAATTCAAGTTTCAAGCAAAGCCAGGCATTAATTAGTGGAATCTAAATCACATTGAAACTCTGCCTGCAAGTCCATCTGGGAGATGTAGTTTCTCCTTTTCTGGGCTCTAGTATACAGCGGAGGATCTAAATAGCGGTTGAGAAAGGCAGTCTTCATCTGATTCGTAATTGCTACATATTTTTCTTTCCCCCTCTTTTTCTCTTTCTTTCTTTCTTTCTTTCTTTCTTTCTTTCTTTCTTTCTTTCTTTTTTTGTTTGTGTTTGTGTTTAGGTTCTGTTCAAGTTTCTTTTTGGCTATTACTCTTTTGAATGTGCAAGCTATTTACTCAAAATATGTTCAGAGAGAAACAGGGAGCATGATCTAGGGCAACTGCCAGCATCAGCTCATGAGCATTATCTCTAAAACGTTTCTCACTTACCTGCTGTGTCTTCTTTTGGGGCACGTTCTCCTTCACTTGGACAAATAGACAATGAAGGGCTACCTGTCAATTATTTCCCAAATTGTGAATTTGTATTTATTTAGTTCTCTTATTAAATGACTCTGGTATCTACTGCAAATATGATTATACTTTTTGCCTCCTTCCTACTCTAAGTGCTGAATTAGGAAGCTATGTTTCAGGAATTAAAGGTGGCAAGTATACATGGTTTTTCCTTTGGTCCTTTCTATCCTTCCATTCTGTGTGGGTGGAACTGGGCACTTACAGAACTCATCGATGCAAGTAAGTAATGGTTGCTGAGCCTGGGCTATGCCGTCTACTTGTTGAGTAGACAGAGTCCCTGCAGGGACTCTGGAGAGGTGTATATTAGTTTGTGGCATCCCTCTGGTTTTGGCAGATACTCTTTACACTTTATGGTTTGGGATCATGACTATTCCTAGTTTTATTAGCATTTTCTTTTTCTGCCTCTTGGTCCTTGGGATTTTGTAGGCTCAGCTAGTGTAGTGTAATAAGAACAGCTTTATCGTGACATATTTGCCAGAAATATGGAAATAGGAAAGAGATTGAAAGGAATATTTTAGATTTTTCTCTTTCAGAGTATTTATAATAAAATGAAAGTCAAGTTTCTCTTTACTCATGTGGCTTTTAACACTTTTCTGCATGTCAGTGGGACTTATTAGCAACAACATAAAGAGAATTAATTTAATAAATTTAGATGGATGATGAGCTCGTTTGGGATTGAACTAATGGGAAATGCAAATGACAACTTAAAACTCCACATTGTTTATTATTAAACATGTGATAAATACAGCCTCTTCTCTGTATGGTCCTCCTGAGGAAACTTCTCATCTGGGAACCCATTGAAAATTGTGATGAAATTTTGCCTCCTCCCTGACCAATCTTCTTTTCAAAGCACTCATGGATGCTTAAAACACTCAACAGTATATTAAGAATAAACGACTTCCCTAGGGCTATGGAGGGGAAATGAAAGAATTATGGGTATTAGGGCCAAAGTAAAACTAGTAATATTTAGGTCATAAATGGAAATGTCACTTTGTCCTGGCACTGTTCACTTTGCATATTTACCATTTCAGTTATTTATACCCTACTTTGTTTTAAAAAAGATTTCAGGCAATGTATAAAAATATACAAAATAAAAAATAAGTGAGGAAATTGAGGTAAAAGGAAAATATTATGGAAAAACAAGTTGAAGTGGGGAGTGAAAGAATTTAACAAATGCTTGCTGCAGGATTCTGTCTGCTTGCTAAAAGTGGGTTGGCTATTTGCTCAGAGCTTTTTAGCAGCCATTGTGGAGGGGGAAGTGTAATTAGTTGCAAGAATCTCAAACTCATTAAGATATAAACAAGGCTACAGCTCAGGAGACCTGTACGATATCCCTGGTACTAAAATACTGAGTTAAGGGCGCCTGGGTGGCTCAGTCGGTTAAGTGTCTGCCTTTGGCTCAGGTCATGATCCCAAGTCCTGGGATGGAGTCCCACATCGCGCTCCCTGCTCAGCGGGGAGTCTGCTTCTCCCTCTCCCTCTGCCCCTACCCCCACTGGTGCTCTCTGTCTTTCATGCTCTCTCTCTCTCAAATAAATAAAATCTTTAAAAAAATTTAAAAAAAATAAAATACTGGGTTAAAATGTGACTTGTTTTCTTAATAATGTTCATAGGATAAATAAAACAACAAAGTTTACAGAGACATTTTTTGAACATTTTTCTTAATAAAATCAATGGCATAACACTGAGGAGTAATTCATTTAAAATGCATTCCAGTGGAAGTGAGAGTGGGATAGTTCAGGTGCAGATTCCTGCTGGCTTGTCGATTTGAGTATTCAGAAATGTATTCATTACAAAAATTATAATTCTTTTCAGTGTTAATAATTATTTTAAATTTAAATAGGAGAGCAGGAACATAAGAAATAGCACGGAGGACCATAGGAGAAGGGAGGGAAAACTGAATGGAAAGAAATGAAAGAGGGAGACAAACCATGAGAGACTCTGGACTCTGGGAAACAAACTGAGGGTTACAGAAGGGAGGGGGGTGGCGGGATGGGGTAGCCAGGTGATGGGTATGAAGGAGGGCATGGGTGGTGATAAGCACTGGGTGTGATACACAACTAATGAATCACTGAACACTACATCAGAAACTAATGATGTGTCATGTTGGCTGATTAAACGTAATAAAGAATAATCTTTAAAAAAATAAAAAATAAATAGACCTGTGTGTAAAAAATTTAAGTAATATGAATAAATACAATAAAAAAACAAAATGCACTTCTACTTTTCAAGATTGTTTAAAAGTTGGATTTTTTTCTTGATATAAACAAATGTGTTAGTGTGCATCTGTATACACACACACACGGCAGTAGAATTACATTTTGGCATCCACCACTCATAGATCCAGAGCCATCACTTTTAAATCCTGTGCTTTAGTTCATGTGAATATAGTGAAGGATCCAGCCTCTAGTCCATGTGGACTAATGGAATCCTTTTGTTTGGGGAGAGCGCTCTTTATGCTGCCAAGAGCAGAAGCCAGGAGCAGATGAGTCCTAGCAGACATCTGCCAGGACATTTACTCAGGGATTCTGCAGTAGAGCAGTCAATCAGGTCAAGCTCTGGGTCTCTGCCCCTCATCACCCATTCTTCAACCAGGCAGCATATGTCACATATCTGCTTTGGGGCCAGAGACGTGTGAGTGGAAACTTAAGTAGAAAGAAAAGCTCTTGCCCTTGTTTCTGCAAATGTCCTGGTGGCACAGAGACAGCCAGGTCCAAAAGACCACTGGATACTCTGCCTGGTCATGGAGAAAGAAGAGCATACTTAACAGAAATATCAGTGCAGGGAATTAAAATAGATATCACCTATGTGCTAAGACTTACCAGCAAAGATCAGAAACAAGGAATAAGATAAGGAATTTATGAAACAAGAATAGTAATGGCAAAGATTAGAGAATGTGAATATAAGAAATATAGTCTAATTATTAACATTGAACTCTGACTCCATTTCCAGGACAACAACACAAAACAGTTGAAGAAGAAATTAATGAGCTGGAAATGTGAGAAATGACATAAAATGACACATGGCAAAAAGGGATAAGCAAATATTTACAAGTGGAGACACGGATGAGTATTAGGAGTTCTAACATCTATCACAATGAGTGTCAGACGGAGAAAATGGTGAGAAGGTAAAGAAAAGATAGAAAATTTATAGAAATGAAGTTGTGGTGAAAATCCCCAAATCCTGAGTGGGATGTATTCAGAGCACATACATAAACTCCTGGCTACTTGGTAGAGAGACTTTGAAGCATGAAGGATGAGGGGAAAAGTCCTAAAGTTTCTGTAAAGACAACAAATTACTTACAAAGGAAAGAGAGTCTAATTGACATGAATCTTAGTAGCAACATCAGGTTGTAGAAGTTGGTAAAATCAAAGATGAAGAATGGAGATTAGAAAAAGAAAATTAAAGTTAGAAATAAGTAGATCTCAAATTCTAAGGATAAAATATAAGGAAATGAACAGGAAAATAAAGGTTAAACAAGTAAACTAAACAGTTTAATAACAGATGAGTAAAGATAGAAAGATAACAATTATTACAATATAAATCAAGAGAAGAGTCACATGAAATAATATCAAGTAAATGATCTTGAGTTAAGGAAAACAAAACAAAACTGATTTTCAATCTGTATAGAAAATATTGTCAAACAGGAAAGGAGGGAGAAAGAGGAAAGGAGAGGACAGAGTGACGAATATAGATAAGGACCTTTTGTCTTACAATCTTGAAGTGTGTTTCCTATTAGCATTTCATGGAGAGAAAACCAAGACGCTGACTCTAATATGACACCCTTAAACTCCAGCCCCTTACTTTAAGAGCTAGAACCTATAAGCACTGTCTTTGTACTGAAAATCTCAAGGGTTGTGGTTTTTTATTTCAAACAGGTAGTAGTTGGGTATGGTATTCTTTCATGGCCTATGCAGCTGTTAACATCACCTCTTAAAATTTCCCATGCAGCCGGAATACTGGAGTACTGTAGGGAGTTGGAGAAAATCACATGTACTCATAGAATTTAATGGCTGTTCAGAAATCTGGGACAAAGGATGTCACTTCACCAGTGAGTGTAATAGCATTTTAGCTGGAGTTGTCTCTAAAGCAGGCACTAGAGCAATACGCTTTGTACTTCTTGCTCTAAAAATGGTTTGACATTTTTTTCATTTATTTTAAAAAAAGAAAAGGGAAAAAGAAAGAAAAGAGAGGAAAGCAAGCATTAGGAAATACCTCTTTAAGGCTGTGGTTCAAATCGGTGAACATCTCTATAGATAGCAGAGGCCATTTTTCCATCATTGATCTTTCTATTTGGAGATATTCTTTTTTTTTCTTTCTAAATATTTTATTTATTTACTTGACGGGGCGGGGGTGGGGGAGGCACAAGCAGGGGGAGTGGCAGGCAGAGAGAGAGGGAGAAGCAGGCTCCCCACCGAGCAAGGAGCCTGAGGAGGGGCTTGATCCCAGGACTCTGGGATCATGACCCAAGCTGAAGTCAGAGGCTTAACCAACTGAGCCACCCAGGTGCCCCTGGAGATAACATTTTTGAAGATAAAATTACAATAGTAAGCAGGTATTACTGCAGAATTCGGTAAACAACTGAAGCCCTTCCCTATGCTTCCTTCTCTGAGATTCTGTTTCCATTGTCTTAAACGCATAAAATACCATAGGAGAGAATACAACACAAAGGCCACTCATTCTAGACCTCAATGCCATAAAACTAGGCAAATAGTGTCAGTGAAATTTGTTGTGAACTAAGCAAACCTAATTAAATTACATCTCCAATTCAAAATGATGCTTGATCTGTGGTGTGATCATGCGTGTGTGAAGCTCCCACCTGGGTATGCTCATGTTTTATGATCTTTTAGACTTTTGGCAGCAAGTGTTATTATATCTACTTTCCCATAGCTTTCCTACTGTTAATGGAGTGAGAAATGAAATATGCTTTCTTAACTTCCCTTGGGCTTTAGTAAAGTCAGACTATGACTAGGCAACCAGCAATGGGAAACAGTGAGAAACAAATGGCAAATTCTCACAAATCAAGTCCTTCCTTAAGGTCAGCTATGGCGCATACACTGCACTGCAGCTAATAATAATAAAAGAAATAAACAAAGACTTGTAACCCTATTGCTCTTTACTCCTTCCTCTGCCCTCCATTCCTCCAGTTCTGTATTCCTAGGAGATAGGTGACTGTCAGTGTTAATCTTTTAATAAGTACAAACATGAAAACTAACATCAGCATGAACTGATTTACTTGACTCTGAGTTCCTTAAGGACAAGGAATTGTATCCTGTTCATACTTTAAATCCCCAGATAGAGAACAAGGCTTAGCTTATGTTAGTTGCCCAAGAGCAACATCATGTCGTTTCACATATATTTGTAGCACGCATCATACAGTTCTGCCAACTCCCCTGTCATGGAAAAGATAAAAAGTAGTGTCATGAACAAAGAACTTTGGACCTTCCACAAAACATAGAGGAGTCTGTTGGGATTTCCCTTCTCTGATTGTTCCACATTGATCTTTTGTAGAGGGTAGATAAACCCATACTCATTTTTATCACTGGGATGTTGAAACATCTTGACTTTTAAGTGATATAAGAAATGAGAAAGATTTGTATGAGAAACAGTAATATGAGACTATAAAATATCTAGCAGGGACATTCCGTTATTATTTTATCTTCAGCATTTTTTACTTTGGGAATTAATGAACAAAATAGTTTTTTTCTGGAGAATGAATGGCTCATGGCAGTGTAGTGAGTGAAAAAAGCCAGGAGTCATTTAAAATCAACTAGTATTTACTGAATTATCTGCTCTACGGCAAGCCTTTGCTAGGCTTTGACTATCCTGGAGTAAGACAGATATGCCCTCAGTGAGTTGACGTTTTAGGCTATAGGCAAAATGCCAGCTGACTAAACAAACAAACAACCAAGTAAAGCGGTATTTTCAGTGCTTCATAGGAAAGGAACAAGGTGCTGGAATAGGGCTGGGTGGTGGAGTGGGGGGGGGGTTCACAGAGGGACTTTGGAGAGGGCACCGACAAGGTGAGAGGCTGAGAGGTAAGAAGGAGAGCCAGAGCCTCAGCACTGGAGAGTATTCCAGACCATAACCCAAAGTCAAAAATTTGAGGTGGGAAAAATTGGCATGTTAGATCTAGATTTGAATCTAAACATGGCCATCTATGAACCTAAGTGGGCAAGTTCCTTTACCTAGGATTCCTAGTTTCACATTCATAAAATCAAAATAATAATGCCTGTGTCGAAAATTGGTGTGCAAGTTAAAGCAATCAATGACAAAGTACCCAAGACATCATAGACCTTCAGAAAATGTTGTTTCTCTTTCCTGCCAACATCTTATAGCTTTAGATGAATTTCTTAGAAAAGTCAGAGCAATAACAGCAATTAAAAAATGTCACATTTCCTAAGGATAAGTGTCATTTTGTTCCAAAAAGCACTTAAAAAAAAAAAAACAAAAAACAGCTCCCCTTACATTGGAAACCGGGGATGTACTATATGGTGACTAACATAATATAATAAAAAAATCATTAAAAAAAATAATAAAAAAATAAAAGCTCCAAAAAAAAAAAAAAACCAAAAACAAAAACAAAACCCAGCTCCCCCCAAACCAAAAAAAACCCTCCAAAACCACACAAGTCTTTTGGAAGCTTTAAACAGGATTCAGCTACACCCTAACTACTGGTTATGGTCACAGATTACCATACCTATTTTTTAATGCAAGTGTATTTCAGTAACTGCAGGGAAAAAAAAATCAAGATTGAAATGTAACAGATTGAAACCCTTACTTGATGAATTTTCAGTAATAGATTAGTGTGTATTTAATCACCTTTTCAGCATGAGTTAGTTTAATCTCTTTTACACTAAACAGACTGTTCAACAAGACTTCACAGTGCTTCTGTATCACCAGCAGAATTATTTTACTATCTATAGACATTTTGCATTTTAAAAAGCCCTACAAAAACATGTGTCTGTTTATATGACCTTTCATAACTAATTCCAGTTGGGTCTTGTCGACCAATTGTAATGCTTGTTTTCTTAACAAGCAAGTAACTTTCCCTTTTTTGGAACAAGAACATTTGATACATTAAATGATTAGAGCAATTTAAGTCCTGAGCAAATTCTGTTCACTAAAACGTGTTCCAGTGAGGTTTGCTACAGCCATAAAATGAGCCACAGTAAAATAATCCCTGGTATTAGTAACTCTAGAACCTCTGTGTGTTCTGTTTTAGAGTAAGTGATTGTACCTAAGTACTGTCCAGAACACACCACACACACACACACACACACACACACACACGCACACACACCCTCAGATGGCATAAACCAGGACCTATGTTGTGGCTGTCATGATTGCAGAGAGGCCTGAGAATGGAAGCCAGGTCTGGGTTCACAGTGGCCTAGATCCCTTGAAACGTGGAAAAGACAGGCTTTTCCCAGATAGGGTCTGCTCTGCTTTACATGTGAATAACAGGTAACTTTGTCCTGCTGCCACTGAGACCTCTAGTGAGCAAGGTTGAGGTGGCTAGGAAAAGCTAATGGAGGGAGATGTTTCTACTCCTTACAGGTTTACAGAGAGGTAGAAAGAGCCATTCAGAGTTTGTGGTGGTGCTGATGAGGAGAAAAGAGGAAAACAAGTTCGCCTGAGGAGAGTACATGGAAATTCAGCTGAAAACAAAATTGTGGCATAGGTGTAGTGAAACAAACTGAAATTACTCATTGTAGACGAAGCCAGGGTGAGTCACCTGGGTTAAGAATCTAAACCAAAGAAAACCTCACTAAAATTTTTTCTCTTAAGAGAATAGGAATGGAATATTTTTTGTCTAATTCATTCCCAGGAATATAGACATTCTTTCTGAGAATGAGACAGTAAAAGGAGATTTCTGTGGGTTTGAGTTAAAGGTGATTTTTTCTACTGGATACCTATGATGAATTGCAATGACTGAGTGAAATGAATCTTTTGATTTTGTTCAGCCAAGTTTGTCCTCTTTACTAGTGGCCTAGAATGCCTTTTGTCTCTCCATTTATTTAAATCCCACAGTTTCCTGTTAAAAATCTTCCCTCCTCTGGAGACAAATAAAAAAACAGACTCTTCACTTTAGAGAACAGACTGATGTTCCCGGAGGGGAGGGGGTGGGGGATGGGCTAAATGGGTGATGGGGATTAAGGAGGGCACTAGTTGTGGTGAGCATTAGGTGTCGTATGGAAGTGTCGAATCACTTTATTGTACACCTGAAACTAATATTACACTGTATGTTAACTGACTGGGATTAAAATTAAGAAAAAAGAAATCTTACCTTCTCTGTTAAGTTTCTTTTGCTGACTCTTTTCAGTAAGCTCCCCTTTCTCTGACTTACCTTAGCTATTCTTTATTATGGCGCTGGAAATCCTAGTTGAACCCAAAGGGGAAATAGAATCAGGCTGTTTGTATAGTGGGTAGACTGATGATCCCTTTCGGAATCTACATGCAAGATTTGTCAATCTTCTGTTTTGGTAGTAGAAGGAGGGAAGTGTTTTGTGGAAGTTGGGTGATGAAGACATGATGCCAATAAGGGTGATAAGATTGAATTTTTCCTCTCCTACCCTTTAGGGTAGGTTTTGAGCCCAGGGGAGAGAGAGGTGAAGGGTGGAGGAATTGTAATCATGAAAGAGTCAGTGAGGCATCAGATACAAGCAGTGCTGCTTTAGGGTCCATCAGAGCACTTACACCATGGATTTGGTAAGAGGATCATCCCTAATCCCCCCTCTGCCTCCTCCCTAGCCACAGAGCCCACTGTTGCATCGTCACCTTGAGATGCAGGAGACCACTGGTGTGGGACTGTTGAGCATGCCATCTGATGCTCCCACAGAAAGCACCAGCATCAGAAGCAATGGAAGGTTACCTAGATGAAGAAGCCAGAGCAGAGGGACACAAGAGCGGATTGGCTACAAGAAAATGCAAGACCTCAAATAAGACTTTCAGAAATATATAGGGGAGATTCCTAGGTGGAGGAGAAGGGGATGGGGAGGGGCTTAATTGCTGCATGAGCAAATGGTCAAGAATCCTAATAATTTGACATAAATATTAGTATAATTTTATTTCTGCTCATAGTCTGGCATAGCCACTTCCAGCTATTTCCTTTACAACTGTCCTAGGTAATACATTTTTTTTTTTAAAGCCACTGGTTATAATTCAAAGTAGCCACATGTGCATTTCCTTAAAAATGCTCCAATTATGTCCAGGTTTTTACCAGAGGTTTATCTAAATTAATTAGTGTATCAATTTACTAGGGCTACCATTACAAACTGGATGCCACAACAATTGGATGGCTTGAACAACACAAATTTATTGTCTCAGAGTTCTGGAAGCTAAAAATCCAAGATAAGGTGTTGGCAGTGTTGACTCCTCCTGAGGGCTATGAGGGAGAATCTGTTCCATGTTTCTCCCTAACTTCTGGTGTTTGCTGGCAATCTTTGGCATTTCTTGGTTTGCAGATCTTTGCCCTCATTTTCACATGGGGTTCTCCCTGTGTCTTTGTTCAAATTTCCCCTTTTATAAGAATATCAGTCATATTGGAGTAGGGACTCACACCTTACTCCAGTATGACCTCATCTTAACTAAATGCATGCACGACAGCCCTATTTCCATATAAGGTCACATTCTGAGGTACTGGGAATTAGGACTTCAATGTAAGAATTTTGGGAAGACACAATTTCAATTGAAAACATGTTCTGGACATGTTTAAAAACTACAGATGATAGAATTCTTGGTCTGAAAATCTGGGTCTAGTGGTGGGGGTGACAGGGTGCTATCTTTGAAAAAGAAATGCTCTAGGATAATTAAGTTACTGGCTATTCCTTTGCCCTAGGTATTTTCTAACTAGTGGTGAAGAGAAAAAAGTGATCATGAATTGAGCAGATCCTCTTTCCTAGTCATAGCCACCACATTTTTTTCAAACCCAAAGGAGAGCACGTGGTATAACCCACAGGCTGGCAATTGATAAAATGTACAAAGTCAGGGTGAGACAATGTGAGCTTATGACTACAGAATTTGTGGTAAGCTATTCATGGGAAAAGATTGGTTTTGAAACATGATTCCAGGTATGGTGGGTGACCAACCCCTGAAAATGTCCACACCCTAATTCCTGGGATTTGTGAACATGTCATATTTCATGACACAAGGAATTTTCTGGATGTAATTAGGATTAGAGACCTTAAACCAAATTATCTGGGATTATTCAAATGGGCCCAATTAAGCAGGGAACTTTCTCTGGCTGGAAGTGATAAAGGTAAACTAGTGGGTAAGGTCAGGGAGATTCAAAGTATGAGAAGGACACAACCTGCTATAGCTGACTTTGAAGATGAAGGAGGAGAGGAATGTGGTGGCTTCTAGACACTGAGAATAACCCCTGGCTGACAGACGGCAAGGACCCAGGAACTCAGTTCTGCAACCACAAGAAATGGGAAACTGCCAATGATCTAAGTGAACTCAGAAGTGGATTTTTCATAAAACTTCCTAGAACCCAGCTACCTGACACTTTGACCTTGTGAAATCAGAACAGAGAAACCAGTGGAGCCAACCCAGACTTCTGACCTACAGAACTGTGATATATCTGTGTTGTTTTACGCACCTGAATTCATGGTAATTCGCTATTACAGCAACAGAAAATGAATACACTAGGTGTCAGCTGGTTTCTCTTTTTATTTTTTATTTTTTATTTATTTTTTTTTTTTAATGATTTTTTATTATATTATGTTAGTCACCATACAGTACATCCCCGGTTTCTGATGTAAGGCTCGATGATTCATTAGTTGTGTATAACACCCGGTGCACCATGCAATACGTGCCCTCCTTACTACCCATCCCCAGCTTATCCCATTCCCCCACCCCCCTCCCCTCTGAAGTCCTCAGTTTGTTTCTCATAGTCCATAGTCTCTCATGTTTCATTCCCCCTTCTGATTACCCCCCCTTTCTTTATCCCTTTCTTCCCCTACTGATCATCCTAGTTCTTATGTTCCATAGATGAGAGAAATCATATGATAGTTGTCTTTCTCTGCTTGACTTATTTCACTTAGCATTATCTCCTCCAGTGCTGTCCATGTTGTAGCAAATGTTGAGAACTCGTTCTTTCTGATAGCTGAGTAATATTCCATTGTATATATGGACCACAACTTCTTAATCCAGTCATCTGTTGAAGGGCATCTCGGCTCCTTCCACGATTTAGCTATTGTGGACATTGCTGCTATGAACATTGGGGTGCATATGGCCCTTCTCTTCACTACGTCTGTATCTTTGGGGTAAATACCCAGTAGTGCAATGGCTGGATCATAGGGTAGCTCAATTTTTAACTTTTTAAGGGACCTCCACACTGTTTTCCAGAGTGGCTGTACCAACTTGCATTCCCACCAACAATGTAGGAGGGATCCCCTTTCTCCACATCCTCTCCAACAATTGTTGTTTCTTGCCTTGTCTATTTTTGCCATTCTAACTGGCGTAAGGTGGTATCTCAGTGTGGTTTTGATTTGAATTTCCTTGATGGCTAATGATTTTGAACATTTTTTCATGTGTCTGTTAGCCATTTGTATGTCTTCATTGGAAAAGTGTCTGTTCATATCTTCTGCCCATTTTTTGATTTGTTTATTTGTTTCTCGTGTATTGAGTTTGAGAAGTTCTTTGTAGATCTTGGATACCAGTCCTTTATCTGTAGTGTCATTTGCAAATATATTCTCCCATTCCGTGGGCTGCCTCTTAGTTTTTCTGACTGTTTCCTTGGCTGTGCAGAAACTTTTAATCTTGATGAAGTCCCATAAATTCATTTTATCTTTTGTTTCTCTTGCCTTTGGGGATGTGTCATGAAAAAGGTTGCTTTGGCCGATGTCGTAGAGGTTGCTGCCTATGTTCTCCTCTAGAATTTTGATGGATTCCTGTCTCACATCGAGGTCTTTCATCCATTTGGAGTTTATTTTTGTGTATGGTGTGAGAGAGTGGTCAAGTTTCATTCTTTTGCATGTAGCTGTCCAATTTTCCCAGCACCATTTATTGAAGAGACTGTCTTTTTCCCACCGGATGTTTTTTCCTGCTTTATCAAATATTAGTTGCCCAAAGAGCCGAGGGTCCATTTCTGGGCTCTCTATTCTGTTCCATTGGTCTATGTGTCTGTTTTTGTGCCAGTACCATGCTGTCTTTGTGATCACAGCTTTGTAGTACAGCTCGAAATCCGGCATTGTGATGCCCCCAGCTTTGTTTTTCCTTTTCAACAGTTCCTTGGAGATTCGGGGCCTTTTCTGTTTCCATACAAATTTAAGGACTATTTGTTCCAGTTCTTTGAAAAATGTCCTCGGTATTTTGATCGGGATAGCATTGAAAGTGTAGATTGCTCTGGGTAGCATGGACATTTTAACTATGTTAATTCTTCCAATCCATGAGCATGGAATATCTTTCCATCTTTTTATGTCTTCCTCAATGTCTTTCAAGAGTGATTTATAGTTTCTAGAATATAGGTCCTTTACGTCTCTGGTTAAGTTAATTCCAAGGTAACGTATGGTTTTTGGTGCTATTGTAAATGGGATGGATTCCCTAATTTCTCTTTCTTCGGTCTCGTTATTCGTGTATAGAAATGCAACTGATTTCTGAGCATTGATTTTGTATCCCGCCACGTTACTGAATTGCTCTATAACTTCTAATAGTTTGGGAGTGGCTTCTTTTGGGTTTTCCATATAGAGTATCATGTCATCTGCAAAGAGAGACATTTTGACTTCTTCTTTGCCAATTTGAATACCTTTGATCCCTTTTTGTCGTCTGATTGCTGTTGCAAGGACTTCTAGTACTATGTTGAATAATAGTGGCGAGAGTGGGCATCCTTGTCGAGTTCCTGATCTTAAGGGAAAGGCTTCCAGCTTTTCCCCATTGAGAATAATATTTGCAGTAGGCTTTTCATAGATGGCTTTTATGAGATTGAGAAATGTACCTTCTATTCCTACACTCTGAAGGGTTTTAATCAGGAAAGGATGCTGTATTTTGTCAAATGCTTTTTCGGCATCGATTGAGAGGATCATATGGTTCCTGAGTCTTTTCTTGTTGATATGATGTATCACGCTGATTGATTTGCGAATATTGAACCACGCTTGCATCCCAGGTATGAATCCCACTTGATCGTGATGGATAATCCTTTTAATGTACTGTTGGATTCTATTAGCAAGTATCTTGTTGAGGATTTTGGCGTCCATATTCATTAGGGAAATCGGTCTGTAATTCTCCTTTTTGAGGGGGTCTTTGCCTGGTTTGGGGATCAAGGTAATATTGGCCTCATAGAATGAGTTTGGTAGCTTTCCTTCTGTTTCTATTTTTTGAAATAGCTTTAGGAGAATAGGTATTATTTCTTCTTTGAATGTTTGGTAGAATTCCCCAGGAAAACCGTCCGGGCCTGGAGTTTTGTTATTTGGAAGGTTGTTTATCACTGACTCAATTTCTTCATAATTAATTGGCCTGTTTAAGGAATCAATTTCTTCCGGTTTCAATCTTGGTAGTTTATAGGTTTCCAGGAAGGATTCCATCTCTTCCAGATTGCTTAGTTTATTGGCATATAGCTGTTGATAAAAATTTCTAATAATCCTTCCAATTTCAATGGTGTTCGTCGTGACCTCTCCTTTTTCATTCATAATTTTAATAATCTGGGTCCTTTCTCTTTTCTTTTGGATAAGTCTTGCCAGTGGTCTGTCAATTTTATTGATTCTCTCAAAGAACCAGCTTCTAGTCCTGTTGATCTGCTCTACTGTACTTCTGGTTTCTGCTTGATTGATTTCAGCTCTAATTTTGGTCAACTGCTTCCTCGTGCGTGGATTAGGCCTGTCCCTCTGTTGCTGTTCCAGCTTCTTGAGGTGAGAATATAAAAACTGCATTTTAGATTTTTCTATTCTTTTGAGTGAGGCTTGGATGGCTATGTATTTCCCCCTTAGGACTGCCTTTGCAGTATCCCATAGGTTTTGGACTGTTGTATTTTCATTCTCATTGGTCTCCATAAATTGTTTAATTTGATTTTTGATTTCCTGGTTTATCGAGTCATTCCTGAGCAGGATGGTTCTTAGTCTCCAAGTGTTTGAGTTTCTTCCAAATTTTTCCTTGTGGTTGAGTTCCAATTTCAGAGCGTTGTGGTCTGAGAATATGCAGGGGATAATTTCAATCTTTTGGTATCGGTTGAGACCTGTTTTGTGTCCCAGAACATGGTCTATTCTTGAGAATGTTCCATGGGCATTAGAATAGAATGAGTATTCTTTGGTTCTGGGGTGTAGTGTTCTATATATATCTATGAGGTCCAACTCGTCGAGTATGGCATTCAAAGCCTTTGATTCTTTGCTTAGTTTTTGCCAGGGTGTTCTGTCTATTTCTGAGAGTGGAGTGTTGAGGTCCCCTACTATTAATGTATTTTTATTTATATGTCTCTTTATTCTGGTTAAGAGTTGGCTTGTGTATCTTGCTGCTCCCCTGTTGGGGGCATATATATTTATAATTGTCATATCCACTTGTTGAATACTTCCCTTAAGAATAATATAGTGCCCTTCTGCATCTCTAACTATAGTCTGTAGTTTAAAATCCAATTTATCTGATATGAGAATTGCTACCCCAGCTTTCTTTTGAGGTCCATTTGCGTGAAAGATGGTACTCCATCCCCTTACTCTCAGTCTGAATGCATCTTTGGGTTCGAAATGAGTCTCTTGTAGACAGCAAATGGATGGGTCATTTCTTTTTATCCAATCTGCAACCCTGTGGCGTTTTATGGGATGGTTCAAACCATTTACATTAAGACTGATTACTGAGAGATATGATTTTAATGTTGCCATGTTGCCAGTAAAGTCTTTGTTTGTATTGGCTGTGACTTTCTGTTCTGTATCACTCTTGGGGCCTTTTTACTTTTATAGAACCCCCCGTAATATCTCCTGTAGGGCTGGTTTCGTGGTTACAAAATTGGTTAGTGACTGGCGATTCTGAAATGTCTTTATTTCTCCATCAATTCTGAATGACAGCCTTGCTGGATAAAGGATCCTTGGCTGCATGTTTTTCTCTGAAAGAGCTTTAAATATGCTCCCCCAACCCTTTCTCTCATTCCAGGTCTGTGTAGACAGGTCTGACGTAATTCTGATGCTTTTGCCTTGGTACGTGAGAAATTTCTTTGCCCTGGCCGCTTTCAATACTGTATCCTTGCATCTAATATTTGCGAATTGCACTATGACGTGACGTGGCGTAGGTTTGTCGTGGTTGAGCTTGGGAGGGGTCCTCTCTGCCTCTTGGACACGAATGTTTGTTTCCCTTGCTAGATTAGGGAAGTTTTCAGCTACAATTTGTTCAAATATCTCTTCTAGACCTCTGTTTTTCTCCACCCCCTCGGGGATGCCGATGATTCTAACATTGGATCGTTTCATTGAGTCAGTAATCTCCCGTAACCTACATTCGTGGGCGTGGATTTTTTTAAGACCATCTTCTATTTTCATTTTTTCCTCTATTAACCCATCCTCCAATTCACTAACCCGTTCCTCTGCTTCTGCGACCCTGGCCGTCAGAGCCTCTAGTTTTGCCTGCATTTGGCTCATAGAATTTTTAATTTCTGTCAGATTCGCTCTCATTTCTGTCCTTAGGGATTCTATATTCTCAGTAACCTTTTCGTTAATAGTTTTTTCAATTCTACTCATCATTTTGACCATCGTTACTCTGAATTCCATTTCTGATAATTTGGTTACATCCATATCCATTATTTCTGTGGCAGAGGCCACAGAATCACTGTCTTTTCTTTGCTGGGGGGGGCTTCTCCTTCTTGTCATTCTGATGAAGAGAGGTTGCGGTGTTTCCAGAGCCCAAATTATTGACTGGGTCCCAGGCCGTGCCCCTTGTTTTATAGGGATCTTAGGGATGTGGGCTTCTTCTTTAAAGATTTTATTTATTTATTTATGTGGCAGCCAACCAGCGAGAGAGGGAACAGAAGCAGGGGAGTGGGAGAGGAAGAAGCAGGCTCCCAGCGGAGGAGCCCGATGAGGGACTCCTTTCCGGAACGCCGGGATCACGCCCTAAGCCGAAGGCAGGCGCTCAATGACTGCGCCACCCAGGCACCCGGGTTGTGGGCTTCCTGATTTTTCAGCCTGCTTCTGGGGGAGGGGCCTGCCGCGCCAATACTCAGGCAACCCTGTTTGGGTAGAGTCTCCGTGTCCCCTGCGAGGGAGGATGGGGATGGGCACTCCCTGAGCCGGTATTTCCAGGCTTTTGTTCTCTGGCGGCTTTCCCTGGCGGTTTGCTGTGCCTCTTCTGAGAGTCAGAGCAGCAGCGGCCGAATCTCAGCCTCTGTCACGGAACAGAAGGATTGCGGCCCGTTCTCTACTAATGTTCTGGCCACTTTAACTCTGTTACTGTTGGTGCTGCTCAACCCTGCAGCGTCCCGGGATGTGTGCCCCACACCCGGCGTCCCAGCCCTCACTTGTGGCTCGCGCCTTCTGTCCTTTGTGTTTCTAATGCCGCCAGCCGCCAGCCGCAGCCGCCCAAGGCGCCTCCCGGATCTCCCGGTCTCAGTCTGGATCCAGTGAGCGCACCGGGATTCCGGGGTTACGAGAGATGCCTGGTGGCGTGCGCACCCGGCTCACGGTCTCAGTCTGCTGTTTTGCGGGTGCCGACCAGGTCTCAGTCTGCTGATTTGCGGGTGCCGACCACGAGTCCGCCCGCTCCCCCGTGCAGGTGGCTGCCGCTTCCCGGCACCCGAACGCGGCGGCTCCCTCCCCCTTCCGTTTATCTTCCGATATCTGTGCACAGTTTCATGGCTCCCCGCTTCGTACCTCAATACTCAGCGCTGGAGATGTTCATTTGTAGAGATCCAGATGCGTCTTCCTGCGTCTCAGGCTGGTTCCGTGGTTGTTTAGGCTGGTCTGGTACCTATCCAGCTCGACTCGGAGGACCGGCTGAAAACGGTGTCTCCTACTCCTCCGCCATCTTAACTCCTCCTGGTTTCTCTTTTTAAATCAAGATAAGATTGGCTTCAGTCTCCCTTCCAAGATCTCTGCACAGCTTCAGGCCACGTACGACAATGTATACACTCGTGATCTTCTCCGGCACTGAGCTTCTGTGTCTGTTAGAGAGTCCTGTAAAGCACGTGTACAGTTGAATTTGCTTTGTCCCGGCCTGCTGGGAAATGAGTGACCTGAGATGCAATCCAAGTTGTCCCAGATGAGGCAGCCAAGGTCATTCCAGATGAGCTGACAGCCAGCTCATCTCCAGATAACTTGTGAGCAAGCCTGTGCAAGGTCAGAGCGGAACTGTCTGATCACCACATTTGTGCAAGCATAAATGCTCATTGTACGTCACCCAGGTTTTGTGATTATTTGTCACATAGCATTTCAGTCTTATTAGGTAACTCACATTGACCTCTTATTAGATAACTCACGTTAAGGGAACTTGTGCTCCCTCAATAGTATCAGCCTTTTCACTCTTTCTGCTCTTTCTCATGCTTTAGCCACACTATTTCTAGACAATTTTAGTATTCTTTCTGTTTTTCTATCTCTCACTTATTCTTATTGATATTAATTTCCTAGTTTTTAAATAATAGCTTCTTTCAGTGGCCTCTTTATCAAAGGCAACTCTTTGCATCTGGAGAATTAGATGAGACTCTTCCATAAAGAGTGCATTATAGCAGGAGGTTAATTCTGAAGATGTCTTAAGTGATGTCCCCAGGAATTGGGGTAACCAGAGAATGGTTCTCCAGAAGTAATGTCTCGGGTCATAATTTCTTAGATTAGAGAACATCATTCAAGTTCAGCTATATTCAAGGGACCCTGCATCTGTCCTTCTGACATTCAGTTCCAAATTACCTTGTAATGTTATTTACATATATATGTCACAGATCTTCAACAAGATTGCAAACCCTTGAAAATAGGCTTTGTTTTCTGTATTTTTTGAAGTTATGATGTTTTTCAGCAAGCCCTGTATATAGTGGGCCCTAAGTCAATGTATTAATAATGATGATGAAGAAAAATAAGAGGCTGAAGGAAGAAGAGAGCTCATGTGAAGAATATGTCCAATTAGTTTCAGCTTCTCTTAATTTTTTTAAAATCCTTATCTGGGAGGATACACTATAGATTTAAAAAGGAATACATCCAAATAAAATTTCTTTTAAGAAATCATTCTTAGATTCTTAGTGTGGAATGTACAAATCAAATAAATAATAGATTGGAAACTGGAGACTTTGAAACTGGTGAAGTCAAGAAGCAGGAATCCAGCAGCCACTCACTGATTATTAAGTCAACGAAGATTGTAATTCATTGAAATAACCACTAGCTCCAAGTGCCTAAGACAGAAAGCTTGCTGGCAGGAAGCTATTGATGTGGAACTCATTGCTTAATGTTAAATTTGCTTTTAATAACTCCTTGGCAGAATCTTACTTGCAATTATAACACAAAGCAAAATACTTTCCAACAACGTGTGAAAATATCAAGTCTGAAATTCATTTTATTTAGAACATTCACCCCTTGCCTTGCACTTGGAATTTCCACTGATTCCTATATTCATTTATAATTTACATAATTTCCCCAGACTGTTAATAAAGATTAGCTATAGATTCAGAGAATCTTAGTTTTAAAAATAACTTTTATTAATTTTCTCAATTCAAAAGTAACATATACTTACAGTAGTAATCCACATAGCCCGTTTTAAATTCCTAGCATGTACACACAGAAGCTTGGCATTTGCCATTTTTAGATAATTATCATAGCATCCTGACCTTAATATAATGGCGTTTGAAATCATAAAATAGTAACGTTTGGTTGAGTGTCCAAATAGTTGTTGAGGGGTATATCTCAACCTAAAAATAAAGAAGAGGGATGCACTGTTCCCTTTAAAGTCTGTCTTACCATCCTAACTCCTGGTGCTCAGGTATTACTCTTGTGATACTAACTATGGAAGATGCAACATGGCTACAAATTGGTTGCTACCCTTCCCGTTGAGAGGTAGAGTCCCATGCCTCTGTCCTGGAATCTGCGCTGGCTTTAGTGACTTGCTTAACTAGCAGAACACGGTGGAAAACACTTTCTGGAACTTTTGAAGATAGGTTCTTGCAGTTGTTATTGGGGCTTCCCAGAACACTGTAGGGAAGCTTTGAGCTGCCACATAAGAAATCTGCCTAATTTGAGCCTGCCATGCTGGAGAGATGCTTCAGCTGGCAGTCCCAGCTAGCCCTCATTTCCAGCTATAGCTTCCTGGATGCCAAACAGGTGAGTGGAGCTGTCTTGGACTCTTCAGAGTGGTCTGTTAGTCAATTGACTACCACTGAATAGCCTCAGTCAATGCTTTGAGAAACAGAAAAATCAGCCTGAATTCTTGGTCCATAAAACTACAGCTCTATTAGGATGGTAATTTTTTTTAAGTCATCAAATTTTGGGAAATGTGTCAGTTATCTATTCCTGAGTAGCAAATCACACCCATACTTAGTGACTTAAAACAATAACAACCATTATCTTTCAGTGTTTGTATGGGTCAAGTCAAGGCACAGCAGGGCAGGGTTATCGCTACTTCACAGTGTCTGCACTGGGAATACTTGAAAGCTGGGAGTGACTTGCTGGCTGAGGGCTTGAGTCATATGGAGACATTTTCTCCTTCCATTTCCGGTTGTTGATTCTGGCTGTTAGCTAGGACCTCAGTTGGACTGCTGGGTGGAACATCATGTGTCTTTGTGGCCTCTCCATATAATCTCTTTATGTGGCCTAGTATGGGCTTCCTCAGAGCTTGGTGCTAGGTTCTAAGAGATGTGAATGCTCTATTGCCTCTTATGACCTATTCTTGGAAGTCACATATGTTCTTTCTGATGTAGTTATAAGCCACTTAGATTAAGGGAGGGGAAGATAAATTTCAGGTGCCCAAGTCCAGGGTGTTTTTCCTGGGACTGAGGGGTTTCCTAGAACACAGGACTTTCCATGCTAAAACCAGAAAAGTTCTAGGCAAACCAGGATGAATTGGTCACCCTACTAAACCCCATGTTCTGAAGGAGCATCAGAGTCGTATTGTATTTAGAACATGTTGGGTGGGAGATAGTGTTGGGGCCATATTTGAAAAATAAATTCTCCCATGGGTGTTTTCTTTATGCAGGAATGTATAACTGGAATACCAATTAATGTTGCAAGGGCAACAGACAATTCATAGGAATGTGAATTCCGTGAGGAAAGAGATTTTGTTGTTCTTGTTGTTCATCACTGAATCTCAGGACCTAGAGTAGTGGCTGCACATCGTTAATGTTAATAAATATTTATGAAATGACTGAATGAATAAATAGCAAGTTCTATAACATTCCGTTCTATAAAATCCAGCCAATACCTGACTTCAGCGCACTTTTTTTGCTTACTAATAACCAGAGGAGAAATTGCTTTAAATGTTTGCTTAAAATGAAATGGCAGCTTTCCAGGGCAGCAGAAACTAGAAAACTAATCAAAACCAATAAACTTTAGAGAATATCACTTCACCCTCATGAGACCAGTATTAGAATTCTCTTTATTAGGTTCACTTAATAGGCAGAATCTTAGATGACTGCAGCAGGGGTAAGAAGAGGGTGCTCAGGGGCCCTTATATTTGTCTAATCTCTAGGGTGTTCCTGTTGTGACAGGGTCCTTTTGGTTAAAAGTCATACCCATCCTCTAAGTAAGTGGTGGTTAGGAATACTTCTCCTGCCTTAAAAAGTCCATGAAAAGGAAAAGGGAGAATAGGACAAATTCTAAAACCAGCACCTAAGGTTTGATAGAGAAATAGCAGTTAGGAAAAGTAAGGAGAGGAAGTCCATGCTTTAAATCACATTCTTTAAGGACGTGATATAAACCCACCGCAGAAGATAAAGGGGGAACAGACTCATTGGCAGCTGGCTATAGTCTGTGTTTATTACCTCATCTTTCATATTAGGGAATTTACTGTCCAAAGTTGAAATATGGGGTAACATTATTTAACAACTCCAAATTCTTAATAGTTTTTAAATAACACGTTTCTGACAGGAAGACATTGATCTTAAAGAATTAAGTTCTCTTTTGGGGAAAAATGAGAAATGAGATGAAATGATAAGATCAAGATAGAGAATGGAAGAGCTCAAAAGTCAGACCAAAGGAATTTTTTTTTCCATATTGCAAAAGGGCGACTTTTCTCTATTTTTACCTTGACATGTCAGTGCTTTTATATTATTTCTGTACATTCTCTATAATTCTGTTAGTTTCTTAATTTTGAAGTTTGTGAAATTTTAAAAAGGTATAAAAGCCTACTTCTATTCAGTATTCTCCACATTTTTGCTAAAATGAGAGATTAGATATTAAGTTATATTTCCAAAATAAAATAATATTAAACTCCATAGAGAAATCCTGTGATTAAACACAGCATCATGCCATATAAGCTATAAACTTTACTAAGAGAATTTGTCATGATATTGAATAATTCTGGTATAAATTATTGACAAATGACAGACAAAATTCTAATGTAGTTAACAAAATGAATTAAAGCCACTTGAAGATAAATCTCTTTAGTAGTTTCATGCTATTTAAAAACTATTGAAAGTTTGGAGTTGTTATGTAATCTCATGTTTCAACTTTGGACAATATTAATAAGTTCTCTATCATAAAAGATGAGGAAATGAACACATGGTATTGCCAGCTGCCAAGATGGCCTCTGACTGTTCTCTCCTGGCATTCGCACCCTTGTGCCATTCCCTCCTTCACTGAATAGGGCTGACTTGTGTGACACACTGAAACTATGTGAGATAATAAATGTGTGTTATTTTCAGTAGCTAAATTTTGAGGTAATTTGTTACAAGGCAATAACTGATTCACACACCTACACTAATTCCCACTTTCTTGTCTGCTTTCACGTATTTATTACTAATTTGATATTCATATTTGATATTAACATCAACATCACCAAGATTTATAATCTTATATTTCATTTTGTGACCATAATATCTAATTTTTAGTCTTAATTAACTCTATTTCAATGGAAGTATAAAAATTTCAGAGCTCAAGAACAGCCCTTTTTAATATGAATTTTTCCCTTCTGAGTTTTGAATTATATTTAGTTGGCTGGATTTCAAGTATTTTTTAAAATAGATTAGATGTATTCTACTTCCAGCTGTACAAGAGTTTAAGGCCAGTCTAATATTTCCTAACTTTCTTATGAATTGCTTTTTCTGTTTGGATACCCATACTTCCTTTGTGTGTGTGTGTGCGTGTGTGTGTGTGTGTGTGTGTTGTGTGTGAAATTAAATAACTTCACCAGACATGGGTCAGTGGTAATCACTACAGTTTTTCCTAGGCCATGATGTCTCTATTTCTTCTATCATGTGAATAAATATTTTTTGTTCCATATATTTAGTTTGCTCTTCGAAAGTTCGGGAATATCAAATCAGTGTATATGCTAGGCTATATATTAAAAGCAGGGCCTCCGGAGTCAGGCTGCTGGGTTAAATCATTGATTGGTCATTTATTAGCTCTAAGACCTTGTATACGTCTTTTAACCTTTTTTTTTTCTGGTGTGTGTATCAGTTTTCTAATCTAAAAATGAAGATACTAATATCTGTCTTTTGAAGATTTGATAAAGATTAAATAATTAATGCGTGTTTGATAGGTATAAGAAGGATAAGCAAGGGTTTCCCTGTGTTTACTCTGTTTGATGTTCATTTAGCATCATTAAGTATCTGTAAGTTTCTTTGTTTCATCAAATTTGGGATATTTTCAGCCCCTACTTACGCAAATAATTTTTCTATTCCATTCTTTCTTCTCCTTCTAAGATTCCCATTACCTATATTTTAGATTATTTGCTATTTAACAGGTCCCTGAGTCTCTGTTCTGTGTTCACAATTTGATATTTTTCATATGTGAAAATTACTACTGATCTATATTCAAGTTTTTTTTTTTTTTTTTTTTTTTTTTTTACTTTCCTCTGTTATCTATTCTAGGCTTAGGTTGTTAAATTCATCCTGTGAAATTTTTAGTTCAGCTATTGTATATTTCAGTTCTGAAGTTTTCGTTTTGTTGGGTTTAACTTACATGTCTCTGCTGAGATTTATCATTTTATTTATTGTGAGCTTATTTTGTTTTACTTCATTCAGAATAGTTCCAGAAGTTTCCCTGTTAGTTTCAACATCTGTTTCACCTCAGGATTGATCTTGTTTGATTTTTTATTGCTGTTGGAATGTCTTCCACTTTGTGTATGTGTGGTTTTTAAATTTTTTTTTGTATGTTAAGCAGTTTTGGATTGGATTCCACATACTTATGACTTAAATTGTGGGGATTTTGGATTCTGTTATTTTTCTCCAATGAGTGCTGTTTCTTTATCAGGCTATTATCTTGGCTGAAATGGACATGTACACTCTGTTTCTTTAATGGAAACTATAGTGTCAATTCTTGTTCTTTTTGTTTGTTTGCTTGCTTTTGCTAATCTGCTTCGATTCTGTGCCACACATGCATGTTTCGGGGGCCAGTAGAAAATATGGGTAGACAGCATTTAGGATTCAGTCTCCAAATGGCTCTTTCCCTTCAGGGTTTTCCCCACTTTCTTCAGCATCCATGGTATACATGATTTTAGTTTTCTTGTTCTCTTGGTCAGAAAAACTGTAATCTTCCCACTGGCACCTATCTTGCATGTGACATGCCAACACCACTTAACCTCTTGCTAACAGCCATGAAAATGGGAATTTTCTTGGTATAGCTCCTCTCTTCCCTTGCAGATGTTTACACAGTGCAAGAATCTGTCCACTGTACTCTTTTACCTTCAGGCAATTGCTTTTTGTATGGTGTCTGAATTTTACAATTATTTTCTGTGGGGGGAGCTGTCTGGCATGGTATTTACTCTGTCTGTACTAGAATCAGCAATCCCTCTCTTATTTTTGAAAAATTTGTTCCTTTGTTCCTTTGTTTTAACTGAGTTTTGAGTCAAAGTAATAGCAAATAGGTGTTTTTTATTCAACCAGCTCTGACTAAAATTTCTTCCAATTTGATTTCTTTTAATAAAGGACTGAAACATACCTAGTTTACAGTTCTTCTCTGTCTTTGTAAATCTCTTTATAGCAAACCTAAGCATTGAAAGACAAGGTTGTTTTTGTTGAACCTGTATTTAAAACCATAGTCATGTTTCAAAGCACAACTCCCAGAATGAGTGAGGAGTTGTATAATGAGGCAGAACTAGACTACTTGTTAACTGGATAACACTGGGTAAGTTGTTAATTATTGTGTACTTCAGTTTGTCTGTGTATGTGGACAAAAATATCTACTCCAGAGGACAGTGTTGAAGATTAAATGAAATGATGAATATAAAGTCTCTATAAAAGAGTAAGAAATAAGGGGAGCCTGGTGGCTCAGTCACCTAATGTCTGCCTCAGCTCAGGTCATGATCCCAGGGTCCTGGGATAGAGCCCCATGTTGGGCTCCCTGCTCAGTGGGGAACCTGCTTCTCCCTCTGCCTGCTGCTCTCCCTGCTTGTGCTCTCTTTCTGTCAAGTAAATAAAATTTTTTTTAAAAAAAGAGTAAGAAATAAGAAAGTGTTTTTTTTTTCTCCCATCGAACTTCTCATTTCACATTGTGCCCAAAGATGCAGGTAATAGGGCTTCCTAGATTATTATACCTTTCACGCAAAGGTGAGGGTGTCTCTAAAACTTAAGGTAACCCACATACCTTGTATATCAGTAATATTACCTTGAGAACTCATTTTTAATGTGCTGACAAGCATTAATTTCACTAATGAAACCCCATTTTTAATACTCATTTTTTTTTTTTTTTTTTTTTAGATTTTATATATTTATTCGACAGAGATAGAGACAGCCAGCGAGAGAGGGAACACAAGCAGGGGGAGTGGGAGAGGAAGAAGCAGGCTCATAGCAGAGGAGCCTGATGTGGGGCTCGATCCCATAACGCCGGGATCACGCCCTGAGCCGAAGGCAGAAGCTTAACCGCTGTGCCACCCAGGCGCCCCATAATACTCATTATTTTCATTAGAAAAATCTAGTATTGATCAGAAATAAAGGTAGCTGAAGCCCTTGGAGTAGCTGCATCTGAAGTGTGGATTTGCTGATATAATGCTTAGGTGACCATCCCTGGAATGTGAATTTTCAATTGTGATAATTGATTGAATCTAGGGTATAACTTCAGCTAAAGAGCAGATACATAGTACCATACTATCTATGTTGAAGTATTTTTAAAGCAAATTTCACACGTGCATTTGGTATTCTGAAAATTTCAAATTGTAAGTGTCATGGCTTATAAAATTCTGACTCAGGGATTCGAGGATTCAAGACTAGTATTAGTTAAATCTAAGCCATATCAAGATTTAAGTCTAATTTTATATCATAGTTGGGAAGCAAAGCTACTATGGCGTAGTAGTTCCAGAACTTCTGAATCTGTTTGGAAGGAGATTCTAAGAAACTTGTATTGAAGCTGTGTTTTCATAACAAGATCACTATTTTTACTACTTGATGCTTATTTGGATAGCTTTGGATATGAGATTATGGGGGACCTGGCTTTGATATTTTCACTGGACAAACTTATGAAATGTAGCTCTTTAAAAAGTTAAGGTGGATATGGGTTTTATTTTTAATCATGTGCAATACATATAAGGCATTGATGCCCAATTTTAAAAATTTTGAATATTTGATTATTCTGAACTGTATAAGAGACAAGATTATCTATCTATCTATCATCTGAAGTGGGAAGCTTTACAGCAAAGTTTGATTTGAGCTCCACAAATGACCGTAAGGTAATATAAGTTCCTTTACTGTAACATTAAGCATTAATGTGTGTTTTCATGGTCCAAACATAATGGCAGGTTTAATAAGAAACACGTTTATGGTCTAATAAAAGTGTTATTTTAGATCCATATTTGTTTTTCCTAAGAAATTGGTAAATTGGAGTATAACACAATAATAAATCTGTGTTGTCATTATATTTATAGTTTCATGGACCAATTACAATTTTTAATATGATTTTTGAAAGCTATTTACAAGGCTGCCTAACCACTGTGAGACTTCACTTTGTTATTTATACGACTATGATTCTTTGAAAGCAAATTATATTTGTAAATTGCCTGGTGATGAAAGAAGATGTATAAAATTTATAATTTCTTCCTTAGACTGCAAATTATAGTGAAACGTTTAAACATATGATTGTCAATAAGTATGGGTTTTTTTTCCCTTAAATAAACACTCCTGCCCTAAAATCTTACTCTTTTCTGTTCTTTAGAAACTAGAGTCATTAGCGTTTTGTTCTTAAGAAGTCTCTAATTTCCAAAGCTATTCTATGTTTCAGAAAGGCTTAACGCTATCATGTGGTCCCCTCAAGCTTAGACAAAGAATGATTTGGAGATTATTAGCATATGGAAGAGAGAGAGCATCCTGAGAGAGAAAACAAAATAAGAAAAACAATAGGATAGAGGAAAGAGCCCTGAGGAAAGCCAACATTAGGAAAAAGAAAGAATTTCAGGCAAGGGTAGTCTGGAAATCATAGGCAGATGCAATAGTAAGCTTATTATAGGCAAAGAAAAATTGTGAAGAAAAGGGAAAGACAGCCAAACTGGGCTGTTGGATTGGAATCTGAAAAAGCCTGAAAACCCTTTCCCTCCCCCCCAGGCTCCCCCTATTATACTAAGTAAGCTCAATCTTGCCATGACCTTAAAACTGCCCAGAAAATAAACTTTATTAAAAAAATACATTTGACATGTAGAATTTATTGGATTGGAATAACACCAGACTGAATTAAACAGAATAAATTATTGTGACAGGTCAATAGAAATAATCAAAACTGAAACACATGGAAAGAGATAATCTAAAAATTACTAAACAGGGGCACCTGGGTGGCTCAGGTGGTTAAGCAATCACCTCTTGATTTTGTTTCAGATCATGATCTCAGGGTCGTGAGATTGAGCCTCATGTTGGGCTCCGTGCTGAGGACATGCATGAAAATAGATTAAAGTTTTTTCAGGATGAAGAGAAATAATTCCAATGGAGGGTTGGATTTTTAGGAAGAAAATGGAGGGCACAAGAAAGGGTAAATATGTAGATAAATATAAAATATATTTTAAAAATTTTCTTTAAAAGACTGTTGGCTGTTTGGAGAAAATACGATTAACTGGAATTTAAGTAAAGACTTGAAAAAAGAAAAAAAAAAGACTCCCGTTCCCCCCCCCCCGAAAATACAATAACAATGCATTGTGAAATTTGAAATATGTAGACATAAAATATATACCAATAACACAGTGGGAAGAAGGGCATATGTTAATTTCTTACATTGTTTGTGAAGTTGTATATTATTAATTCAAAGTACACTGTGATAAATTAAGGACAGATATTATAATCTCTAAGTAACCACTAAAAAGGGATACACAATGAAAAATCCAATAGAATAGATGAAATACTAAAAAATATTCAAATAATACATATGAGGCTATGAAATGTAGAGCAAAAGAAGAAGAGATGGACAAATAGAAATCAATTAGCAAGGTGAAAGACATAACCATATCAGTAATTATATCAATATTGATAGAATAAAAATTCCACTGAAAATACAGAACATGTCAGATTGGATTTGAAAATGAGATCCAACAAACAGCTTATAGTTGGGTCTTGTTTTATAAGCCATTCTGACATTTAGCCTTTAAAAATAAAGATACAAAGAGGTTGGAAATAGAAAGATTGGAAATCCACTTATAAAAAATCAATTTAGCTGTTTGAGTAGTAGATAAAGTAGACTTCATGTCAATGAGTACTACCAAGAATAAAGAAAATAATTGGAAACATTTATGTAATGAGCTTATTCTAAAATTACAGTAATTAAGACAGTGTGGTTTGGATGTAAGCATAAGCAAACAGAGCAACAGAACAGAATAGAGTGTGGTGTAGACCTATACATATACAGTCAACTAACTAATCTGTGTTGTTTAAGGTTCTATGGCTTTTGAAAAATGCATAATGTCATGCATTTACCATAACAATTTCATACAGAATAGTTTCACCATTTTAAAATGCCCTGTGCTTCACCTATTCATCCTTCCTCTATCTCCCAAACCCCTGGCAACCAATGATCTTTATACTATCACCATACCTTTGCCTTTTCCCAAATATCATAAAGTTGGAATCATACACTAGGTAGCCTTTTCAGACTGCCCCCCAAGAAGTTACCTTCTGTATATTTGCAGTTCATCATTTCTTCTACTCTTAGCCTCAGGCAACTTCATATCCGTTTTCTGACTGCATAGTATTGCCTCTTCTAAAAATTTTATATAAATTTAGTCATTCCCTTTTGCCTCTTTTCTGGAACTCCACTCTGATATTTCTTAAAACTTCACATTTTAGGGGTGCCTGGTTGGCTCTCTTGGTAGAGCTTGTTACTCTTGATCTCAGGATTTTAATTTTGAGCCCAACATAAAAATAAAATCTTAACAACAACAACAACAACAACAACAACAACAACAAAAGTCTTCACGCTTTATCTTATTTGTCTCAACCTCTCTTTCATATCTGTTTCCATTTGTCGCTCTTCTGGGTAACGTACAGTTTCTTTTAATCTTCCAGATAAATAACTCTAGTGAGCTGTTTCTAACAAAACACATTGGTTTCTGTACACAGTTTTCTCAACTCTCACTATCTGATTCCCCTCCCAAGAAGCAACCACTTTTGACTTTTCTTAAAAGAATTTATCAAAAATTTTCCAACAGAGTCTAAGGCCAGATGCCCTCCCAGCAGAATTCTACCAAACACTTAAAGAACAATTAATACCTATTCTTCTGATGCTGTTTCAAAAAATAGAAATGGAAGGAAAACTTCCAAACTCATTCTGTGAGGCCAGCATTATCTTGATCTCCAAACCAGACAAAGACCTCACCAAAAAGGAGAATTACAGACCAATATCCCTGATGAACATGGATGCAAACATTCTTACCAAGATACTAGCTAATAAGATTCAACAGTACATTAAAAGGATTATTCACCATGACCAAGTGGGATTTATTCTTGGGCTGCAGGGCTGGTTCAATATCTGCAAATCAATCAATGTGATATGCTACATTAATAAAAGAAAGGACAAGAACTCTCTTTAGTGTAGGAATAGAGGGAACATACCTCAATTATCATAAAAGCAATATACAAAAGGCCCACAGTGAATATCATTCTTTTTTTTTATAAAGATTTTATTTATTTATTTGACAGAGACAGCCAGAGAGAGAGGAAACACAAGCAGGAAGTAGGAGAGGAAGAAGCAGGCTCCCAGAGGAGCCCGATGCGGGGCTCGATCCCATAACGCCGGGATCACGCCCTGAGCCGAAGGCAGATGCTTAACGACTGAGCCACCCAGGCCACCCAGGCGCCCCCGAATCTCATTCTTAATGGGGAAAAACTGAGAGCTTTTCCCCTAAGGTCAGGAACACAACAGGGGTGTCCACTCTTACCACCGTTGTGCAACATAGTACTGGAGGTTATAGCCTCAGCAATCAGACAACAAAAAGAAGAGGCATCTAAATCTGCAAAGAAGGGGTCAAACTTTTGCTCTTTGCAGATGACATGATACTCTATGTAGACACCTTAAAGATTCCACAATAAGAAAACAATCCCGTTTACAATTGCACCAATTGCACCAAAAAGAATAAAATACCTAGAATAAACTTAATCAAGGAGGTGAAAGACCTGTCCTCCAAAAACTATAAAACTGATGAAAGAAATTGAAGACAACACAAACACGTGGAAAGATATTCCATGCTCATGGATTGCAAGAGCCAATATTATTAAAATGTCCACTCTATTAAAAATAATCTACAGATTTAGTTCAATACCTATCAAAATACCAATAGCATGGTATTAGAAAAATAATCCTACAACAAATAATCTTAAAATTTGTATGGGACCACAAAAGACACCAAATAGCCAAAGCAGTCTTGAGAAAGAACAAAGCTGAAGGTACCATAATTTTAGATATTAGTTATATTATAAATCTGTAGCAATCAAAACAATGTGGTACTGGCACAAAAACAGATACATAGAACAATGGAACAGAATAGAAAGTCCAGAAATAAACCCAGGTTTATATGGTCAATTAATCTATGACAAAGGAGGCAAGAATATACCATGGGTAAAAGACAGTCTCTTCAACAAATGGTGCTGGAAAAACTGGACAGCTACATAGAGAAGAATGAAACTAAATTACTTTCTTATACCATGCATGAAAATAAACTCAAAATGGATTAAGGACCTAAATGTGAGACCTGAAACCATAAAATTCCTAGAACAAAACATAGTAATTTCTTTGACATCAGCTGTAGAATCATTTCTCTAGATATGTCTCCTCAGGCAGGGGAAACAAAAGCAAAAATAAACTTTTGCAATTACCTCAAAATAAAAATACATAAACAACTTATGCAACTCAACATCAAAAAACCCAATAATCTTATCAAAAAATGGGCAAAGAACCTGAACAGACATTTTTACAAGAAGATATACATGTGGCCAACAGACACGTGAAAAGATAGTCAACATCATTAATCATCAGGGAAATGCAAATTGAAACCACAATGAAATATCATCTTACACTTGTCAGAATGGCTAAAATAAAAAACACAAGAAACAGCTATTGACAAGGATCTTTCTGATTATCTCTGGAAAATTCCCTTTGCCATTCTCCTAAATTGGATTCCAAGTTTATTTGATATCTCTCTCTTGCTCTCACGCGTGCACTTTCTCATCTTGCATGTATTCTCTTTTTTTTAGGGGAACACATTTTCCAATATTTTGTCAATGTAAAAAGATGATCAAGGAAAGGGGCATTTTGATTATTGACCTCAATATGAATGTGTCTTCAGTCCCTTTGCTCTAATTGGACTTGGATTTCCACTACACTTTGAATGCTTGGTGTCTTGGCATCCCCCTGGAATTCAATTTTATAGAATCTTTTGCTTCTCTCCTGTTTTGAATTTCTTGTTTTCTATATCCTATTTCCTTCTCTTTCTTGATTTACTTTGTTTGTTGGAGGGCATCCTTCTGTTAATTTCTGAGCAAATATATATAGGAGAGGTAACAGTTTTGAAAATTCAGGTGTCTATAAAAGTCTTCATGTTACTCTTATTTTTGATTTATGGTTTGGGTAAAGTTGGAAGTATTTTCCTTTGAATTTGATGGGATTGTTAATTTGTCTGAATTCCATTGCTACTCCTGAGTTCTCTCAGACTATCTGAATCCTTGTTATGTTTAAGTAACTTCCCTGCCTCATCCCAGTGCTGTGAAATATCACAATGATTTACCTTCAAGAGGGTTTATTTTCATCCCTTCATCCGAATACTTCGTCAAACTTCATTCTAGAAATTTGTGTCTTTCAGTTTTAAATTTTTTTTTCTTAAATTATTTTATTAATGGCTTCTGTACTTCCATTTTCCGTCTCTCATCTCTTTCAGCCTGCATTATCCAGGTGTTAACTATCTTGCTTGATTCTCTAATTTCATATATTTTTCCTTGCTTTCCATTTCTTTATCATTTTGCTCCCTTTCTTGGAGAGTTTCTTAACTTCATTTTCAAACTTTCTATTGAATTTTTTATTTCTGGATATCTATATTTATTTAGAAGACTTCTTTATTAGTTTCTAAATATTCCTTTTTTAAACTACCATCATTTTCTTATTTCACAGATGTAATATGCTTTCCTACCTTTCTGAAGACATTAGCAATAAATTTTTAAGTTTTTTTCTTCTATAGTGTCAATTTCTTCAAAGTTACTTTGTCTGTTTGGAAACATGTTAAAGACTTTATCACATTTCTGTTGTCTTTGATTTCATCATCATAATTAAGAGTGGAAAACTAAAATGTTAATAACAGAGAAAATATAGGTGGAGATTACTGACTTTAGCTGTTCTAGAATGACCTGATTGGGATTTTTGCTGGAGAATCTCAGTACTTTAGGTTTTCATAAGATTGCAGGTTTCTAAGACAGTTTTCTTATAAAATTCTCTTTGGAGTGTAAAGGGTTAATACTCTGGTAGTTGAGTAGGAAACTGGGTTTTGTGTTTCAGCCTTCAACATTTAATATGTATTAGTCAATATTAGTTAGTCAATCCTCCATTTCTCCAGAAAATAATTCTCCAGTCTTCAATCAGGATTGAGGAGGGGCATCATCAGGATTTGAAGAGGAAGGTACGTTTAGGAAACCCTAAAACCCTAGGTTAGCACACATCTTTTACCTAATCGTCCTTACTTTTACTTCCCCTGTCCACTACAAATTCCAAAAAAAGCTGTTGTTATAATTTCTGAACCTTTTGAGGATTCTTCTGTGTAAACCCAGGTTCTTCGATTTCACTACTGTTGATTTTGGACTAGGCATTCTGGCTCTAACTCTCTTATTTTCCAGGTTTCAAATATTTGTTACTGTTGTCCTCTCTCTTGTTTTATGAATTTTTGTCCTTGAAATATTCAGTTATAGTGACAATTTTTGAGACAGTGAAATTGGATGTGTTTGTTAAATATCTTTTAACTCAGAAGGTTTTTACTTTCTTGACTTCAGAGGTTGATAGATAAAAACTTGTACCACCATTTATGAGAATACTTACTATGACAGATGTGTAATATTAGAAAATATATAATGAACTATTTGTATCTCTTAGTTTATTTTAAGCATTATTTTGATGAATGCAGAATATTTACTGACAAGTAAATTACATTTGGCAATAAAATGATTAAACTTATTGATGACCACTAATTATTCTAGTGTGTTTGGCTACTAGCAATTACTTAGAATACCACAATAGTGGTGGTATCTACACTTGTATATAACCTTTCAAGCGTTTTCCAAACTTGTCTTCTAATTGATTTACCTTCATTAAAAAAAAATTGTCTTTATCAGTATTATAAACTCAAGAGAACGTACAATAGGACTGTCATTGCTGTGGGTATTCCCCATATGTCTGATAAGAACACTAACTTTATTTTATTGCATTTAAAAGAGGGAAACAGGACTGAAGGGCATCATACTCTAAAAACTTGTATTTTATAGTTTAATAATTGACAGATGGGTAATCTAGAGAATACACTTATGTAACGTTTTTAAAGCTAGCGAAAGTTCATAAAACTTTAAAAGAACCAATTTTGTTTTTTCTTTTATGGAATTATTAAAATAATCCATCTGATTATCATCTGTGCACTTAGGCAGAATAAAAGCTTACTGGCACTGTGAGTGACACACTCAGTTCTAAGCTCTCAATTTTTCCAGTGGTTGTGCCAAAACTATTTTAAAATGGTACCTGAGCCTAGTATTGCTTAATATGTTCCTTGAACCTTACTTGGTAAAAGATAAGTTTATGTTTTCAAGGCTATCCTGATTTCTGTTTTTAGTTCAGTTTAATATGAATGTTTTAAATTTGCATGATTCTGACAAGAAAACAATGTTAAAACCTGAGGGCTTTTTCATTTATAAAAATGAAACCTAAAAAATAAAATGAGGAGACTGATTTTATATTTTTTTAAATATTTTTTCTCATTTTTAGAAATTAGGCTATAGGTCAGTCAGTCCATGTTTGAGAACCTTTTGAGCTATTTAATTTTTGTAGAGACAATACTTTTTTTCAAATTAGAATAGGTGGATATTATAACTACAAGTATGATCCAATTCAATTTTGTAACTCTCTGATTTTTCTTCAGTTAGACCTAATTTTTGTTTGAATAGAAAACTCCAGAAATAATTCTCCTACTTAAAGTGAGGTCTGAAAATGTATAACAAGTTACCTGCTTTTCTCACTATTTTGAAACAATATTAGTTTGATTTATAAATGGTGGGTTAAAGGATTTCATTTAGTAAGTTTGTTTTTCCTCAGAATAGTCTGTCTCTTCTAAAAGATCAAGTTGTTGACTTTTCCCCCAAGAATTGTAGCTATGAGTGAGGTGAAACTAATGTTAATAGTGAAAATAATGTTTATTTGAAAACAACTAATATGAGTGATAGCCTAGACGAGGCTTCTGCTTTCATTGGTGTACAAGAACCAGAGGTATGGAAGAGTAAGGGCAATAAGTAATGATATAAACACTCCATCAGACACTGTTTTATGAGCTTTACGTGCATTAACTCATCTTTATAACACCCCTGGAAGGTAAATAAAATTATTATTACCCCATATCATAGATGAAAACATATAGAGGCCAGTCATTTATTAAAATGGAAGTCTACAAGCTTAACCACCACTGTAAATTACTGCTACTAAAAGAAAATTCTACAGAAAAACATATGAGATTGTTCCCAAAGTAAGAAAAAGAAGGGGGGGGAAAGGACATAGTGAAACCAAATGACTCAAGATCACTCTGGCTCTAGTTTACAAAATAAGTCACTAATCAGTATTATTGTGAGATTTTAATCTTATTTTGCTTATATGGAGAACACAATAATTAAAGATAATTAATGTAAATTTATCACATTAGAATCAAGAAGAAACAGTACTTAGTGTGCAGGTTCTCAACTTTTTGGTATTATCATTGAAATACAATTTTTTTTCTTCTATAAGCGTCTAGAACAGGGCCATATACTAATGTGTATTTAATTAAATTTAGCTTAATCAAGTAAATTTTGTGTGTAAGATTATATAATCCAAATATAACATTGCCTTGGCCTTACAACCCACAGTGACATATCCAAAATATTTACAAATTCAACTCCAAGAGCCTTGAGGAAAGATGTAGACCTTCACAGATGTTCTCAAGAAGCAGTTAAGAGAGTTTACCCCCACATAACACACACAGTGTTCCCTCAGCCCCATTTCACATGGCATCTGCTATTTCTATAATTTTCTTTCTGTCTCTTCTGCCTATTTTAGGAGAGACACCCTATGTCCTTATTTATATAGGACCATTTACCTCCTTTTCTAGGCTTCCTCTGAATCTTGGCACATTTCTCCACCGGTACATCAAAGACCCTGCCTATCGTCCCACATAGGAAAGGACCTTCCTTCAAACAGAAGAGTAGGGAGAAAGACTGATAAAGGTCATATCACAGGAATGCCAAATTCTAGGCAAGTGCTTACTTAATATAGCTTCATTAAAATTGCCAGAGGCTTCCCACCTCTGATAAATAATAAAAGTATTGGAACAAAAAATGTATTGATAATTTATTTTCTCATGGCACCATGTGGCAAAAATAACAAAGCCACTGATTTCACAGATCTTCACTGTGAAAGAGAAGAGGAAAAGGGAAAGAAGATGATAATGACTAAAAAGATATGAAGCGACAGCAATAATTACATTCTCTTAGCAGACCATGTGGAACTGGAAAGGCACTACTAGAAATAGGAATTTAAAAGTAGAAGAAGAAACACAGTATACCATTTAAGCTTAGTAGTTTTTCCTTCAATTACTTATTCTACTGACATTATTTTGGTGGTAGAGGGAGTATAGAAGAGAAAGGAATTTGAGAGTTACATTAATTTGGAAATGCTTATTAGACACCCGAATAGTGTCTAGTCAAGTAAACTGTTGGATAAATGTAACTCAATCTCAGAGGAAAAGCCTAGACTGCAGATGTAAATTTGGAGATCATCATAAGATAATAGTATTAAGTCATGAAATTGGCTGGTATTACCTCGGAAGGCAGTAGAGAAAGAGAAGGAAATATTATATTAGGGGAAGAGGAGAAGACAATAAAGAAGATAGAAAGAGCTGCCAGTGGAAAAAGGGGAAATGCATGAGTGTGTGATGCTGGGAAAGCAGGGAAGGAAGGTCAGAGTGGTCAAACATACTTAAGGTTAGATCATTTGCAAGAAAAGTTTCACTGGCTTTGGCAATGTGAAAGCCATTGGTGAACTTAGCAAAAGCAATTCAGCCGAATGTGGAAAAGGAGTCTAGATTGATGTGGTTGGAAATATTAAGGGGAAGTGAGCGTGAGTAGAGAAAGCCTTCGTAGGCTAATTTCACTGAACTTCCTATAATTATTCTCATCAGACAAAGCCCAACTTTAATTACTGCCCTCCTTAATTCTTTGGAGCCATCTTCCACATAATGCTGTCATCTTTTCTCTATATTTGTTTACCTCTTATTTATCCCTCTACTTCATCTTCCCTTTAAAAATTTCTTCACTGTATCTCAGGGAATTCATTTTCTAAGGTTAAAAGACTCTCCTAATATCCTCAACCATATTTTCAAATGTTATCTCTACTTCCTTGTTTTATTTTGGCCTTGACTGAGACATCATTTGTCTTCCCTTACATGCCATAGTGGCCAGGAGTGGGAGCATTGTCTTTGCTCACTATTGCCATTTCCGTGCAATACCCCTGCTTTTTTGAGAGTTTTCCCAAGAGGTTGAATGGGGTGTTGGTTATCTTTTAAGTAGCAAAGCTCTGAGAGATTCTTACAAATGGTCTTTTCTGTTGCTGATGACATCCAGGGCTCTAACTAGTATTTATTTTTTCTCCAGAATTACTATTTGGTGCCAGAATATAACTCAAAGAAATATTGTTTCAGTTATATCAGAGAATAAGGATTTTGATTATGAAGTTTTCAGCTTCTTTAACTCCCTCCAGATATTATCTCTGAAAAATAAGAAGCTAACATATTTTTCTAAATATAAAACACCAAAAATAGTCATGTATGGAGAATATTGTGAAATAATGTGACTTGAGAAAAAATGGACGCTAATACAGTACACAAAAAAGTAGATAGAAACTCTGTTGTAACTTTTTGATTATGAAAATATTCTATATGCTGATTTTCATTCCAATTTCTATATTTCAAAATGTTTGGGTAAAGCAAGAGTTTTCTTTGAATTTATTATCCAATTGTCTTCATGAAACATTCATCTCTTTCTAGATCAACCTTTAACCCTACGAAACATTTGAACCTAGGAAGATTATCTCTTTGGTGCAAGAATTTTCCTATTAAATGACTCATTATTTGGTTTTTATTAACTGAATTTGATTAAAGAGATCAAGTGCCTTAGAAGTTGTATAATCTGTAATTTTAGATAATCTTTTAATAATCAAACACTTTTCTTTCATATATTCATCATTAAACCCATGGTTCATTAAATGACATTAATTTTTAAATCTTATATGTCATTCACTCATCATCTCAAATCTCTTAAGTAGTTTCTTAGTAAGGAGAAATGATATATTGGGTCATGACTAGTTTTATTGTTTAGCATAACAACTTGGAAATGAATCTACCTTCAGGATTATTTTCCACCTATGAATAGGCCCCAATGGAGATAATAAACCCTTGGATACCAGAGAGATTAATTAGTGAGATGGTCTCTGGAGGCCCTCACTATCAGTTCTCAGCTGTGTCTTGTGAAAAAGCCTTCTAAGTGAGAGCTTTTCTCTGCTTTTTGAATGTAATGCGGTTTTTCTTTTAGAAAGTGGTCACATATCCCAAGAGCCTAATTTAATGAATTTGGTTGTCTATTTGACTTTTCCTTTTGAATGTAAGATAGTTCAAGGTAGAGACTCAATTCTTTGGCTGAATCTTTTCAAATTAGTGGTGCAATTATTAAAATAACAATAAATATGAAATCTGTGGTTAGGTAGACCATAAGTTCCTTGACTGAAGATAGAAAATGATTGTGAATATAGATTATTTTCCAAGTTTTATAATAGACAATTAAAAAAAAAAACCCTTGCAATTGCATATCCCCAGAAAATATCATTAACTCTATCAAAACCATTCATTGGTATTAAATACCCACACTTGTAGATTTTTTTCACATAAAGATTGTGTATATCTCACCTTCTTTTTTGCTTCCTGTTTGAAGCAAATCACACTGCTTTTCTTGCTCTGCATATGAAGTGTTTTTCCTTTATGAATTAAATAACCTCGAGTACAGTACAGTACAGATTTGGAGACATAAAAAGTGATCTCAGGCTAAATTCTCATCTTTAAGAGAGAATGTGCAGGTCAGAGCTGTCTATTCTGCATTACTTGATGAGTTCTCAGGGCTTCATTTACTTCGTCCATGAAATTAAAAACTTGTACTAAATTATAAATCCTTAAAGGGTTGAAAATTAGTTATTGTTTGATTGCCATGAGTCAGTCTAAGATTAAAAATTGGAAGTTGAACAATGGATATTTAATAATCATGAAAGAATTATTAAGCAATAAATTTATTCATGACATTTAATTTCTTCCAGAAAATTTAAAGAATAAATCTCTTGCCTGGAATAGGCTTATATTTAAAAAGGAAAAATCATACAGACAACCAGGTACATTAAAGAAGACTATCTATGTATCTTGATTTTTTTCTTCACCCAATCTGTTTACTTAAGTCTCTTAGCTAGACCTTGTGCAGTGAACAGAGGATTGACAGTTGGGTAAAACATGGCCTCTGACCTCAACGAGTTTACAATATAGATAATATGTTTAAAAATCATAGCAAGGAGGTCCCTGGGTGGCTTAGTTGGTTAAGGGTCTGACTTTGGTTAAGGTCATGATCTCAGGGTCCTAGGATCTAGCCCCACATCAGGCTCCCCACTCAGTGGGGAGTCTCCTTCTCCCTCTCTCTCCCTCCGCTCCTTCCCCTGCTCATGCTCTCTGTCTTTCTCAAATGAATAAATAAAATCTTAAAAAGAAACACAGCAAAAATATGACCATAGAAAACTAAATATTAAATTTATAAATTTATGACTTGGACTTCAGAGTTTACCATTCAGAACTGACATCATTTCCTTTATTAAGTTAGTGGCTTTCAGTGTAAGTGGTAAAATCTTGAATTTTCATGCTATGACATTTCATAATGGCGTATTTTTCCTAGATCGTAAGCTTGATGAAAACAGGGACATGTCTCTCTTTTTTTGTTTGTGTTTCTACACGTAAGTTTATTTTTTAAAAATTGTATGGCCTTTTTTAAAGTTTTTATTTAAATTCCAGTTAGTTAACATACAGTGTAATATTAGTTTCAGGTGTAGAATTTAGTGATCCAACACTTCCATACAATACCCAGTGCTCATCACAAGTGCACTTCTTAATCCCCATCACCTGTTTAACCCATCCTGCCAGGCACCTCCCCTCTGGTAACCATCATTTTGTTTTCTGCAGTTACGAGTCTGTTTCTTGGTTTTCCTCTCTTTTTTTCCATTCCATGTTTATTTGTTTTGTTTCTTAAATTCCACATATGAGTGAGATCATATGGTGTTTGTCTTTTATTTAAAGTTGTAATGCTAGCACTCAGCACTGTGGCTAGCATGAGAAGATGCTCGACGTGTCTATTGAAGTGAGTTTAAGGGTGTAAGCATGAGTTGACATTCCTTAGCATGGTAACGTTTTTACTTGTCTACTTTGCGGTACAACGCACGTACAGAGAAGTGCACAAAATACTAATGTGCAGCTCAATGAGTTAGGGCAAAGTGAGCATCTGTATAACCACCACTAAGGTCAATGAAGAGACCATTTATTGCCCTTTCTCAATCCTTACTCTCTCCTTCCTTCTAAAAAGCCACTATTCTGAATTGTTACCTATCCACTATGGCCCCAAAAGGCTGCCAAAAGCACTGCTCAGCTTCTCATCACCTTTAATGGAATCAGCAGACAACTACAGTGGGAAGTGCTAGACTCTCCTCCCTGTGTTTCTTTCTTTTCTTGAATCTTGGTCCTTATTATTTGCCTGCCATGTCTGGAACTTCATAATCATACTTTAAATCAAGACATAGAGGTCATATTGAAAATGATGGTGCTTTTTGCAAAGCAACTACAAAGACATGTTAATTTATGGGTTTTCACATTATCTTTATTCCTGTTTACCAGTATTTGTTCTTCAGTTTTGATCTTTAGAGCTAACTATGTAAATATTGTCTTATACGCAGAATGTATATACTCAGATGCACATGAAGTAGATGGAGGAGAATAGGTTTGAATGTGGTAATAATGTTTTTGAGATGTATTTTGTGTAGAATTAATGTTTCTTCAGGCCAAGAGGACAACATAGAAGATATGTATTTAATTGTAGATTTAAAGTTTAATTTTAAGACAATCTTCTATCATATTTATTCTAGGTAGTCCTAGAAAAAATTTATAATCTAATCACACATTCAGTTAGCTCAATATTATATATTATCTTTTTCTAACAAATTAATTTATCATAGAGTCATTTAAATATTAGTTTCTTCATAGAACATTTAAAATATGATTCTATTTGGGAAGAGTATATTCAACATATGCATTCTCAGGACTATAAACTTAGGGAAAACATACTCATATTTTATAATTGGACAATAATTTCAGTTATTATGTCCCTCATCTTCCTGGCAATTTAACTGATACATATGGGAAGAGAACCTGGGCTACACAGAGTAACACTAAAACATAGGTTAAATTCCTCTCAGGATCACACAGTTCTGAATGAGATTTTGTCACCTATATCAATGACAACCTAATATTTTTCTTTTAAAGAGATTGACTATTCCAAGAATAAGCAGGCTTCTTTAAATAGAGATGTTAAAATACCTGTTTCTGACTAGTCTTTTATCTATACTCAAGTAGTTTGAGATACTTATCATTTGGGGGTTAATTTTAGAGTGGTAAAATATCTCAGATATTTCAAAGTGGTCAGTGATCCAAAATAACTATTCTTTGAAAACAAAAAAAGAATTACATGATCTGGGGAACTTGAAAAAGCTGAGTAACCAATGTCTCAGCACCTGGAAATAGGACTGTTGATGTGTGTGTATGTATGTATGTATGTATGTATTTACATTAATAAACTTTATCTTTTTTTTAAAAAGATTTTATTTATTTATTTATTTGACAGAGAGAGACAGCCAGCGAGAGAGGGAACACAAGCAGGGGGAGTGGGAGAGGAAGAAGCAGGCTCCCATCGGAGAAGCCTGATGTGGGGCTCGATCCCAGAACGCTGGGATCATGCCCTGAGCCAAAGGCAGACGCTTAACGACTGAGCCACCCAGGCGCCCCAATCTTTTAGAGCAGTGTTAGGTTCACAGAAAAATTAAGAGAAAGACACAGAAATCTCCCATACATCCCCTGCCCCTACATATGCATAACTTCCCCCTTTATCAACATCCTCCCCCAGTGTGTGCTTGTTATAATTGATAAAGATACACTCACACATCATTATCACTCAGAGCCCATAGTTTACATTGGGGTTCGCTCCTCGTGTTGTACATTCTGTGGATTTGGACAAATGTATAATGACATGAATCCACTAGTGTAATATCACACAGAGTATTTTCACTGCCTTAAAAATCCTCTGTGCTCTGCCTATTATCCCATTCTCTTTCCTAATCCTTTTTTTTTAATAATTTTTATTTTGTTATATTAGTCACCATACAGTACATCCCCAGTTTTTGATGCAATGTTCCATGATTCATTATTTGCGTATAACACCCAGTGCACCATGCAGTATGTGCCCTCCTTAATACCCATCACCGGCCTATCCCATTCCCCCACCCCCCTCCCCTCTGAAGCCCTCAGTTTATTTCCTAATCCTTCTTAACCACGGATCTTTTCACTGCCTCCACAGTGTTGCTTTTTCTGGAATAAATAGTTGGAATAAAACAGTATAAAGCCTTTTCAGTCTGTCTTCTTTTACTTAGTAATATGTATTCAAGATTCCTCCATGTCTTTTGTGGATTGATAGCTCATTTCTTTTTGGTACTAATATTCTATTGTCTGGATGTGCCACGGTTATCTTTTCATTCATCTACTGAAGGACGTCTTGGTTGCTTCCAAGTCTTGGCAGTTGTAAATGAAACTGCTATGAATTTTCATGTTTAGGTTCTTGTGTAGACAAAGATTTCAACTAACTTGGGTAAATAAAGCGTGTGATTCCTGGACTGTATGGTAAAAGTATGTTTAGTTTTGTAAGAAACTGCCAGACTGTCTTCCAAAGTGACTGCACCCATTTTGCACTCCCATCAGCAGTGAAGCAGAGTTCCTGTTCTACGTCCTCTCCAGCATTTGCTTTGTCAAAGTTCCAGATTTGGCCCATTCTAATAGTTGTGTAGTGGTATCTTGTTGTTTTAATTTGCAATTCCCTAGTGACATATAATGTCGAGCACCTTTTCCTGTGCTTACCTGCCATCTTTATGTCTTTTATGGTGAAGTGTCCGTTAAGACTTTTTGCCCATTTTAAAATCCGATTATTGGGGCTCCTAAAAGGCTCAGTCAGTTAAGTGTCTGACTCTTAATTGTGCCTCAGGTCATGATCTCAGGGTCATTAGATCGAGCCCCATGTGGGGCTCTGCGCTTAGCGTGGAATCTGCTTGGGATTCTCTCTCTCCCTCTCCCTCTCCCTTTGTCCCTCCCCCTTATATGTGTGCATGTGCGTCTTTCTCTCACTCTTTCTCTAAATAAATAAATAAATAAATAAATAAATAAAAATCAGTTTATTCAGTTTCTTACTGCTAAGTTTTAAGAATTTTTTGTAAATTTTTAGTAACAGTACTTTATTAGATAAGTCTTTCACAAATATTTTCTCCCATCTGTGGCTTGTCTTATTCTCTTCAAATTGTCTTTTGCAGAGTTCTCTATTCTGTTCTATTCATTTATTTGTCTTTTCTTTTCCCCATGTCATACTTTTTCTTCTGTAGCTTTATAAAGCCTTGACGTTAGGTGGTGTCAGTCCACTGACTGTTTTATTTACCTAAAAGCCTCTCCCCACTTTTTCCAGTACCTCTGCCTCCTTCGTATTTCAGTGGCTTCATACATACAGTCTATTCTTTTATCCTTCTTGCCCTGATGAAGCCTGTCCTGGCCACCTCCTGTCACTTCACTCTCTTTATTTGATGATCTGTATTTAAATTTGTAGTTAGTCAATTGCCTTTTTGTTATAAGTTACACCTGGCAAGCCTCTTTTTTGAACACCTCTCACTCCCATCACAAAGAAGTGTCATCGAAAGTTAAGAAAAATCAACGAGTCTCCACAATAATAGCCTGAAGTTCCCATATGTCCCACAGGTTTACACTAGTCACATGTTCCCATCCCATTTCACAACACCTGATTTCTTGCCTGTCCATAGAAGGAATGTTCTTCTTTCAATTAACTCTTGAATTGACTAATTCCTCCTTAGAGCAGAGTAAGACTAGTCTTAGATCTAATTTCTCCTACCTCCAAGCAGGCTGAGGTCTCTGTGTGTGATGCTTCAATCCTATTCACTTCCTTCAGACTTTATTTACTACACTGAGCTAAAAGCAGCAATAGTTCTGTCAGTTTTCTGAGGACAAGGACCGTTTCTTACTAGTTTTTATATCCACTAACAATTATCCCCGGGTAGTACACAGCAGGTGCTCAATAATGTACGTGTATTGAGTGCCTGATTTAAAACAGAGCTTACTGAAAACTGACCAAATCTTGGTGATCTTGGAATGTCTAAATCTCCCTCAGATTACTATCAGGTACTAATAAAAATAGACAAGTAGTCTGAGCTTTCAATGACAAACCTGGAGCCTTAGCGTAACCTGTCTTATTTCTCCCAAGTAAGCATAAGTAAGGTGGGACATTTCTTTGTTTCTTTTCCTTTTATGTTTATGTATCAATTCATTTTGAATTCCTGTGTAGCTTGGAGAAAGTAATTTGAAGTGGGTTATATACTTTTCCATCTATTTTTATACTTTTTATTACATTTCAACAAAACTTTTTTTTCTACTTTTATGGAATTAAAATAATTATGCAGTTACAAAGCAGAGAATAAAGTAAAGCAATATTTATTTTGACTACCTACTATGCCCCTGGCTCTTAGCTAAGCACTCTGGTTCCATTATCTCATTTAATTTTCATGATAGCCCTAAGAGAGAGGCAAGATTTTAAGATCTAGAACAAAAACAAAATAAAAACCTGAAGCACAACTGTGATACTCTTAGTGTAAGTCTATCTTCCTTTGTAGAGAAATGTGACCAATGACAGTCACATATTTTGCAAATACAGAATTCTTTTAAAGCAATGTAGTGATTCTTTACTATTGTCTGGTTGGAATTACCATGAAACGAGATTTCTCACAAGGTCACTTTAAGTTTTATTCATTTATGAGAAATTTATTAAAATTTAAACAATTGAGAAATGAGACTGAAAGAATACAGATGGATGAAGATGGAGAAAACTTAATTTATTTTTGGGAGAGTAACTAGTTGGTCCTATAGTACAATACCTAATACTCAGAGTCTTATTTGGATTTGAAATTTTGGAAGGGTCAGTGGTATACACACTCAGATGTGCACACATGCACACATACAAGAGTGAAATATTTTGGGGGAGAGATTAGTAGCCTGCCTTTCTATCATCTATCTATCTATCTATCTATCTACCTACCTACCTACCTACCTACCTATCAGTTTATCTGCCCACCTATTTACATATCACTGAAAACCTTCAACGGTATGATAACTGAAATTAATAAACAATTGCTCTGAGTCATGGAATTGAAATGCTCAAATAGGGGATGAAATCACTAAGTCACTGCAACCTTGGGTAAATGTTTTACCTCACCTGCCATAAATTTCTTCATTTGTAAATTGAATGGCTTTAATAGATCCCCTCTGGGGACGTTTTTTACTCAAACATTTTGTGATTTTTAAAATTTTCAGTTTTGTCTACATTTTGATCCAGTTGTTAATTAACAGTGATATGACTAGTTAATAGCAAAAAATCAGAAGAAAAATCTAAGAATTACCATAATCTACAAACAGGAAAATCAGTCCTTTAGTAGCTGATGAACTGTGTAGTTTCTTATAAAGTCATTTTCATTCCTTTGATATTGACGTCTATTTTCATGGTTTCTTTGTTTTTATATTTCTGAGCAGATTTGAGTCATATGAGACTTTAGGGATTTTTCCGAAGTAGTGTTACAAATTCTTTTAATAAGTTCTGTTTGTGAAAAACTGCATTTAAAACTGGAATTATTGAAATTAATGTTAAACCTCTGTAGATATATTTCTCAGCAGATGGGAGAATACTTAGGCTATTAAACCTAATTCATGAATCACTATCTAGGGTAATGAGACTTTAATGTTCTTTTCAACTTTTCCATTAATTCAAAGTGTCCAGAGCTTTCAGATAAGCTATTTTGGTATAATCACTATGGGATAAATATGACTCTGTTGCTATGGAAAACTTATTTCTTAAATGTTTTTTCCCTTCTGTATTGAGATCTCTAATTCCATTTGCTAACTCTCATAATCTTATATACCAAAATATACAAGTATTCTAATTTTTAATTCCATTATGATTATTGGTATATAAAAATATGTATCAGATTACGGTAATATTAAAAATGAAAAAGAAATCACAGTTTAGCTTTCTTTAAGGTATCTCAGTGTTGTAGCTACCAAGAATCAGAGCTCATTATTAATTCCATAAACTAATGAATCACTTATATGTCATGATCCAAAATATGAGAATGGTCTGATTTATATAATTTGATGGAAAAATTGGAAATTTGAACCTCAAACATGGAAGTAACGGTTTCTAGAAGTGGTGCATGTCTCTAAATGCTTAATACCACATGATGCTCCAAGAAAATTAGTTTGAGAAATACTTTCTCAGAGACTCAGCTTGTACATTACATATATGTCTTGCAAATAAGAAAGCTCTCTAATCTAGTTTAATATAATACTTTACTAACTTGATCTTAAAAAGTTATTTTTATAATTAAGATATTAGTCTGTTTTGGAAATTGTCCTACCAAACTCATTTTGAGACATACTGCACTATGTCAGTAATCCAAACTTTTGTCATGACAAAATTTCCAATGTACTCCTATAAGGATCTGTAAATATTTTAATCAAACAGTTGAATGTACCTTTAAAAAGTAAACAAGTAGAATTATATCTCTATTTCTTATCTGCCAATTACATAGTATGAATGGTTTCCAAAAATAAAGACAGAAAATTGGACCTGATCTTTTTGAGGATAATTTGACAATTGATGGATTTGATAAGCTGAAATATCCTCCCAATAAAGATTCCATAAAAAACATTTGGAAACCATATATCTGATAAGGGGTTAACATCCATAATATATGAGGAACTCACACAAGTCAATAGCAAAACCAAAACCAAAACAAAACAATCTGATTTAAAATCGGACAAAGGATCTGAATAGATATTTTTCCAAAGAAGACATACAAATAGCCAACAACACATGAAAAAATGCTCAACATCACTAACCATCAGATAAATGCCAACACCACAATGAGACATCACCTCACACCTGTGGGTGTGGAGAAAAGGGAATGTTTGTATGCTGTTGGTGGAAAAGTAGATTGGTATAGCCACTATGGAAAACCCCCACTGTCGATGTTTCTTGAAAAGTTAAAACTACCATATCATCCGAGAATTCCACTTCTGGGCATTTATCTGAAGAAAACAAAAGCAGTATATTGTAGCGATATCTGCACTCTCATGTTTATCACAGCATTATTTACGGTAGCCAAACATAGAAACATCCTAGGCATCTATCAAGGACAAATGAATAAATACAATGTTGTGCATGTATATTGTATATATGTATACACATACATGCATAATATATACACACTGTATTCCATATATATATATAACAGATTCTTACTCAGCCATGAGAAAACCCCAAGGAAATCCTGCCCTTTGCGACAACAGGGATGAAATTGAGGGCATTATGCTAAGTGAAATAAGTCAGAGCAAGACAAATATTGTATCTTGTTTATATGTGAAATCCAAAAAAAAAAAAAAAAAGAACTCATAGGAGCAGAGAATATAACAGCGGTTGCCAATGGCCAGGAATTGGGGGAAACGAAGAGATATTGTTCAAAGTGTACAAACTTCCCATTGTAAGATGAATATGTTCTGGGGATCTAATGTACACCAGCTATAATCATAGCTGATAATATTGTATTGTATACTCGAAAGTTGCTAAGAAACTAGCTCTTGAATATTCTCACCATAACAACAGCAGCAACAAAATGGTAATTATGTGAGGTGAAGGATGTGTTAACTAACTTTACTGCGGTAAACATTTTGCAATATACGCATGCATCAAATCATCACGTCGTCAGCCTTAAACTTACACAATGTTATATGTCAATTATATCTCAATAAAACTGGGGAAAATACTAATTAAAGAGAGTTTTGATTTCACATACTCCAAGTTGTGGACTGAATGTTTGTGTTCCCCCAAAATTTGCATGTTGAAATCCCAAGCCCCAGTGTGATATTAGGAGGTTGAACCTTTGGGAAGTGATTAGATCATGAGGAATGCACCCACATGAATGGGATTAGTGCCTGTATAAAGAGACTCCAGAGAGCTCCCTTCCCATGTGGGGACACAGCAAGAAGACATTTGTCTGTGAACCAGGAGGTGGGCTCTCACCAGATAACAAACCTGTTGATGTCTTGATCTGGGACTTCCCAGCTCCAGACCTGTGAAAAATAAATGTTTGCTGTTTAAGCTACCCAGTCAATTATATTTCTTATAGCAGCCCAAACAGACTAAGACATCCCCTACCACCAGATGTTCTTGGGGATCCTCAGAGGCTCAGACCACGATTTGAAAATCACACTTTGAGACCGAGATTATATGATTGGACTAATAAAAGCATAGCTATGTGCCATTTATAAGAAAAATGTCTAAAACAGAAGGACAAGTTGAAAGTACAAAGAAAAAATTTTTTTTAAAGGAAGCATAAAGAAAAAAAATGTATATATTAGCATCAGGCTAGGTAGGCTTCAAGGCAAAATGTATTATTGAAGATAAAAAAGATAACAATATTATAATATTCTCCAGGAACATCCAACAATCCTAAATTTTTAATGTACCTAATAAAATAGCCTCAAAACACATAATGACAAATACAAATTTGATAAATACATAACCATAGAGAAATATGTGTACACATATCTCTAAATAATTGCTTGTTTCGCAGACAAGTGGACAACAAAATAAACAAGCTTGTCTAATTGACCTAGTGATGGGCTGGTACTCATTACTAATGCCAGATACTTTGTAAAGTGTAAGAGTTTAACCTTCATAAAATTGAAGGTTTGAAGTGTGGGCTCTCACAATCTTATGTTCCCACTTCCTAATAAAATTTGAAGTAATGTAGGCACTCTAGGATTCTTTACCTCTTTTAAGCTAGTAGGATACTTTATTGCGCTATTTAGGAAATACTGCTTGGGTGACTACTGTCGAGATGCTATACTTATTCAAAATGTCATGCTTGTTTCTAATGAGCAATGGTGAGGCACCTTCTTTCCCAAGAACATGGAAGTAGAGAAATAAAATTGCTTCTCAGAGCTAAATTATTACATCAGTCCATACTGGCTCAGAGAAGGAATATTTGAGAAGTTACTTTAAATGAATCAGATAATTTATGAGGCATTGTTTTAAATGTCTTGTATATATACTCCCCAGTTAAGACTTACCCATAACCTAACTGAAAGTTTTTACACATTGAAGAAAAAGGACTATCCTGCAAAAGAATAGCATGCCCCTTTTAGGAAAGGAAAATTCATATGTAAATTTTCCTGTTAGGTCCCCAGCACTCACTAGGAAAAGCTTGCCTTGGTCAACAAATCTGGTTATGTAGCCCTTGCTGAATACCGGTGGGATAGCTTGAAAACTGGCCATTGAGAGGAGACAATTAACTTACTTTGCTCTGATTCCTTGCCTTTCGTGCATATAATTTGGCATCTTGGGTTTACCCTACCTATAGGAAAACAATTTACTAATCAAAGAACGTAAGTCATAATTGTCTTGTCCTTTGAAGAATAAGAGTAGCTGTGTGATGTTCCTGTGTGATGACTTGATTACAGTCTGAGCCCAAATACTCCAGACTGTAGACTAAAAAGGGATGGGAACTTACCTGCTTTTTTTTTTCTTTAAGCATTGAATGCTTACCGCCTTTCATACAGTCACCCATCAGCCGACACATGGTAACTGTATGATAACTATTTGTTGAATAAATGACAACTGCAAAAAAGAAAAGCTGTTTCAGATTGTAGGCACAGCATAGATCAAAATGCGGCAGTGAAAAGAGCTGCCCAGTTCCAGGATACAAGAAGTTACGTTTAAATGGTAGTTTATAATTAAGCTTCAGGACAGACGGGAAGGAGTTAATGCCTCAGGCAAGGGACTAACCCCCACTAAAAACAACTCCATCACTACTGACTAGATGCTCAACAACAAGAATGGTTTATTTGTTTATCAAGTGGTGGGAAAAAAAGTGTAGCAAAAGTAATATAGAGAAGAATTAGTAATGTTTCAAAAATAGCTGTTAATTGTATGAAATATGGTCAGGACTAGGTCCTAATGCAAAAGCAAAAGCCTCGACAGAAATGAACAAAACACCTTGTCTGAGGGCATGATGACATTGTTAGTTTTTCAGAAAGAATTGTGATCTTAGAGAAAACCACGGGTAGATGTATTTTTCTTTTTTAAAAAAATTGTTGATGTAAAATTTACATACAGTGAAATGCACAGATCTTAAGTGTACAGTTTGAAGAGTTTTGACAAATTCACATGACTCTAATCCATACCATTTTCAAGATACAGAAATTTTCCCTCATCTCAGAAAGTTCCTTCTTGTTCCTTTCCAGTCAACCCCCTTTCCCACAGGAAACTACTGTTCTGAAATCTAAAACCATAGAGTAGTTTGCCTATTCTAACTCTTCATGTATATGAAGTTATACACTAAGTGTATGTAATTTTGTGTGGTTTTTCTTGCTCTTCCTAATGCTTTGGAGATTCATGCATGCTGTTCCATGCATCAGCCGCTCCTTTGTATTCCTTAATGGCGTTCTGTTGCCTGACTGTACATCACAAGACAAGGTTTTTGTTGTTGTTGTTATTGTGTAATGATGGTTTTAAATTTCACTTTCTAATTATTCGTTACTGAAATTTAGAAAAACAGCTTGGTTTTGTGTTTGACCTGTATTGGTATCCTGTAATCTTGTTAAATTCACTTAATAGTTGTAGTAGTCATATAAATTCCTTGGTATTTTCTATATAAATAATTGTATCATATGTAAATTGGCAGAATTTTAGGGTTTTTTTTCTCATATTTTTCTTTCTTTTTTTCTTTCTTTTTTTTTTTTTTTTTTTTGCATTGCTACATTGTTTAGGACCTCAAGAAAAATGTTGAATAGATGTGGTGAGAATGGACTTCCTTGCTTGTTTCCAGTCCTAAGGAGAAAGCATTTAATCTTTTACCATCAAATATAATTGTAGCTGCAGGTGTTGCAAAAACACCTTTTATCAGAGTCTCTTCCTAATGTGTTAAAATTTTTTTTATCATGAATAAGTGTTGAATTTTTTTCAAATCCTTTTCTGTACCTATTGAGATGCAGATTTTATTGAGATTAACTGATTTTCTAGTGTTGAACCAGATTTGCTTTCTTATGAAAAGCTTCCCTTTGTTATATTTTCTTTTTTATACAGTGCTAGACTTAAATTATTAATAATTTGCTAGAGGTTTTTGTGTCTATGTTCATGAGAGATACTGGTCTGTAAAATAGTTTTTGTCATGTTCTTACCTGGTTTTGGTATCCAGCTTTTCTAACCTCATAAAATTGTTCCCTCTCCTTTTTCCTATATTTTCTGAAACAAAGGAAAGAAATGTATTTCTTCCTGATGTGCTAGAATTTATCAGAAAGTCTAGATTGGAATTTTCTTTAAGTAAAAGCTTTTATTTCCAAACTTACACAGATATTGGGATATTCAGATTCTCTAACTTCTTACATCTTTTGGCAATTTGTGTTCGCCCCAAGAAATTTTTACATTTAATCTGAGTTGTCTCATTTTTTAGTAGAAAGTTTCAAATAATATTACCTTATTATTTATTTAGTGTTTACAGTTTCCCTAGTGATACACTCTTGCACTCCTGACATTAGTATTTGTTTCTTCCTCTCTTATTCTCGATCGGCCTAGTTATGGGTTATCAATTTTATTAATCTTTTCAAAGAATCAACTTTGGCTTGTTGATCACCCTTACCATTTCATTGTATTCTATTTCACTGATTTCTGCTTTTATATTTATTATTTTCTTCCTTTTGTTTATTTGCTAAATGCAAATAAATGTTCAGTCTTCTTTTTATAGCCTTCGGTCTTCTCTTCTAGTGTAGAGCTATACATTTCCCTTTACTACTTTAGTTAGCTCACATAAATTTGGACCTATTGTGGTTTCATTACCATTTAAGTCAAAATATTTCCTAATTATTCTGTGTTTTCCTTTTGAAACCATGGATTATTTATAAATATATTGCTTAATTTTAAAATACTTTGATATTGTCATCATAGCTTTGTGTTAATTGATTTTAAATTTAATTTTATTATGGTCGGAGAACATACGCTAGATGATTTCAGTTCTAGTACATTTATTGAGACTTCATTTTTTTTTGCCCAGTACATGATCTGTCTTGTGAATGTTACCTGTCCACTTTAAAAGGCTATGTATTCCCTAGGTGTGGGTGTAGTATTCCATAAATGGCAATTAGAGTAAATTGGTTGATAATGTTATTAAATTGTTTTATATTCTTTGTGATTTTTCAGTTCACTTATTCTATCAATTACTAAGCCATAAGTGTTAGGATATCTAACTATAAATGTAGATTTGTCAGTGCTTCTCTTTAATTCTGTCAGTGTTTTCTTCATGTAGTTTGAAGCTCAGTTACTAGGTGCATATAAAAGAGCATTCTGATTTCTTGATGGTGGACCCTTAACTATCTTGAAATATCCCTCTTTATCTCTTCATCTATTTATAACAATTCTTTTAAAGACCTTATGTGCCAATTCCAAAGTCTAGGTCATCTGTGAGGTTGTCTTTCATCTGTTGTTTTCATAGTTAGATGTTGTATTTTCTTGGGTCAACACACATCTAGTAATTTTTGATAATATGCAGGGAATTGTGGATGCCATGCTACTGAGAATCTAGACTTCTCTCCGTGTAAAGACCATTGAGTTTTGTACTACTGGGCAGTTAATTTACTAGAGGATCAGCTTGATCCTGTTGAGGCTTGGTTTAAGACTCTATTTAGTTGTATTAAGATGGCCTTACTGTAACCCTCCTGAAGTATATCCTTCTAGGCTTTTCAGCTGAATTCCCAAGATATTCAGCAAGTTTTCCCCACTATGGATAGTTGAAACTCCAGTTTTTTCCAGCACCACGTTATGTCCAGAATCATTCAACTCACAGTCACCCAGTAACTGTTCTGCTCGTGTCCTTGTGAAATGTTGCTCCATACGTAGTATAAAATGGTATTTGGCCCAAACTCTTTCTATTGGCTCTCTGTGTTGATTTCTGACATTCCTTCTCTGAACATCTTTCTCCTATCTGGTACATTCCCAGAAAACTCCAGTTACCTTGGCAGCCCCAAACACTGATTTCTGTTTCCCTCACTCTGCATGATTGCTGCTTTCTTTTGGACTCTCTTCCCTCCACTTCCTTTTGGAAAGAGGACTTCCCAGGAGAAACTCAGAGTGGATGTGTAGCTTACCTCATGCATTTCTCTCCTCTGGAGGATTATATCCTGTGTTTTTTGTTGTCCAATGCCTGAAAACAATTGCGTTACACAGTTTTTCCAGTACCATAGTTGTTGATGGCATTGTTCTATCATGACCCAACTTAAAATGCAGATAGACATTTTTTTTTCTGTGTGAAGAACTACATTACTGTTTTTTTCTTTTCAAGTTTTAATTTACATTCTATTTAGTTAATATAAATGGTAAAATTTGTTTCAGGTGTAGAATTTAGTGATTCATCACTTATGTATAACACCCAGTGCTCATCACAAGTGCCCTCCTTAATCCCCATCACCTATTTCCCTCATCTCCCACTCCCCCCCTCAGGTTACCATCAGTTTGTTCTCTATAGTTTGAGTCTTTTATGGTTTGCTTTCCTCTCTCTTTTTCTTTTCCTTCCCCTATGTTCATCTGTTTTATTTCTTAAATTCCACATATGAGTGAAATCATATGGTGTTTGTCTTTCTCTGACTTATTTTTCCTAGCATGATACACTCTAGCTCTATCCACATCTTAGCAAATGGCAAGATTTCACTCCTTTTGATGGCTGAGTAACATTCCATTGCATACACACGCACACACACAACATCTACTTTATCCTGTCATCAGTCGATGGACATTTGGGCCATTTCTAAAATTTAGCTATTGTTGATAATGCTACTATAAACATTGGGGTGCAGGTGCCCCTTTGAATCAGTATTTTTGTATCGTTTTGGTAAATATATAGTAGTGCAATTGCTGGAAGATAGAGTAGTTCTATTTTTAACTTTTTGAGGTCCTCCATACTGTTTTCCAGAGTGGCTGCACCAGTCTACATTCCCAACAACAGTGTAAGAGGGTTACCCTTTTTCCAAATCCTTGCCAACATCTGTTGTTTCCTGTGTTATTAATTTTAGCCATTCTGACAGGTGTGAGGTGGTAACTCATCGTGGATTTGATTTGTATTTCCCTGATGATGAGTGATGGTGAGCATCTTTTCATGTGTCCATTAGTCATCTGAATGTCTTCTTTGAAAAAATGCTTGTTCATGTCTTCTGCCCATTTCTTAACTGAATTATTTGTTTTTTTGGGTGTTGAGTTTGACAAGTTCTTTATAGATTTTGGATACTAACCCTTCATCTGATATGTCATTTGCAAATGTCTTCCATTCTGTAGGTTGCCTTTTAGTTTTGTTGATTGTTTCCTTCGCTATGCAGAAGGTTTTTATTTTGATGAATTTCCAATAAATAGTTCATTTTTGCTTTTGTTTCCCTTGCCTCTGAAGATGGATGTATCTGGTAAGAAGTTGCTACAGCTGAGGTCAAAGAGGTTGCTGCCTGTGTTCTCCTCTAGGATTTTTAGGGTTTCCTGTTTCACATTTAGGTCTTTCATCAATTTTAAATTTATTTTTGTGTTTGGTGTAAGAAGGTGGTCCAGTTTCATTCTTCTGCACCATCCAGTTTTCTCAACACCATTTGTTGAAGAGATTCGTCTTTTTCCCTTTGGATATTCTTTCGTGATTTGTCAAAGATTAGTTGACCATATAGCTGTGGGTTCATTTCTGGGTTCTCTATTCTGTTCCACTGACATGTTTGTCTGCTTTTGTGCCAGTACCATACTGTCTTGATGACTACAGCTTTGTAATATAGCTTGAAGTCCGGAATCGTGATGTCTCCAGCTTTGCTTTTCTTTTTCAGGATTGCTTTGGCTCTCCAGGAGCTTTTGTGGTTCCATACAAATTTTAGTCTTGTTTGCTCTAGCTCTGTGAAAAATGCTGGTGGTATTTTGATAGGGATTGCATTAAATGTATAGATTGCTTTGGGTAGTATAGACATTTTAAAATATTTGTTTTTCCAATCCTGAGCATGGTCTGTTCTGGTCCATTCTGATCTAAATGGTTTCTACAGTCTTTCAGAGACAACAGGTTTGTGGACTTCTCTGTCATTCTTTCTGTCTCCTTTCCCTGTTATGAAGGGAGAATTCCCTTATAAAGGATGCTCTTAGTGTCATTTGGGTGTTCTCCAGCGATTTCTAACTTACTGATTGAGCTCTACACCCTTTGAATAATTCCTGTTGTTAATTTAGCATAAAATAACACACAAATAAAATATAGCTTTTCTTTGTCTACAGTTTTTTTTACAGATGCACCAATAGACTGGCAGTGGAAATTAGCATCAAGAAATCCAAAATCTTGGATTTTGGCTTGCAAAATGTTATGATGATGTGGTATTTCCACACTGATGTCTAATGTCATAGATACATACAATTCCTTTGATTTAGAAAATTACTTGTATCTGCATCTTTAGAATCTGCCTATTAATTAATTGACCTTTAAAATTTATTTAGCTCATACTCTGTGTCTGGCACTGGGCTAAGACAGAATAACTTCTTTTAGATATCTGAGCAGAAGGAAAATAGTCCCAATAGGTTACGAAAAGGCGATTCCTTGAGTATTTGACTAATTATTTTAGTTGGCTGAAATGAGTTTGAATGGAGCATAAGGAACATAATAGGAGAGGGAACAAACTTCTGGTTGCTTAGCTGAAACCATAGAAAATGGGGAGAATGAGCACATACCAACTTGTATCTAGTAATTTGATCCTGAGTGCACTTTGCGCCAGCCTTTTTGATCTTCATTTGGTCTGCAGTAGTGAATTTGTATGTTGTATCCAAAGTGAACATAATTGTATGGAAAATTAATTACTCTTTCATTGGCTCCAAAAAGAGTCAATCTAAGACATACCAATATTTCATGTCACTGTGAAAAAACAATTTTTTCCAAAAGTTTATATTAAAATAAGTAGGTTTTGGGGTGCCTGGGTGACCCAGTTGGTTAAACATCCAACTCTTGATTTCAGTTCAGGTTCAGGTTCATGATCTCAGGGTCATAAAATTGAGCCCCGTGTTGGGCTCCACGCTGTGTGTGGAGCCAGCTTGGGATTCTCTGTCTCTCTCCTTCTGCCCCTCCCCCCAGAATAAAAAAATAAAAAAGAAAATAATATAAGTAGGTTGTATTAAATAGTATTATAGTAAATTTATCCTGGATAAATATGAAAATTTTCAATTATAAGTGAGGATTCACAGTGAATATTAATAGTAAAAATAAAAGATCTAAATTGACAATAAAAACTGCACACAGCAAAACTACAAAATTTGAGTGCGGAAATTCTGATCTGATAGACTTATGACTGCAAAAGCACACTCAAAAAGGCAAAAGCTATAAAATGTAAAAGTAGGTATGAAAAACAAATTGATTAATCAAAGAAAAACTTCATCCAAAGTGTTTGTAGAAAATAATTGATACCTGATGAATATTTTCAAACAAAACTCCAATGCAGATATAATTCTTAAATATTTACATTCATAAAGAAATATCCAAACATCCCCAGGATTAAAACAATGGGATAAAAAAAGGGGGCAGGCAAAGCATCTTATGCATGTGCATAATATATCTAAAACAAGTTACATTTTTTACAGAATAGTGATAGTTTTCTAACATTTATATTATCAATATTCACTCAGTCTTCTCAGTATGTTCAAAGCCATAGCTATTAAGATAAATGCTATTAAACCTCAAAGTGTTGAAACCAATTTACAAATGTTATGATAGTTATATTAAAGTGTACTGCTAAAGAGATCTTGCTAAAAATTACTCCCATATCTGGTATAACTTTACATTTTATGGAATTACTTACATTTGCAAATATTCACTTGCAAAATGTATTTGATCCAAATCAAACTTACCTAATAGGATCTCAACAGAGAGAATCGAGGTCCCTTCATACAAGTGGAACTTGGGAAGTTCCCAAGATTCCATGGTAAGCTCTAAGATCCAGCTGAACTTCAATCCAGTTCTGGAAAAGATGTTTGCCACTCTGTCTCCTTCTCTATTCCACTACCAAGAATGTAAAATAGCCTAATATTCTACAAAATTAACATCATATGGACACAAAATACCAACATTCTCAAATGCAGGTAAAAATTAGCCTTATGTAAGTATTTAATGGGAGAGAGATGACGTGAGTGGGATGGTGCAGACAGAAATGTATATATGTGTCTTATGCTTAAACTCTTTAAGAAGAGAAACCAAACATTGCATATTTATAATGCAGGGCCGTGAAACTGGGAAGACTCTAAAGGTTATAGATGAACAATTTCTTCTTAATGCATATGCTGAGAAAGGAATTTAGGTTCTGCCTTCAGTTTGGTACTCTCCTCTCAAAGCTAAGCACTAATGAGATGTTTGTTTAAAAAAGGTGTTTGTCATTGTATCACCCACAGTATCACCCCATTTGAGTGTTTAAATGGCTCATGCCTCAGTGTACCAGAAGAGATATAAAATCATGTCAATACATTGAATAAAGTTTGCCTAATCTTTCTAAACTTCTGTGCCAGCCCCCGCAAAAACAAATGAAGTAAAAATTTTTTCTTTTTTTTATTTAAATTCAATTAGCCAACCTATAATGCATCATTAGTTTTTGATGTAATGTTCAATGATTCATTAGTTGCGTATAACACCCAGTGCTAAAAATTTTCTTTAAAAGTTCTTTCAAAAAGCAGCACACTGTTGAAAAGATCAAATCATTCTATTTTTACACTGGCCTGTAGAAACCATTGACAGAGAAATAAGCAAATCGTAGATATGAAACTTTCTACCTACCAAAAAGAAAAACAGAGCATTGACAAGTGTGCAGAAGTCTTCTTTACAAATGGGAACATATAGCATAGCCCAGCATTTTGCACAATATTAACTTTGATGAGTGTAGATGAGAGAAAATGGAACATAATATTTTGTCCAGTCCATTTACCATTTCACAGTACGGGCTATCCCATTTGTTTGTATGTGCTGTTAATATTTTAAATTTCTGTGATTACTTTTTATACTTTTTAAGTGTTTGTTTTTCCCATAACTCATAAATATTTCTCCAAGAATCAAACTTTTTATGTTTAATGTTGTTTGTATCACTCTTACATTAGTAAAGAGCCTGCTTTTGATTAGCTAGTTTCTCTACATTCCATGTTGTAGGAGGAAAATTACACCCTTTTTAAAATGCTCTGTAGATTTAGTAAAAACTGTTTCTCAGCAACTCTTGAGAAATAGCAGCTGAGACATAATTGAGTGAAATTAAAGCACCTGTGGGTCATTTGACATAGGTAGGCAATTGTCACATTAGCTTTTACTTTCTTAGGTAATGGAGTTGGTTTCATAATGCTTTGTAATTCCAAATGGAATACTGTTTGGTCTTCTGAAATCTAAAGTTCCAAGATTTAAGACAATGATGAAAGGCCAATGGTAACTTGGCCGACTCCTTAGCTTTTTAGTGTAGAGTATGGTGTTTTGTGATGAGAACACACTAATAAAGAACTTTTATCAAGATTGGCTTTAACTGTTGGTGCAGTTGGAGGATGTGAGATGGAGAGATGAGAGCCCAAGCCTCACATTTAGTGACAGTCAGGTTCCTTTATTGTATGTGGGATTAGGAAATTCTGGAAGAGGGAAGTACTATGTATTTTACTTTAGGAATTTTTGCAAGTGAGTCCACTTGCTTTGGCCTCCAGTTTTATGAGAAGTCATAACAAATGTCAATAATTGCTATTAAATATGATAAAATGAAACTAGAAGCAAGGAATCAATAAAACAGTGGTGAGCACCTGAAGTAGCTGGAGGGTGATTCACTTGGTAAGAATATATGGAATTTAATATTAATTTTTACTCTTTGAAAATTAGAGAATTTTATTCTGCTTTTCTGAATCAGGAAATTCTCATTGTTGTGGTTGTTACTACTGAAATCTGGAACCATGGAGAGTCAGTCTTTTGTGGAGGCTGAATATCCTTTTACATGGCCTACCATTACAGATTAGGAGTGGGGTAATTATAAAGGATAGTATTATGCAATCCTACAAGCCTACACTCCAAAAGCCAGCATTCATTTTGGGCCATACCCAGCCCATTTCCCAGACTCCTGGCCAGAATCTGGCCCCGTTGGTCTAAAGGAAATAAATGAATATTCATTTGACCAATATGGAAGCAGACCATGACCTAAGAGCACATACTATCCTATAAAAGTTCATGCAAGACAATTTCTACAAAATCTTTTGAAAACATTTAGATGAGAAGCTGCAACTCTTCGCATCCAATTCATGCTAAGACCACAATTATTTGCATGAGTGTCATCATTCTCATGTCCTACAGACACAGCAGACACTGCTGCTCAGTCTTTATCCACAGAGCTCTTCAGGCAGCCAACTCCAATAAAACATGTAAATTAAAATCTGACTCTTTCTGATCCAGTCCAATGAATTTTATGTTGAAATTGGATGGCCCTAGGATCAACTTAATGTAAACTTACTGAGTGTACTTTGTAGGGTTACATGGGATCACAGCGAGGCATAAGATATGGTATATGCCCTCAAGGAACTTTAACTCTAGAAGGAGAGACAAGACACAGGCTATTATTCTGAGCTGTTAAGTGGCATTTGGGCAAGATGGCCAAGAGAGTTCAACAGGGAGTCTGGTTGAGAGGAGAGAGCTATATGTAAAAGATTTAAGGAGACAAAGGGTAACCTTCAGGGAACTTGGCTAAGGGTGAGGATGAGCAAAGAAGGCCAGATGTAGAGTAGAAGAGGTCGGGGAATTGCTAGGAAGGACTCCAGGGCTAGTGAGTGCTGATCCTGAAGAACGGGTGATTCTCTGCTCCACGCTCCGTTATCTACTGCGTAGAGGTATCTACTAGCCCACGGTGACTAAGTTCGAAAGCAGGAGTGCTGGAGCCACAGACCCTTCCGTAACTCTATAATTACCTAATAATATAGGGAACTAGTTTGGATCATTTGCAACTATCTCTGTTTCCCATTTTTATGAAGAATAAACAGTGAAATCAGACCTGTTCTTGAATATTAAGTTTTAGAAGATTGAGGGACACTAAGGCATTTTTAGAATACTGAATTAGATACTAGACATAAAGTGTACCTTTGTAAAATATGCCTTATGGTTAATTAAATATTGAATGGATAGCCTTCGTGAATGGATAGCCTTTCACAACTTAAACTAAATATTCTTACCGTATCTTTATGAGAGGAAACTAATAGTTCTCTATATAGTTTCTAGAAATGACTTTTGCCATGGAACTCTTCATGAAGTCGTCTTCTAATTTTGTTCTCTAGTACATTCTGCTTGTGCTAGCTGTATATTTGATAGTGCAGCATAGGCAGACTTATTTCAGCTCTGGGATTCAATTTACTGAAAGTAACCATGTTAACTTATGTTAATTTTAAAGAACTAAAATTATCTAATATTATATCCAAACTTATATTAATTCTGTGACTCTATCAAAACCAACTTCTGTATTTGTTAAAAATGACTTTAATCCCTATTATTGATTGATATCTTCAACTAATCTCATATTTTTGCAGAAATGCAGAAGGTCAGATTGTATGCATCCAGATATAATTTTCGGAAGTGCTTACTTAGGTCATTCTGATGGAAAAGGAAGTTTCTCCCAATATAATCAAGGTTTCCCTTTTATTTACTTTTAAAATAGTTGAAAACATAAAGCACTGAATGACCTGAGAAAGCACATTTGAAGAGATTTCCTACTGGGATCTTCTAGCTTAAATACTGTTACCAGGATTGCAGATGGTCAGTCTAAATGACAAAGCCTATCAAATTACTGCTTTCTGCTACACACAGATGGCCAAGGGGCCTAACAGAAGCTCAGTTTTCAAGTTGTAGGTGTGTGTGTGTGTGTGTGTGTGTGTGTGTGTGTATCTGCTAAAGAACAAAGGTCTTCTACTCTGAAAGGCAAAAATAATTGTGCATGTTACCTAGGCCGTTATTTGTCAGTACAATACTGACAACTAACTCTTGAGTTTTGAGTAAAGAATATTTTACCTGACCAAAGCAAAACAAAACAAAAGATTGTAAAGCTGTTGTTTTACCTAAACTATGATCTAAATTTTCCTATGAAAACCAAAAATAAAAAATAGTGAGCACCTGAAATAGCTGAAGGGTAATTCAATTGGAAAGTAAATTTGGAATTTACTGTATTCTTCATTAGTAAAGGATAGTTTAGAATTAAAAAATAATAATTTATATCTTTCCATTTATAAGAATCTAAAATACTCCTTTTTATAATCTTTCATTCTCTATCTTTTAAAAAAAATACAATTCTTTATTCAATTTGAGCTCAACTTTTCTGAGAAATGAATGACTTCCACAGAATTGTTAGTTGCAGAGCAGCACTTGAATTTGTTGTGCTTCCTCGCTGTATCTATGTAGGACACAATAATTTCATTAGCTCCTGGAGCTAGAGAATCTTTTGGAAAGAATCCATGTCAAAAATAACTGTTTAACTTTTAAAATTATTCTGTCATCTGATATACCTCAATCATTTATCATAAAGATGAAATACTGTGTCCTGTGTTTCTTCTTCTTTTTTAAATTTTTTTTATTTTAATGTTTTTTTATTATATTATGTTAGTCACCATACAGTACATCCCTGGTTTCTGATGTAAAGTTCAATGATTCATTAGTTGCGTATAACACCCAGTGCACCATGCAATACGTGCCCTCCTTACTACCCATCACCAGCCTATCCCATTCCCCCACCCCCCTCCCCTCTGAAGCCCTCAGTTTGTTTCTCAGAGTCCATAGTCTCTCATGCTTCATTCCCCTTTCTGATTACCCCCCCTTTCTTTATCCCTTTCTTCCCCTACCTATCTTCCTAGTTCTTATGTTCCATAGATGAAAGAAACCATATGATAATTGTCTTTCTCTGCTTGACTTATTTCACTTAGCATTATCTCCTCCAGTGCCGTCCATGTTGTAGCAAATGTTGAGAACTCATTCTTTCTGATAGCTGAGTAATATTCCATTGTATATATGGACCACAACTTCTTAATCCAGTCATCTGTTGAAGGGCATCTCGGCTCCTTCTGACCTAAGATGTGGTGGGTGAGCAACAGATTTCCAGCCTAATTTCTGATGGAACCTGTCCCAGGGAACAAGATGTTTTGAGAAGATAATGAGTTGGCACTTGCCTGGAGCTACATGTGGGTAAACCATCTATCTCCTCTGGAGATGAAGATGGTCACACATTTGGCAGGGAATGCTCAGTCAACTGATAGATCAGGCAATTGACAAAGCAGGAAAAGCGCAGCTGGTGCATTATTAAGTATCAAGATGACGAACAGAGGTCATAATTAAGCTTGTACTTAACAGCTCATTGACTTGAGTAATAATAACAATGACTTTAAAAAAGCACCCTCCTATCTTTTCTCTCGTCCTCACAAAGAAATTTAACAATGTCTGTGTTGTCATCACCAGGAAAATATGTCAGCCTTCTCCTTAATTAAAAACTTCCCTGTAGTTTTCACATTAAAATTTTTATGTTTTCCATTTTTAAAAATTACTTCAATTGCTCTTTGGAGACAAATCACTGTATAAATTCTCACATACAAATAAAAAAGTCAATCCAATTACATGTTGTAAGGCGATTACTTCATTTATATATGTCTGTTCATAAGAAGCAAAAAAATTACTAGAGAAACTCTATATGAAGGCTATGTTTGATGGATGGAAACACTAAAATGAATTATGCCATAGAAATAACATACACAGTATTCTGTAAAATCTGTATGATATCATCAAATAACTTCACATAAAGATTGAGTTATTGTATGTCTCACTTGTCAAATAAGAGAGAGGAATGTACTAGCAGATAATGAGAAATAATATTTTACAAGACTAGTGTGTCCTAATTTATTAAAAAAAGGGTAAGATTTGAGTGAAGGTTAAATAATAAGCAATTAGAATTCCATATTCAATGGAAATAAAATATGTAAGTTTGATTAATAAGAAACCAACATACACTAGAAAAAAAATAGCTGACAGAGGGTAATTTTAATATGGCAATTAGTCCCTGACAATAAAAAATTGGGTTCTGTGAATCTCACTGTATATAAATTTCATATGAATTTTCAAGAAAAAGTTTTTGATCTATACCACAGACCAAGCATTGGACAACAGACACATCAGAGTTGGACCTCACATTTCTGAATAATTTAGTAAGGACACAAATCCATAGTTGTTAATATTGTTATATTTTTGTTATTATCGTTGTTGTTGTTTAGTTGAAATTCCAATATAACCGCTCCTTCTGTAGTCAAGGAATTTATTTGTCTGGAACAATGCCGGTCCAGTGAAGTATGTGATGCAGATTGAGTAGGATCTTCTTCCCTGGTTATCCCTAGTCCTCATACAGTGAGAGCAGGTGTTGGGAAGAGTACTAGTTTTACTTGCTCAGGGTCTGTATCTTCACCAAGATTCAAGGGAGCTGTTAAGAGAAATGCATTTGCCTAGACATAGTTTCCTCTCTATCATTTCCATTTCTAACTTCTAACTTCTGATTTCTTCCTTTTTATTAAAAAAAAAAAATCTCCACCATTGTAGGAAAATTTTCCTGGTAGGTAAAAGAATCTTCAGAAGACCCCCACATATCTGAAATGGGGGATTTCTTGTTTAAGTATAATGAACTTGGATGAACATGTGAATGAGAAGGGGGAAGCTAGAATATTCTTCTGTCTCACAACATTTGTATCGGTTTCGTCTTGCTATCCATAGCATATTCTTGTCTATGCATATGATACGAGTTAAGAGCAAGGACTTTGGAGAAAGAGACTTTGAACATTGGCTCTTACTCTTATGGGCCATGTGGCTCTAGGCAGGTCAGTTATATTTTCTGGGCTTCAGTTACCTCATGTGTAAAAAAAAATAGGGTCATAACAATACCTACTTCAGAGGCATATTGAGATGAATAAATGAGATAATATATGTAAGAAATTTAGTGTAGTCTCACTTATATAAACCCTTAATAAATGATAGTTATTATGTTTGGGTTACATGAAGAGATTTCCATTATGAAGAAATGGAAACTTATTTTTTTACAAAATCATTTACTCTGCCAGTTAACAAGGTGTATGAAAAAGATGAAGTATTAATAATGGATCCTCATGGGCAAATGATAGGAGAAAGAAGTGCTTATTTTGGCACTCACAGAGAACAGTGTTGTCAGCCACCCAGTCACATATGCAGCTATGGGAAACCTTGTCCCAGCTTTGAGGACACACTGTGGCCAGCCCAGATATTTTGGAAATTCAGCGCCCATTAAGCTATGGCAAAGTCCTTAATCTACCATGAAAACTTAAGGCTGTCCTGTGAGCCAGCATGAGAGAACTCCGTTCTCTGAGTTCGAGCTGCTTCATTGGGATTGGGCTCTTAAATGGACCATTCTAGTTCGATATTCAAAATATATTTTGAATATAATTACTTCTCACCATCTATTCAGCTGCCGCTCTGGCTCAGGTCATAATCGTTTTTTATCCGAACTACCTAATTTGTCTCCCTGTTTCGACTGTTGGTTTTTCTGCATTCTGTTCTCCACGTAATAGCCAGGGTAATCTCATTAAAAATTATATATTGCCTCTTGTTACTCCTGTGCTTAAATCTTTTTTGGAATTGTATTCTGATTTCTTACTGTGGTAAACAGGCCCTATATGATCTTGTCCTTACCTCCTTAATGAACTTAGCTTTACTTACTCCTTTTTTGTTACTCTGCTTCCGCTATACCAGGTTTCTTGCTCTTCCCTTAACTTGTTGCTGCTTCAGAGATTCAGATTTGTTATTCCTTTTCCTTGGAATATACTTTGCCCAGGTCTTCATGTAGAATGTCATCTCTTATTCTTTAAGTCTGTATTCAAAAGTTGCCTGCTCGGTTATCAGGGGTTAAAGGAGGGAACAGTGGGAAGTTCTTATTTAATTGGTACAGAGTATTTTACTGGGGTAAGGAAAATTTTGAATCTACAAAGTGGTCGTGGTGGTGGTTACACAACATTTTGAATACACTTAATTCCACTGAATTTTATACCTTAAGATGGTGAATTATGTGATGTAAATTTTATTTATCTCAAATAAAAATAAAGTGTGATTAATACTAAAAATTAAAAAAAAAGTTGCCTCTTCAAAAGGTCTTAATGAAACCAGAAGCTGTTCTTTTTTCAAAGATCAACAAAATTGATAAGCTTTTAACCAAACTCATCAAAAGAGAGAGAGGGAGGATTCAAATAAACAAGATCAGAAATGAAAGTGGAGAAATAACACCACCACAGAAATACAAAGGATTATAAGAATAGTATGAGAAATGACATGCCAATATATTAGACAACCTAGAAGAAATGGGTAAATTTCTAGAAACATATAACCTCCCAAAACTGAATCAGGAAGAAATGGAAAACTTGAATAGACAGATTATCAGCAATGAAATTGAATCAGTAATCAAGAAACTCCCGACAAACAAAGTTCAGGGCCAGGTGGCTTCACAGGCAAATTCTACCAAACATTTAAAGAGTAATACCTATTTTTCTCAAACTATTCCAAAAAATAGAGGAAGAAAAGCTTCAAAACTCATTCTATGAGACCAGTATTACCCTGACACCAAACCAGGTAAAGACACTACCAAAGAAACAAGGAGAGCTATAGGCCAGTATCTCTGTTGAGCATAGATGCAAAAATCCTCAACAAAATATTAGCAAACTGAATCCAACAATATGTTAAAAAAATTATTCACCACAATCAAGTAGGATTTATTGCTGGAATGCAAGGGTGGTTTAGTATTCACAAATCAATCAACATCATACTTCACATCAACAAAAGAAAGGATAAAACCCACGTAATAATTTCAATAGATGCAGACGAAGTGAGTGACAAAGTACAACATCCATTCATGATAAAAACCCTCAACAAAGTAGGTCTAGAGGGGACATACTCCTCTTCTCTCACAGTTCAAGGATTTTTTTAGTGGATTACTTGGATTCCTTTCTCTTTATTTTTTGCATCTCTTTTACCAGTTTTTGATTTGTGGTTACCATCAGGTTTACATGGAACATCTTACACATACTGCAGTCTGTATTAAGTTGATGGTACCCTTAAGTTTGAACCCATTCTAAAGCACTAAAATTTTACTCCTCTCTCCCCACATTTTAGGCGTATGGTGACATACTTTACATCTTTTTACTTTGTGACTCCTTTGCTTTTTAAAGATGTACTTGATTTTGTTGCTTTTGTGCTCCTTGCTTTTCTTATTCCTGCTTCGGAGAATCTCCTTTAGCATTCCTTGTAAGGCTGGTTTAGCTGTGATGAATTTCTTTAACTTTTGTTTGTCTGGGAAACTATTTATCTCTCCTTTTATTCTAAATGACAGCCTTGCTGGATAGAATATTCTTGGTTGTGGGTTTTTTTCTTTCAGGCATTTTGAATATATCATATCACTCCCTTCTGGCCTGCAAAATTTTTGCTGAAAATCGGCTGATAGCCTTATGGGGTTTCCCTTGTATGTGACAGTTTTCTTTTCTCTTGCTGCTTCAAAAATTCTCTCTTTCCCACTACTTTTTGTCATTTTAATTGCTGTGTGTCTTGGCATGGACCTCCTTGGGTTGATTTTTTGGGGGGCTCTCTGTACCTCTTCAATCTGGACTTCTGTTTCCTTCCCCAGATTTGGGAAGTTTTTAGCTATTATATCTTCAAATACATTTTCTGCCCCCTGGGATCCCTCTCATGCGAATGTTATCCTTGATGGTGTTGTTGAAGTTCCCTAAGTCTGTTTTCATTTTTTATTATTATTCTTTCTCCCTCTTGTTCAGCTTGTTTGCTTTCTCTTACTCTGCCCTCCAGGTCACTGACCCATTCTTCTGCTTCCTCTAGTCTGCTTCCTCTTCTCCGTCCAGTGTATTTTTAATCTCAGTTATTGAGTTCCTCATCTCTGGTTCTTTTTTCTGTTTTCTGTCTGTTGAGAGTCTCACTGAGGTTCTCCACTCTTTTCTCAAATTTAGTGAGTTTCTCCAAGACTATTACTTTAAATTCTCTGTCAGGCATTTTATTTCCATTTCATTTAGCTCTCTTGTGGTTTTGCGCTGTCCTTTTATTTGGGACATATTGCTCTATCTCCTCATTTTGTCTCGTTCTCTGTGTCTATTTCTTGGAGTTAGGAAAGTCACCTGCCTCTTCTGCTCTTGAAGGTAGTGGCCTTATGAAGAAGAGTTCCTGTTGTGCCCAGCAGTGCAATGTCCCCTGTTCCCCAGAGCCTGATGCCTCAGAGCTGTCTCCTATGTGTGTTGTATGTGCCCTTCTATTGTGGCTGACCTGTGTTTGTCTTTAGTCCAGTCATCTGGAATAGCTCTCTCTGCCTGTTGTGGGCAGGGTTTCGTCTCTGTGTTGTTAATGGACCAGTCTAGGGCCCACCTTGGCTTGAGTTTATTCAGACCAGCAGTTTGCCAGAGCTTCAGTGTCACTGAATTGCAGGGCACTCTCCCTGCCTTGTCCCTCCAGGAGCTTTTGTTGGTGGGTGGGGCCTGCAGTCAGACCAGGTGTCTGCCCCCAGCCCACTGCTGGGGCTACATCCAAACTGGTGTGTGTGGTTTTCTACCCCACTCCCCGGGACAGGAGTCCTTTTGGGGTGGTGCTGGCCCATCAGGGCTGCTTGTATGCTGCCAGGCTTGTGACACAGTTTTGGATGGACTCCTGCTGAGGCTGTGTTGAAGTGGGCAGGTCCACAGGAGAATGCAGGGGTGAGGCATGCAGTGTTAGCAGCCAAGTGGTGAGTATTCACACTGGCTCCCGCAGTTGTCCAGGTATCTAGGCTGCGGAGGGAGGGAAATTGCACCCACTAGCTCTTTTGTTCTTGGAGAAGTCTCCTAAAGATCCCTACACCCCCAGCACAAGTTGTGAGTCAGGAGATCAATCTCCTTCCAGGTGTCTCAAACTGCTGCTTCTGTGCTGTATTTTGAGTGCATTTCTTAAAGCGTCATTAGAGTTCCTGGTACAGTCCTTTTCGTGAGGCTCTGAAACTGTCCTGCCTTGTAGTAGACAGTGTTTGAGCTCTGCCTCATGTCAGAGCTTTTGGACAGGAAAGGAAATCAGTTACCTATGGAGGATAAGGATAAATGACTGTGGTTAATTATATCGGTAACCAACAACATCAGAATGGAGGAAAGTTAAATCCTCTTTTTGGCTATAATATACATATGTTACATAGGATTACATCAGTTTCCCTTTAGGGTGGTAACATTATGTAGGATATTTGAGTACTTTTCTATAAAGTATATAATCTCTGAAATATATTAAGTTGATAACATTTTTACCAGAGTGTAACAACCAATAAAGGTGAAACTTGTCTGATTTCACAATTCTTCCCTTGCAGCTTTTATGATACCGTTGAGCTAATTATGAAAGATGGAATATACCAAAAAAAAAAGATTATTTCTAGTAGTGTTTCTGTTGTAAGGTAAGAAAAAAGGAAAACAAACTAGTTTAAAAAGACATCTTAAATTTGTTTATTCATTTACCTTTGATTTTCTGAATTTTGTGGCTGACTTGGAGAAGAGTCAAAAGCATTAGCAGAGGAGATTGGTCACTTGACTTTCAACATGGATGCGTAAGTACCTGAGAAAAATGAATGGCTGTAGCTTAGTTTCTTGCTAATTGAAATGACAACACAATATTTATAAATGAACATAAGCAGAAATTAAGGTAACTGTAAACAATCTTAGCTGTCTCAGAAGTAAGGAACTTCTGGGTTCTATTTATTTAAAATAATCAGGACAAAACACAGTAGCATAAGCACAGAAAGCTAATCTGGTGAGAAAGAATCTCACCTATCTTGGCAGATTACACAGAAGGTGTAATTATACAATATATTCACATGTAATGTATAGACATATGATATAAATCAATTATATGTTATATATATGTATATTATATATTAAATTATATATAAATATAAAATTATAGTCTAATATATAATCAAACATGTCTTTCATATATATAAATCTAATATGTATTTATGTATGTGTTAGATATATATCAGGACCACCTGAAATTCTTATATATTATTTACTTATATGATCTAATATAATTAATATGCATATATTAAATACATATTATGTATAATTAATATATATGACATACTTATATCATTAATATATCTTATTATATAGTAGATTATATATTATATGTATCATGTTACATAGATATTGCATATACTAAATATATAACATTAGAACTTAAACTTCTTCAGAAAATAATTCTACCTTAAGATACATTTTGCCTGCTATTAATAGAGCCAATGTTAATATACTAATTATATTACATATTGATATATTTAGTAGAGTAAAAAGTAGATATTAATAAGAATATGTAAGATACAAGATTGATATTATATAATATAAATACTATTAATATATTAAGATATATGTCTAATGTATCTAATATATGAATATATGTATACATACATGCATATGTATATACACACATATATATACAAATACAGAGAGAGTATTGAATCTGTGTGAACCTAAGTTTTCACTGTAAGAAACTAGAAAAAAGGAAGAGTGTACCCAAAGAAAGTGGAATGAAGAAAATGATCAAATTAAGAGATTAATTAATATAGTCCAACTTCACTTATAAACACTAGAAACAAAAATGCTGAATAAGATGTCAAACCAAATCAAGCAATATGCGTGAATGTATCTAAGTATATTATAATGTGAAAACGCTAAGTGTTGGTAAGGTAGGCAACAACTGGAACTGTCATACACTGTTGCCTGGAATAGAAATTGATAAAACTACTTTGAAAAGCTTTTAGCAAGCTCTAATAAAGTCATAACTTGAAAAAATAGATCTAAACCAAAAAAGACCCTAATGCTATATTTAACAACATTTTAATAATTCTTAAAACCATTATTCTAGGACCACCTGAAATTTTCCTCACATTTCTCTGAACTGAAATTTCTTGTTTATAGCAAACATGTACTAAATGTCAGTTATCGATGAGAAGTTGTCTAATGTTCTAGAAAGACGCAATTATGAACATGACCTAGTTTTTGCCATAAAGGGATTTATAGATAACTTCGGGTGACAGACCTGAAATTACTAATAGAGCAGATCATAAAAATACTAGATGTTTTTACAAAGTGATATGATGAAAAATAAATGGGAAGTAAAAAATTGCTTCTGCTCAGAAAGGTATAGACAGAACGTGCATGGAGAATACTTGCCCAGGTGGTATTTAGATCAGACCCTGCAGGATGAATAGAAGTTTTCCTTGCACATTTACTTAAGAGAGAGAGGTAGCATCGACATCATAAAAAAGATGCAGAGATAATAAAGTGCTTGGTATGTTGGAAGGAAATGTGTAATAGTCAAAGAAGCACTTGCAGAAGTGTAGTGGGACTAAATTTCCTAACGTATACATTACAAAAAGAAGTAAAGCCACTGAGACTTCCCAATATAACAAATTGCTTAAAATCTGTGGCTACAATAAATGATATGCATTTGCAAAAGTATATCATATCACCACTTAAAATTCTAGAGTTAGCACGTATTACTAATATGACAAGAATATTGAATATTGAGTATCATAAGAAACTCCTATTATTTTAATTCAAAAGATTTAAGTCATTTTAATGAGAAGATAATTTTGATGAGGGTAAAATGAAATCTGAAATGCTATGTATGTGTGTGTTTTATATGCCTCATTACATTGAGAAATTCACTGAATAAGAGTGTTTTTTTTCCCTGATATTTTTAGAGGCAGTTAACCCTACCTGTTGGCTCTTGAAACAAGTAGATGAGTTTGTACAGTGAAAAAAATGTACCAAGATATATAAAAACCTCATATATTGCTGACAAGCTTGGTATCCTTAAAATTTTTAAAATCTGTTTTGAATTTGGATTCTTTGGTATATGTAGCAGTTACCCACTTGTGCTCGCCTACGCCCAAAGAGGTAATTTATAATAAGGGTACTCTGGTATGTTGAGAATCCGAGGCGATTTGAACAATCAAGCCTCAGGAAGAGTAAAAGCAAGGTACTGAGTAAAAGTTCCACGGTGTCTCAGTTCCAGTTGGCTCCCAGAAAGCCGAATGGCTAAGCCAGCCTGGCGGGGCCTTAGAACACAGAAGCGGGGGCCTCCTGCCCACTCGGCATACACTCCTGAAAATATACCGGTCGGGACTGATTCTTCCTCCAGATGGATATTCTGAAGAATTAAACATTTTGTTCTTTACACGGGCGAATGAGTCTAAGGGCCTCACATACTCTATCTCACTAAACTCCTACACCGTCTTCATCGTAGCACTTGGCTGTAAAGTAAAAGGTATGCAAAAATAGCACAGGCTGAGTTCAGACGTTTTCGTTATGCTTTGTTTGGGCAAATGTCTGACATACTGTTTGTCAGAAACAAAATGTAGAAGTTTCCAGGGAGCTGCCGTCCGTGGCTATAAAAAGATTAGCGCAAGCATTATATTAAATGGTAACTCTCAGGCAGCTAAAGAGGGTGGCAAATGAGAAGGATGTTCCAGACTGATTCTACAGAGGGTGTGGCGAGAAAGTCGCCTCTCAGAAATCAACGTCCCATCACAAAGCCCCTGTTTGAATTTTAATGCAGGCTTTCTCTTCGGTTGTGTAGCAGAGGAAAGGGATTTGCGTCACTGAGGGAGGTACTCCTGCTTCCACATTGACTCTTCTGGCCAGAGAGGTACAGGGAGAGAGAGAGAGAGAGAGAGAGAGAACTCGTAGGAGCAGAGGAAACAGCCCAGTCACATGTGTGAAGCCGGCCTGAAGCACTAATGTGGGTACCGGGGTCCTGGGATGCACCCCCCGCATCGGGCTCCCTGCTCGGTGGAGAGCCTGCTTCTCCCTCTCCCTCTGCCGCAACCCCTGCTTGTGCTCTCTCTCTCTGTCAAAAAAAAAAAAAAAAAAGATTAAAAGGCTCGTGTTTCCCCGAGGGCTCTGGAAAGCCCAGAGGAGAGAACCTTGTACTTCCTAACACAGGCTAATAGTAGCTAATGATAGTTGACGTTTTATTTCTTATGTGCCAGATACCTCACCGAATATTCTTTTGCTTTATTTCACTTAATTTTCAAAATCTCCTAATAAGATTCCTTCACCCAACTTGCAGTCTAAGACATTCAGGCCTAGAGAAATTAAGCAACTTGCTCAAATAAGCGGGAGGATCAGAATTTGCATGTAGGGTCCGTGCTGTCAGGCCCACGCGCTCCAGGTCCCCACATGGCCTCTCCTGAGGGAGAGAGCAGCAGATATCCTGCATTAGCTTACACCTTCGAAGCTGTCTGCAGGAGAAGTAGCACGTGACTGACAGGTGGCCTCGCAGAAAGCCCAAGCTTTGGACCACGTGGATTTATCCTGAGACTCCCTATAAGCAGATGTCAGCGTAAAGAAGAGAACAGCAGAACCAGTCCCTGGTAAAGGTTACCCAGAAGTATACAAAGTGATGACAGTTTCTCAGGCAGCACCGTACCTCGGGGGAGCACCAATTTGGTGCCATGTTAAAGACGTGCCAGCTTTAGTGGGCTTATGAATTTGATGCCTTTTAAATGGTTGGCAATTTAGCAGGTCACGTTTGCCAAACCCATCAAGGCTTTTCTTGCAATTGTAAGAAAGAGTGCCCAGCATTTTGCAAGTGGGATTATTTCCCATTTGGATACCATTGAAAATGAGATTAAAGCTACATGTTCTTATTTTCCTTTTATATAATAGACTTATCAGGGATACTCATTATTCTGAGCATGCATGGCAAAATTATTAATTGAAATGAAGTAAGTTAATTTGTGTTATTTATATAATTTATATATTATAACTTTAAACAAATATATACTTAATATAAATAATTATTAATTATAATTAACAAATTTAATGACAACAGTAGGTAATTAAAGGTAATTAACGGTGTAGAACTGTGATTCCTCACATCCACATGTATTTTTTCTTCTTTTGGGCCTTTTTTGTGTCCCTACTTGTATTCTGATTACTCATATACGTCCTCCACTGTATTTTTGGCGCCATTAGTCAGGAACTATAACTTAATTGTACGCCAGCATTTGTATCTCAGTGATATTTTCCCCAGTTATGTCGAGTTAATTTTTTGTACCTCCAGCACACCACTTTAAAGCATTTTGGAGATAATTATTTTATGTGTCTGAGTTTCCCTATCGTAGCAATGCCTTCTCTTGCTTGTTTCTATTTCAGGGCTTTGTAAATTTGCTTTAGAGTAGGGTTTTCTAAACCGGACACTGTGTGCCATCTCCGCAGTTTTTGCCAAATTTATCACCTATACCATTATCCTTAGTATTTCCCTTAAATAAATTCAGAACTTTTATCTAAAATTTTATTCTGAAGGAACTATGTAACTATTGCAAATGGGAAACCAGAACCACTTGCCTTAAGTAAGTTGTGGAAAATTTATACACTGAAAATTAACTCTGGCTTTGTATTCTTACCTGCCCTTAAATGAAATAAGGAGAGAGAGAGGGAGAGAGTAGCAATTACTGGGGAAGCATTAAATACATACTTGGCACCAATTTGAGACTTTATCTTTGATGTAATAAAATTAATTACAAAGAAGTTTTAGAGGGAATACTTTTCTTACGGTCTAATGCTGTTGTTACTTAATGCCACTTTGTTTACTACCCATAAGCATCTTGCTTATGGCCATGGCCCAATTTGGGAACATTCCTTATACTATGGCCCCCAAACAGAGCACGCATCAGACCTAAATTCCTAATTGTTTGATTTTTGACAAGTTACTTAATTCCTTTAAGCCTTGATTCCTCAGTTTGAAAAAGGGATAACATATTTACATTTCAAGATCACTTTGAGAATTATATGAGGTAATGTTCACAATGTGTCTAGTCCTGTGCCTGAGTTTATTAAAAAACATGAATACCTTGGGGCGCCTGGGTGGCTCAGTCAGTTAAGTGTCCCAACCCTTCATTTTGGCTCAGGTCATGATCTCAGGGTCATGAGATTGAACCCTGTATCGGGCTCCAAGCTGAGCTCGGAGCCTACTTAAGATTTTCTCTCTCCCCCTCTCTGCCCCTTCCCCTCACACGCATGCGCTTTCTTTCTCTCTAACAAAAACAATAACGAAAACAAAGCAAACCGTGAATACCTACTCTGTGCCAAGCACACCTCTGGGGGCTTGGGATCTAGAATAGCACATGACAGAGAAGGGCTCTGCTTTCATGGAACTTACATTCTGTTGAGGGAAAAATCAACAATGAACAACACAGCAAAAGAGCAAGGTCATTCGAGGCAATACTGATAAAAGTTCTGAAATAAATAAAATGAAGCACTATGAAAGAAAGTGACTGGTGTTTAGGGAATACTAATTTCCTTCCCAGTTCTCAACTCTGTATGGTTGGAATTCCATATATGTAGAAAAACGTGAAGGCTATTGAGATTATGCTTGTCAACTGAGATAAGCAAAGCGCGAAAGACCGGGAATGAGTAGTTGCAGTTTAGAACATAATTAAATACATGGCCCAAATTTTAAATGTCTGCACTGCTCTAAAATTTGCCTCCTTCAATTATGTTCTATAGAACATATGATCCTCTCTTAGAAACAGAGAACATTTCATTGTTCGTGTCATCGAAACGAAATGCAGTTGGGGCTTTATCATTTACTTTTGTCATGGTTGTGCTTTTAAAAAAACAGAACAGCTTCAGAACTTACTGTGTGAGGAGAGTTTGGTTTTAGGAAAGTTAAGAACATTCTGCCTACATAATTCAGGCCCCTAAATATACTTTCAGTCAGCAAAATCTGAGTTGGGCAGGGCTCAGAAGTCCTCGAGCTGATGATGACAGAATGGGAATAATTAGGTTTTGTACCTACAACAAAGAATGGATTTATACGGAGAGAACCAGTTCTGAGATTTCTGAGACCTATTATCTGGCCTGTGAATGATAAATGAACTCATTTGAGGCATTGCAGATTAACTTTGGAGGGCCCGGAAAAAAGTTTCCTCTTTTCCAATTCCTTCATCTCTTTGCCGCTCTAGTCATTTGCAATGACTTTGAATCCTGTTGCTCTTGCTGGACTCTGTTAACATCCTTCCGATGTCCAAATGGCTTAATTACTGGAATTAAGATTTTGAAGAATCAATTAAGAGTATCTGGTTGGAGACAGGATACCCAATTAGGAAGTACTGAGAAGGCAGCTACTCTGCTCCCAGAGTCCTTCATTTCAGTCCTAATTGAATTCTGCTTTTCCCTCTCAAGTAACAATAAATCTTTTGATCTCTGTGAAAGCAGCAAAGATCAAGCTGATCCTCAGAATGAATCTCCTCCTTCCTCCACTTCTTCAAAGATCTAGTTAAATTTGAGTTGCACTTATTTTTTTTTTAATGTTTTCCAGTGCAATTACCAGGCACAAAAGAAAACTACTTCCTTTATTATCATAACTGAAAAACACCATTTCTTTTTTCTTCCAGCTTTTTTTACATTACATTTTAAATCAATGAAACTCATGTAAATTTAACTTTTTTTCTGTGATAATTCACAGTAAGAGGCTTTCACAGTAATGCCACAAGTAGTTGCTTTTGATCTTCCTGTGTAAGAACCCCTACCTTTAAAACAAGCCGTTCAGGGCTGTTCATAATTTACTTTAGAAACATAATGATTTTTATTTCCCAGAACAGCAATTAAGAATGTTTAACAGACTAGATGATGTAGTGGAAAAAGCTGTGATCTACTTCTGACCCCAGTATTTACTGTTTGTCCTTCAGCAAGTGAAATCTGAATTCTGAATCCCAAGTTCCATATCTGTAGAACAGTATTTTATCCATTGTGTCATTTGTTTGTTTGTTTTTTAAGATTTTATTTATTTATTTGACAGCACAAGCAGCGGGAGAGGCAGGCAGAGGGAGAGGGAGAAGCAGGCTCCCTTCTGAGCAGGGAGCCCGATGCGGGACTTGATCCCAGGACCCTGGGATCATGACCCGAGCTGAAGGCAGACGCTTAACGACTGAACCACCCAGGCGCCCCACATCGTGCTGTTTGGAGGAAGAATCAAATGTGGAAATACAAATGTGCTGCTTTTAAACTGCCAAGACTACTACAAGCAAGTTTTATTACTACCATGGTGAAAGAAGAAAAACACGCAGGGCTCATAAAGCATAGCAATGGTTAATCTCATTTTTTAGTGCTTACTTTATACAACTGTGCATTCAAATGTCATTTCGAGAGCTTGAAATGTGCTCTATCGGTTTTGCCCTAAACAAATTCAGGAGATGACCACTGAGATTCCAAATGTAGCATGAAAGAGCTGTTCAGACCCACCTTTACTTACCCGCACTCCATCAGTCTTGACATATGTATCAGGGTACTGCTTTCAAGACTTCATGAAAATTTATATCTAGCAATAACGGCACAAATGATACACCATCCATAATGTCAATTCAGTGACAAATCTGTATTAACATTTTGAGATCAACCTGCCTCACATAATCCACTTCTTTCACTCATTGTCTCTTCCACCAAACCTACCATGCAGGAAAACCTCTGACACACAAAGCTGCTGGGGTTTTGGTCTTTGCGGCTGTGTCATCTAGAGAGCTCTCTGAAATCTTCATTAGTTTGGGGATTTCAGGTCTGTAGCAAATTGGAGACCCTTAGAAGGCTGAAATCATGTTGCATTTTATTTGGTGGAGTAAGGTGAAACTAAGTAGAACCGAGTGAAGAAAATATGTCAGAAAACAGAGCCTAGTAGGTAATGAGACTCTGTGATGGTTAATTTTATATGTTAACTTGGCTATGCTGTAGTGCTCAGTAGTTTGGTCAAACACTAGTCTAGGTGTTGCTGTGAATGTATTTTTTTAGATGTAATTAACATTTAAATTAAAGGCTTTGAGTAAAGCAGATTATATTCCTTAATGTGGGTGGGCCTCATCTAATCAGTTGAAGGCTTTAAAAGCAAAGACCAGTTTCCCGTAGAAGAGGGAATTCAGCCTCAAGACTGCACCATAGAAACCTTACCTGAATTTCTCATTTGCCAGACCAGCCTGTGGAATTTGGGCTCAACACTGTAACATCAACTCTTACCTGAATTTCTAGCCTTCCAGCTTGCCCTACAGATTTCAGACTTGCCAGCCTCCACAATTGTGTGAGCCCATTTCTTCTTTTTTAAAAAGATTTTATTTATTTATTTACTTACTTATTTATTTAATGAACACGCAAGCAGGCAGAGGGATAGAGGAAGAGGAAGAGAGAGAATCTCAAGCGTACTCTACACTGAACATGGAGCCTGATGTGGGGCTCATTCTCATGACCCTGAGATCGTGACCTGTGCCCAAATCAAGAGTTGGATGCTTCACTGACCGAGCCACCCAGGCGCCCATGTGAGCCAATATCTTATAATAAAATGTATGCTTGTTTTCTCTCTCATCCCCCCCAAATAAAAGGGGGAAAGTAGATAACAATGTAAATTTATTCACTGTGTAGTCTTTTCAAACCTCACTTACTTCCAGTTTTCCAGCATTTACTTCTTGTATCCAAACTAAGTATATAACTTGAAATTCTGCAGGAACAGAATTCTATGTTCGAGATAACAAGTTTCTAAATAAAAGTTGTGTTTTTTTTCCTTCCAAATTCTAATCTTATGTTAAGGATAATACTTTCTGATCTTAAATTATAGCCACTTACAGATTTCTTTAAAATCCATGCATGTAGGGGCACCTGGGTGGCACAGCGGTTGAGCGTCTGCCTTCGGCTCAGGGCGTGATCCCGGCATTATGGGATCGAGCCCCACATCAGGCTCCTCCGCTATGAGCCTGCTTCTTCCTCTCCCACTCCCTCTGCTTGTGTTCCCTCTCTCGCTGGCTGTCTCTCTCTCTGTCGAATAAATGAATAAAATCTTTAAAAAAATAAAATAAAATAAAATAAAATAAAATAAAATAAAATAAAATAAAATCCATTCATGTGGGGGGGCGCCTGGGTAGCGCAGTCGTTAAGCGTCTGCCTTCGGCTCAGGGCGTGATCCCGGCTTTCCGGGATCAAGTCCCACATCAGGCTCCTCCGCTAGGAGCCTGCGTCTTCCTCTCCCACTCCCTCTGCTTGTGTTCCCTCTCTCGCTGGCTGTCTCTCTGTCACATAAATAAATAAAATCTTTAAAAATAAAATAAAATAAAATCCATGCATGTGCTTTGGAAAGAAATCTAAAACTTGCTGTCTATAAAGAAATACTAGAGCAATAATTGATGTTAATTCTGGGAGGCCTAAGGCATCATTTTTTTAAGAAAATGAGGAGCTAACATTTAGGAGATTGGTACAGAATTGTTTGAAAAGATTAAGAAGAATGATAACTGTGGATGTAGTCTGTGCACACAAACCAACCAAGAACGAGCTGACCCAATTATCTAACCATAACTGTGCCCGTCCCTTTGGATGTCGAAGCCTGTGTGCTAATGAGAGAGACAAATCTAAAACATACAACACATTTATACCAATACTTTCAGGTTCACAAAACCTTTTGCTCAGATCCATAAACAAAGTAATAAAGCAAAAAGTACCAAAAAAAAAAAAAAAAAGATAGAGATAGAGTTGAGCTGCTTATTCAAAGTTGAGGAGTGACCAGAGCCGGGCTCCACTGGTTTACTTAAATTTCCCACTGCTTTAAGCCCTGCTCTTGGTTGCTCCGGGAGGTTACATGGAGGATCATCTGAGAACCATTGTGAAGTCCAGTTTCCTACTTCCTCATTTTCTAGAACCCATGAATTGTGCATGTGTTATCCATTTAAGAACATTTGAGGGTGGACAGAGAATTGCTGAACAAAATATGCATGTATACATATAGAGTCTGTCTATATACATAGACAGAGGGGTACTTTAGTTTCAGAACATGTAAAATTTTTTTTAATGTGCCTTAAAGATTATACGAACGTTACATACATGAAAATGATTACAAAGCTATAGAAATTCACAAGAGAAAATACCAACATGACTGAACAAATCAGGACAGACTTTGTTGGGAAGCTGACACTATAGGTTGGATTTGGACGGGAAGAGGACAAAGAGGGAACCGTGTAGGGGCGGCAACAGCATGAGCACAAGTGCTAGACCAGAAATGACTAACTGATTTTGGGAAACTTGAGAATTTTCCACATCTTCAAATCCTGATTTCTTTTTGCTTAATACCTTCTTTGACTCATTTCTCTCTTCTTGCATTTTACTATGAGCAGTCAGGAGGAAACAGCCTCCTTAAAACTTTCCTGAGAGGGGCGCCTGGGTGCCTCAGTTGTTAAGCATCTGCCTTTGGCTCACGTCATGATCCCAGTGTCCTGGGATTGAGCCCCGCATGGGGCTCCCTGCTCTGCTGGGAGCCTGCTTCTTCCTCTCCAACTCCCCCTGCTTGTGTTCCCTCTCTCGCTGGCTGTCTCTCTCTCTGTCAAATAAATAAAATCTTTAAAAAAAACAAAACAAAAAACTTTTCTGAGAAATCTCCTCAGGTAAATACCCAATCTTATTGCTTGCAAGTTCGACCTTCCACAAAACACTAGAACACTAGGTAAGCCAAGTTCTTTGCCATTTCATAACAAGGATATCCTTTCTTACACTTGCCAACAGCGTGTTCCTCATTTGCATCTGAGATCTCACCAGAAAGATGTTCAACATCCATATTTCTAACATTCTGTTTCTGATCAGTTCTATATTGTCTAAGAAGATAGAGTCTACCACTGAAGCTCTTGCTTTAATTTCTGAACACTTACCAGAATCACCTTCAACATCTGTGATTTCTACCAATAGTCCCTTCACAGCAATGTGGACTTTTCCCAGCATGCCCGTCAAAATTCCTCCAGCCTCTACCCCTTACCCAGTTCTAAAGCTGCTTTGACATTTTTAGGTATTTGTCGCAGCAGTACCCTACTTCTTGGTACCAAAATCAGAAAGTGAATGAAGTAATCTTTATTTTTTTTTAAGATTATTTATTTATTTATTTGAGAGAGCGAGCCCACAAGCGAGAGAGAGGAGGGAGGGTCAGAGGGAGAGAAAGAATCTCAAGCAGACTCCCTGCTGAGCCCACTCCAGGCTACATCTCAGGATCTTGAGATCATGACCTGAGCCAAAATCAAGACTTTTAGGCTCAGCGCCCTGAGCCACCCAGGGGCCCTTGAAATGATTTTTATTGAAAAAATATAAAATTGTATGAATAGGAAAAAGATCTGATTAGTAATCCTAGAAAACGTATAGGCATGAAAAAAGAAAAAAAGACATGAAACTAAGAGAATAAACTCTAGAATGACCAAAGTTAAAGAATTAATAAACCGGAAGAAAGAGCTGCGAATTTTACCCAGGATGCAGTATAAAGAGAAAAACTGGAAGAGTTGTTTATACGGAGTGTTCTTTGAGAATCATTGTTTCATAAAATTTTAGCAGATTCTGGTAAAAGATAGTAGAGGAATATTGGAGCAAAGTAGTCAAAGACATAATAGCTGAGAAATTTTAATATATATAAGTAAAACTAATAGAGAAAATCCTAAACTTTATCAATCCAACAAAAATTAGGAAAGGAAGAAAAAAGAAACCAGGAGAAATCTCTGATGAAATAAAAATATAAAATAAGGTAGTCAGTGTAACTCAAAGTGCATTATAATGGTAATAAATGTAAATAGATTAAATCACTCTATTAAAAATCAGAAATTATCAGCGTGGATATAAAAAAATCAGTTTATGCTGCTTATAAGACAAACTGCTATACACACAAACACACACACCCTTAAACAGAAAATACAAAAAGGAAAAAAATAAGAAATATACTAAACATATATGAACCAAAAAAGAGCTGGTTCAACAATATCTGTCAAAATAGAATATGAAGTCGAGCATTAATGTGAGAGTAAAGCAAATAAGCCATACTTCATGAAAAGGCTATAGAAATTATAAATTTGTATGTACCTAACAATATAGACTTAAACTAAAACACCAAAAGCCAACAACTACAAAAACTCAGAATTACAAAATGAAATTGAAAAGCTCATATAAGCATAATGGCAAAATTTCACACCTCTCTCAGAAACTACATATTTGGAGAATATATAGAGAATTTGGGTAACACATATGCCATAATTGCGAATTTACATGTCCCAGCGCTCAACAGAGGACACACATTCTCCTAGAGTATGCATGCAACACGTTAGATATTTATAGCATTAACTGTATACTCTGTCACAAAGAGCCATAGTTATTCAAACCCTGTTATCTGATTACTATGCAACTTAATTAGATATTAACTACCACAACTAGTAACGGAGATCCTACAGGTTAGAAAATCTGAAAAAAACAAAAGCTTAAACAATGAATAGGTTAAAAAATACTTCAGAAGGAAAATCATATACTGTAATGGTTTTATCAACAAACTAAATGCAAAAAATGTGTAGTTTATTTATTCATTTAACAATGTTTTGTACATTTATATATACAAATCGTGTGTGTGTGTATGCATGGGTATGTTGTGGAAATTTATGTATAAAGTTACCTATAACATTTTCTTAAGTGTGAAGCATGTGGTTAAATATTAGCATCTTTAAATCTTTCAAGAAATTAAATTAATATATGTGTGCTTGGACTTTCTTTTTTTCCCCTTTCCTTAATCCCATTCTTCCTTTCCACAGAGGTAATCATCCTGAAGACGGTATTGTTTTGCTTTGTTTTTTCTTTTCCAACTAGCTTTATATTTTTACATTTTGGAAAAACTCCCATTCTTACAAAGCAGTTTCTCTTTTTCCATTTTAGGAAATTATAACTTTGACAATTTGGTTTTCTAGTTGTTTCTTTTATTTGAGAAAGAAATGATATCATTCTTTAAAAGATTAAGCCAACTAAATTAATACTGACATTTAGGCCCAGGACCATAAGGAAACCAGTTTTTTCTTAGCCCCAATTATGCTATGGGTAAGTAAAACAAAACAAAACTGAAAAATAGAGTCATCATCCACTATAAATCTTCAGAGTGTTTACTGGCCCATTCAGCTAGCAGGAAAAGAATTACAAAAAAAAAAAAGAAAAAAGAAAGAAAAAAGGAAGGCATTGTTCAGTGCTCTCTGAGAAAAGGTGGGCTCTTGTACCAATATATTTTCTGTTCACCAAATTCTTACATGTTGCTTTTGTGGAATAAAAGTTGAGTGGTAATTATCATGGTAATTAATCCCAACCATTCGTGAGAATTAGTTTTCTGATATTGTTAGCCTGTGAGTAGCTTTCTTTCTGGAATAAAATAAGAGAGTCATTCTAAGTACCTTTATTTTACTTTCACTAAGTGTGGATCGACTGATGATTACACACGTCTCAACTCCCAGGTATGGTAAAGGGCAATATCAGAACGTCTAATTGCCTTGCATTCATTCTAGATTAGGGAATTAAGTCCTTTTACAGTTTATCAGAGTTCCCAGGATCTTTTCCTCAAAATTAAGAAATAAATTGTTCTCAAGGAGGTATTATGCTTGAGTCTCCCGAGGGAACTACTAACATTTATTAACTATTTTCTTATGTCAGGAATCTCTTCTATGAGTTGCCATTGACAAATTAGATCAATTTCAGCTTTTCTTTACCTCCTTGTATTTCTATCTCCTCTTCTTTTCAATTTTTTAAAAATATCTTTCTTAGCTTAAAAACTCACAGATGCATTGCCCAGCCATGCTTTTTTTCACCTTTTATTCTGGATTGTTGATATTTAAAAGAAATTTCACATAAACATGCAGTTATTCCCAAATGCATTGCACCGATATCACATTTTTTGCATAATGAATGGAAATAGTATATCCCAGAACTTGTGAAAAAGGCTGTGAAGTCCTATCTAAAATAATTAGTCAAACTGATGTCGTACTGCCACCCACTGAAATTTCCTACGTGTTGTGTTCTACCTCTTCGGTTTTAAGACTCGCGGTTGCTACCAGTCTATAGCAAATCTCTACACTCTTTGAAAATTGATCATATTCATTTATACACTTTTTTGAGTAGACAGGTAGCCAGGCAGTAAAAGTAATGTAAAACTAACACAAGATACGGTTGCTTACCACAGGAATTTGGATTTGCTGGATAATGTATGCACACACCGGCGCAATTCCTAATGGTGCAAAGCAGCATATGAGCCAATGTCTAGTAGGGTCAAGTGCTCATGTGTTATAAAGAACAAATAATTTGAGATCAGGAAGGCTTTGTGAAGTTTCTGGGAGTGGGGAATCCAAATGGCTACCTAGTTAGTGTGTGGAAACAGAGAGACCAAGGAGAGGTGAGAATTATAGTTAGAAATGTGGGTGTGACTTATTCAGGGACCAGTGAAGTATCTGACCTCGCTAGAGCAGAGGATCTGCACTGGGAAGGAGTGAGGCAAAATCGATTACTCGAGCAGGTTGCATTGTGGAGGATCTTAAAAAGGACTTTTTTTTTCTGAAGAAATCCAAAGATCTATTGTAATCCATTGATGGCTTCTTAGCAGGTGAAATGGTATGTGAAATCAGTGGATGGTAAACTCTGTGACTTAAGAAGAAATAAATTCAGAGCAGTGTTTATTAATGTATGTTCCCGGGATCATTAATTAATGGGATTACTCCAAAAGGGTCAAGTAATGTCAAATAAATGTGGAAAAAACTGGGGCATTTGACTTCCAAAAGGAAAATACAGAATTTCCCAAACCTCTTTGACCAGGGAACCTTTTCTAGGAAAACTGCATGGATCATATGTTCTGTATGTATTGATACCAATCTCAGTCTATACATTGACATATAAAGAAATGTCCAGTTCTGTATTTGTAAATAGCTCACTTGATGTCTAGTTTGATTCTGTGTTCCCAGATTGGTAGAAATTCAGGATCTCCTAATTTCCCCCATGAGTGTGTCTGTGTTCTGGAGTCTTCTAGTGCCAGGAGTTAGGAGGCTGTGAAATGGTGAGGTGGCACTTATCTGGTGCCTTGTGTCATTGTCGTATCCTCGCATCTGCTGAGATGTCCTAACTGCTCGCTGGTCCTGGGGAATTGGTCAATACGACTCTTGCTGAGACAAGTCTTTCGAACCCAGTGGCTCTCTTTATTTGTTCCATACTATTCTGGGATTGATGCCATGAATCATTTTTGTTTCTTAGAAAACTAAATTTTTAAAATTCATGAGCAGCAAAGAGCTCCCTTTCTCTCATATTCTCCTACAGCTTCTATTCCCTGAGGATGTGATTTAGTTGTCTCTTAAGACAGCTTAAGACAGGGAGAAGGACAGAGGCAAGGAATACCTGAGGTAAAAAATCAGTTATTATTTCAAAGATACTTCCTACCACACTTGGAATGCCTTTTAGGAAATGCTGGTGTACAGAACTGAGGATTAAAAGCCAATGAATCAAAGGATATGTGTAGTAGTGGTGCTGCTTGAGTCTTGATTATCATGTGTGGTCTCAATAAATAATGAATGCCTCCTTGTCTTGTAAATCACTGTCTTTGGCATGGTCCTTCGCACAGTCCTCTCCCACATTAACTCTTGAAAAGCCTTTCTTGCTTCTGGGAACTCTTCCTCCACCATATGGAGGAGGACAGGCTACTTGTTGAAGACAGGGGGAGCAGCTGAGAGCCAGCACCAATAAACAGACTTGTAGGTTAGCTCCAGATGAGCTGCCAGCTGACTGCAGGTGCACAGGTGACCTCAGCTGAGACCAGAACTCTCAGATGAGCCTCCACTGAAGTGTTGAGATGAATCATAAACAAATAAAATGGTTGTCTAACCCACTGAGTTACGGAATGATTTTTATTGCATCAATATAAAAGAATACAATACAATACAAAAAAGACATAATATGATACGATAGGTATTGAAGACAGGAGATTTTTTTGTGGGAAAATTTCCTCAAAATGGATGTATGGGGTGAGGGAAAAGAAAAATTCAAATTCAAAATTCAAAAATTCTAAAGCCCCTTCCACTAGCTCCTTGGAAGGGGCTTATTTTTCATTCATTGGAAAAAGTTCTTTTTATTTCCTATCTTACAGGAAATAAAGAAAAAAGAAGTGTCAAGTGTCATTATGGAAGTTCTAGTCTTCAGTGACTTAGAAAACTGTAGACAGGTAGCTGGGTGGACCCATGCAGGTTGGGGTCTTGGTATCATTCTGCAGTTGTGCCTTTTTGTAAATCACAATCACTGTCACTGGCTTGGATTCAAGAGGTGGTTTTTCTGTCACTGAGGAAATGAAAAACAAACAGTTGTCATATATAAGCATATTCTCAGACTCGGCACTAGACTCATCTTAATTCCTGAAGACATGTATTTTCCTAAAGATTTCCTCAAAGCAATGAGGTAAATGTCATAAAACCAAGAAATGTCAAAAATACGGAGAGATTGATGACACGTGTCTCCAGGTTCTATGAATCTAAACTCTATGTTATAAAATGGACTGCTGCTAGTTAGCTGTGATTAGCTAGGCTCAAATGATACTAGCTCTAGTCTCAGGGAAACTTCTCCTAGTCCTGTTAATAGCTTTTTTAGAAATTTATTTTACATCCATCATCTTATTTAATCTTTACAGCAATTCTAAGATTTAGACATTATTTTTATCCACATTTAAGAGATGAATAAACTGATACTGAGCCAGACTAATTGGCCAAAGGTAATATAGCTGGTAAACGGGGGCACAGGAGTTTACACTCTGGAGAGGTTGTTTGACATCAAGTCAAGTCCTTTTTTCTCTGTTGCCAGTTCTTTTCAACCAGTTTCAAAGAGCACTGGAGTCCTGTGCTGCCTCAAGAGCCACTGAGAAAAAGAAGAGGGAGGGGAAATAAAAAAGCCCCTCACTCTGGTTTCAACCAGAGCACATCTAATATATATAACATATATAGTATGTTTATATATTTATATATTATAAATATCCTATGTTTATATATTTATATATTATAAATACATAATTATGTATTATATATATAGGAACCATTTAAAATTTTGTTAGAAAAAATTCCCAAACACCATATCGTACCATGATGACTCCTATTGCTGTTATGATCTACGCTAGAAACTTCTTGAAGTCAGAGACCCCATCTTATCCTTTCTTCGATCTCACAACAGTGTGAAACCTCCCTTGACCTGTGAGCCAGCCTTCGGAAGAAGGAGCAGATGGAAGTCATCGCCCTGGGGATGCCCTGAGGTCCAGAACAGCGCTGTCTAAGCATCTCCCATGAACCCTGGCAACCTTGCTGTCTGTTTCTCACTAAAGGCAATTAAATTATTCACGGTACCTGCAGCCTTCTCACTGTTATCACAACTCATTGAGTTCTCTCCCAAGAGGGAAGTGATGTCTTCTCCAAATATTCTGAGGCAATTTTCAATAAGAAATTGTACAAGAGAAACCTGTAACACAAAAAGACAAAAATGGGGTGTTCTTTTCATATGGCATAGTTATAAATCACACTTTGTATATAGACCTTGGATCTAACAAATATGTGAAAGACTTCTGAGAAAAATTCAGGGTTGATAAAAATACATAGAAATCAGAGTTCTCCAAGAAATAACTTTTTAGAAAGAGTGATACTTTCCAGTGTACTTTGGGTACAGATTTTAAAATACTGCTCATCAGTGGGCTAAAGTTATAATTTGTGGCCTAGCTTAATAACTAATATTTTGATATCAATGATTACATCTTTAAAACTAGGATAATTTTCAAAGTAATCTACCTTATTAAATTTTACTAATTTATTTTTTATTTTTAAATTTTGTTTCCAGTTCTATTGAGCTTAACTGACATATAACATCTTATTAAAATTTATGAAGTATAGACAAAAACTTATGAAATCCATTTCTTAAATGAAGTATTTTAAAATTGGGAAACAGATTTTTGTGGGTTTTTTTTGTGAGGGAAAACCCATGCAGCTGGAGAGAAAACATGTCTGTCTGTTTAACAGCAGGCCCTCCTCATGCATTGCTTTGCCTTGTGCTGGCTCTGTGTGAGTTTGGGGAGGAGCTGTCATCTTATTAGGCATGTTGTGGTTCCATTAGGATGTTCTGGAAACTTCTACTAGTTTCCATGTGACGTAGCAGAGGTGAAATAGTAGCCAAGTATTTTTCTAAATGAGCCACAACTTGCAGAGGAAGGCCAATGTGTTTGGAGCCATGAGTGCTCATACTGCCCAAGCCACCTAGGACGTGCCAGTAATGACCAGAGGAGCTGGGTGTTGTCGCCATTGTGTAATGAGGAAACCATGGCTTTGCCCCAGGTTACAAGTCCCTCGAGGATTAGGCTGAGAGTTGAACCTTGACTTGTGAAACTCCAAAGCCCAGGTTCTTTTCTGTCATATCACGTGACTCTTCTCTCTCTTTTGTTTAGTCAGTCTAGTGTTTAGTCTCCTGGATGGGGAAGAAGTGACTCAACTACTCTGAGTTTCCAGCTTAACGACCCCCCTTTCCAGACCCCACCAGAGCAGGATAAAGAACTCTGCCATTCCAGGGGAGCCTGCTGAAAATGTACACTTTACAAAGCTGATCCATCAGAGTTACTACAGCACATTTCCGGTTCAGAGTAGGGATTCTACCCCTCCCCCCGCCATGGGACAAAAATGAGAGCTCTCATTACCTTTCTTATGACGTTATCTTCCAATTCCAAGCTGCAGGAATTAGGTGGACAAAGAATGCTTGGGGCTATACACACTGATAAATTATAAGCTGTCATCTGATTGGATGAGGAATGTTGCTCAATGTTGTGTAACACTCCAAAAAGGTATCGCAAGAGAACAAAATTCGCTCTTGGCAGCTGGGCTAAAAGCCTAAGGTCAGAAAAATGCACTTTTAAGTAAGGCAAGTGATTCCACTTAGGAGGTTGGAAATACAGAGACAGGGAACAGGGTACGTCTTTGTAGGTCTGGTAGACAACCCACTGTAGCAGAGTTCCAGGCATGCATGTATACAAAAATGTTTCCGTGAGTTCAGTTCCTGAACCAGATGAAAACTTCTCTGGTGAGTTAAATGTTTGACAAACTTAAGGTCATACCACTGGCAGGTGATGTTCTAGCATTTCTCTGAGACCAGTGGATTTCGTCTACCAGTCTCATATATTCAGAAGGTGTAAAATGGCCAAGGATCCCACATTAGTAAGATCAGGAGAAGAACAATAATAGCCCTAAGGCATGCCTCTATTCTGAAGCTGGCCTCCATGGGTGTGAAGAATTGAAACTCTTTGGCATTGGCCATTATTTTAGTGGACAAAGCTGCAAAATGTAAGCCAATATTTTCCTAATAGTATGTTGGCTGTATTTTTGAGATGTAAGCGGAGTAGAGTAATTATTGCATCATTACCTCTGGGCCGCAATTATTTTCTCCTCCTCGTTCCCTTGATCAATAACACCAAGCCATTTGTCATAGAGATCAGATAAAAATATACTTCCTTGGATATTTCGAAGAAAATCCTTATGGAGATAAAGATATATATATATATATTATAGAAAATATATATTGGAAATATTACAGAGAAAATATTTAGTTAAAAAACTCAGTTCAGCCCCCACTTCCTTCACAGATATTCAAATGTGACCCACACGGAGCTCAGCTCTCACCCTCCATTGACTTGCACACGCAGAGGCAGGTGCTTGAATTTTCTCCAACTAAAACTTAGAAGCATAAAAGCAGAGCTTAGCCTGTGGTGGCAATGAAGATAAAGCTCCCTTCTATCATCTGCAACTTATTTTTTTGCAAACTACCACAAACTGACAGGGTCTAGCTATAGACCATCCTAAATCCTATTAGTTTCTTAGACAGAAATACACGTACGCATTTTGCTTGTTTTAGACTCAGTGCTAGCTCTTATTTCTAGCAAGAAAATGTCTGCAACAAAACACAAACAGGTGTGCGCTTGCACACATATTAGGAAAGAACTGGGTCTTCTGACTTGAGGTATGTGTGCTCCTTGGAAGAAAGCTACTCTCATAGTTGCTTCATTCTTCCTTTTCTTAACTGTATAAAAGTCGAGACTCTAATGGCAAACTCACTGTGGTCCTGAAGATATATTCATTTCTAGTTAAGGCCAATTCTCCAGCTAGTTTGACATGATATTATCAAGGCCAAGGTTGCAGAGTCTGATTCTCCACAGCAAGATCAGCCAACTTTAGGAAGAGAAAACTTTAGAACTGTCTAAGAACTATACCCACAAGTGGTTACCCTCTTCCTAGTCGGTCCTTATAACATGGAAATAGGAAAGAACCTACTAACTCTTGCTAGAAAATCAATTCCATGTGTGCACCTTACAGAGGGCGACATCTTGCCATTCGTATACCTACTTTATCATCATTCTTCCCCTGTCTCTTGATGCCTGTATGTATATTACTAGTGTATATTACTACGGCCCCAGTGTAGTAGTGGTTAACTAAGTCATTTCTGGACTTTGCTACTTACCATATCATCGAACATTAGTGGGGGACAAGGAAAAACCCAAGTGTGGCCGAGAGTCTAAGATTGTAGTCATTGCTACATTAACGTAGTTTTGTTCAGAGCTGTTAACAAGGGCTAAGGTGGATGGATGAAATTCTTTGTTGTATTTCTCTGTTTCTTTCTCTGTTCCCCTTTTAGAAGTGTAACTGGATACCTGTGATTTAGCTGTATCATTTCAAAATTAATCTATGTTTTATGTAAATCTATTGACTTTTCAGAATTCCAAATTAATTTTGTCTGTTGCATCTACTCCAAAAGTTAGATTTATAAGAAGAGGCGAATGGTAGGTGCTGGTTACCATGTAGTTATAACCTTGGATGGTGGGCTAGACGTAACAAATATTAACAAAAGGATGCCAAGGATGGTAAAGGTGAAAGGCACCAACGGTGAAGTCATTCCTACACAACTTATATAGTAAAAGGCATTAAGAAAGGGGAAGGAGTGATGGTTAAGAATGATTTGGTGGCCTCACTGAGCCTTTTTTGACTCATCATAAAGCAAATATTTGCTTACTATGGTAAACTTTAACTATTTTCAAATGTTTACTATGAATTTTCTTTCGGAAACTTTGCCTTCATTAGGAGGGTGGTGAGGATGTTTGCTTTGGTAAACATTGTGTATGTGTAAGTGTATATTTTGAAATTTATTATTATTACTAGTAGTCATATTGGTATTAGTATTTTGCATGGAGTCTTCAGGAGTGAAGGCGGGGAGGGTGGTGAAAACCAAATATTTCTAACATATGGGGCCTTTTAAAAAGTCCTTAAAGTAGCTTCCTTAAATTTTGATTTTGTGAAGTGTTTTTCAGTTTGTCAGGTTCTTAATGTATTGTGCCTATTACGGTACTTGGGCAGTCATGATGAAGTACACCAATCATAGCTTCAGTTACTCATGTGTGGATAATGCTAGAACTTTCCGTACCTTTAAGACGGATGCTACCACAAGAACAGATTCACTGTCCAAGTTCACTTTGTCCCCAGAATTTAGTTTCTCCTTTAGGACTCTGCATGATTTCATATTGGCTGATTTTCTGAAGATGCCTTCTGTGAGTGGCCCTTTTTGATTGATAAAGCAAAGCATATCCTGTAGGAAGAAAAGTAAAGTATGTGGCATTTCATATCCACAAGCCCAGAGCACAAGCTTGCCTCCTTTTTGAAGGAGCGAGGGAATGTGATGGTATGTTTTAGAGCGGGAAGGACTAAAGTCAATTTAGGGTTCTTTTTTTCAGTGTCTCTATGTATTTTCTACCCAAAAATCCATTTTACAGTCATACACTGAAACATTTTAAACACTTTTTAAAATCAGATTTCCCTTTTCACTGAATTTACACTTTTAAATCAAACTTCTCTGTTCCAAGGCCTTTGTGGAATCACTGTTTCCTACTTCACCATTCTTTTCTCATTATTCCCTTACATAGATGCTCTTCCCCAAGTATGGAAATCTTTTTGCTATACTCATTTCCCATTTGTTTATTTCTCTTTAAGTGGCTGTATATTCCATTCCTATTTCCTCTATTTCCTTCTCTCTTTTAAAATCAGGCTCAAAAACTCTCTTCTCCTTCTCTGATTACATTCCCTTCGCATGACTCTTTCATTGTCTTTTGCTCAATCTCCATGTCCTCTCCCTGCAGTGTAGAAAGATAGTAAGGGCTGCAGTCAGGTAATGCCGGGGATCTGAAATCTATTATGCTACTTATCTGTTGTGTGACCTGGGGCACATACATACTGTACTGAGGCTTTTCTAATTCATTTGTGAAGAGCAGAGGATACAATCCTAGCTACCCCCTAAATTTGCTGTGATGCAAGGACTGGGGTAGTAAGTAGCATGGAACTAACGTGATAGATTTCTTCATATCTCGCAGAACATTCCCTACATCTAGTACAGTGCTTGCAGAGATACCAGATACTCAATAAATGTCAACACTGACAATTCAGTACACCAGTTTGAGACAACACAGGCCAAACTCTGTGGCTTTCGTTTGACATATTCCATTAGGATTAACGGATTCATATTTGCCAGAGGACGTCTTTATGCTTGTGTGAGATGTTTCCAGTTGTTAGACTGACTAGACTCAGCTGAAGGAGACTCGAGACTAATGTGAGTTCAGGAAGGCAACGAAGGGAGAATGGGAAGCTGCGGTGGGTGCTCAGAGACTCATACACAGAGTCCATTTTGACTAATCTGAACAGGTCTACATGGGTCTCGGTGGAAATAAGAAACGAGTGGAATGGAGAAGAATGTCTTTTCCTGTTGTATTTGCCTCATGACTCCGCAGTACCTAAATCGGATTCTGTTCTTTGAAATAATAGTAACAAAGCTTCTCAGCCAAAGTCAGGGGCTGTCCAATGATTTCTCCATTTGGGGATAGATTTGGGTGAGAACACTTGGCCTCTCAGAGTTTCTCCTCCTCAGGAGGGCCGTAGAAGACCAAAATGAGAAGACTTACCAGAATTGCAGAGGGCAAGTTGTCCTTGTCACACACATCCGTGAGGGAAACTCCGAAGAGCTGTCCTGGCTTTGCAGAAGGTGGCGCTGTGCACTGGTCGGCCTGGCAAGGGCTGGCGCTCCGCCAAAAGGCCCAGTTTCTGAAAGAACGCCTTTTAACTGTACTCTGGCCTGAGTCTAAGGAAGAAGTGAGATTAGTAGTAGTAATTTAATTCACTTAACCTTATTCTCACCCTTGCCATTTTAGAGTATGTTCACTGCAATGGTTAGAAGAGGGCAACGGAGTCATTGGTTGTATAAAATTCTCTATGTTCTGAAATTGGCTAATAGCATCCTCATGGTGAATGTGTTCTTCCCCAGATCCTGCAAACTGAGGGTTAAGCCTGGAGACTTGATCAGACTCAGGGTCAGTACTTCCAGTGCCGTCTACCACGCGTCGACCTGTATCATGAGGTACTCAACTTGTAGTTGTTTGCTTCCTATGGGTAAGTGTGATCAGTGGATTCATCTGGTGTCAGATCCGATTTTAAAGGCTTAAAAGATTTGGTATTCAAATCAAGCTGAGTTTGGTGATCATCTGCTTTCACAGTGAGTCTCCTCCCAGCCTTAGATTGCCTCTTTGGCTTTCTGAGTGCTCAACTTCCTACCATCAAAAGGATCTGCCTTTCATGACACCATCTGCGTGACCCCACTTCTCAGCCAGCCTCTGGTGCCTGTGCCCTGGGCCGTGTCCGAGGGTGACTCTCTGCAGTCAGGGTCCTGGGAAGTAGTCATTACGTGCTGGCGATGTGGTAAGATTCCAGGTGGCTGTGTTTTCTTGTGATACCCCACTGAGCTACCCAGAGGCGATTTTTTTTTTTTTTGTAAAATATGTTTGATATTTACTGAAAAGAGCCTAATCCACAATGAACTGCATACGATTCCTCACACACACTCAAACATACATGTATGTACACACATACAAGTACAAGGCTTGAAAGAAAACATACAAAAAGAAAAACAATGAGGGATTATGAATGCATTTATCTACCCCCAATTTCCAGAGATGATTTAGAATTACCCAACACTCCCTATCAAAGAAATGCAGAAGAAGAGCTTTACAAAGAACAGGTGATTGGCAGTGAAAAGCTGAGTTCAGGTTTCTACGGCTCAGCCAGGAGTGTTTCCCTTGTAAGATACCTTAACATTTGCCTAAATAATCTGCTTAAATAGCTGAATTCTTTAAAAGTCCACAGAGGAGCCAAGGTATAGAAGCATAAACAGATGAGCAACATTTCACCAAACACCCCTAGCCAACTGTCCACTTGGCTTTTCTGGGATGTTGTGAGTGCGTCACCATGTCCACTCATGTGGGTGGCAACACTCATGGCGCCTGATCAGAGAGACCAGGATCTAAGAACCAGAAGCATCCTGGTTCTGCCACTTAGTTAGACAGATTACTCAAAAATTTTTAAGCTTCGGTTTGCTCAACTTTAACATAAATACTGCTGCCTACAGCTCATTGAACTAAACATAATGTGCTACTCGGCACACGGCATGGCTCATGGCAGCCTTGGTAAAAGTAATTTCCTAGCTCAGGGGGCCTAAGGCAGTCTAGACGTCTCTTCCCCCCAAAGCAGACATCACTCCCATTCTCTATTTGATCTTGCAACCTCTAGAAGGTAGGCGATCATGAAGGCTTGCCACCACTTTGCTTAACTAAGGCCCTTTCTTCCTACCCTGAAATTGATACCCCTGCCATTTTAAAGGGAGAGAAGGGAGACAGAAATACGTTCTTAAATCCAGGAGGAGATTCCTGCACGTCAAGATGTGTGCTTTTGCTTCAGATACATGTTAATATATGAGCTGAGTAGTTGTAAGCAACCTGGGTTCCCTACTCTTACCCTAGTTTTATTATTTCTAAAACTACCCAAATACATACCATTATTCAGCTTTAATAAGAAGAATGCTCTTCAGAATATTGCATCCCTTGATAGAAAGCTATGTATCTAGCTACTCTATGACTATATACAGAAAGCAAGCAGACATTGAGTCGTATACTTTCTCTCAAAGGTATTTTCAGGCTTCGCGGGATGTTTTGTAATGTACGTTATTTGGTGTTAGAGTTCATGGTGCCTCTGTGACTAATAAAAATGTATGCTATGGCCATGAAAAATGTGAATGATTAAACAAGCTATCTTTATAGAAACCTATCCTTTCTTAAACAGTCCTGGCAAGATTTGGGTTAATGTTTCCTAATGCTCGAATTAGGGTATGAATGTTGAAAAATTAAATTTTTGAAACTTTGTGCTCATAGAATAACAATCATAACAATAAAATACTTTCTATTTTGGGCCAAATATGAATACAGATTAATAACATTTTCATCAGAGAAAGAAATATTAGTGGGAAAATAATGGAACGTTAGGGGAAAAATAGCAAGGAGGACGATTAAAAAGCCCTGACCATAAACATTCTGTTTAGCTCCAGCCTTGACCTAGCTCTGAAGCAGACATGGAAAATAGGGGCAGAATTGAGAGTTGAATTCTACCTGGAACCCCAAGGCCACTTCAGGCTTAGCACAGAATAAATCCAATTCAGTTCCTTAACTCTTTACTCCACTGAGTTCTTCCATTCCAGGTGTGTCTAAGCCATGCAGTCATTTGATCCCATCCTGTGATGGCCTGAGATACTAGGCAAAACCCTGGAATGGGGAACACCTGTTTTCAGGCCACAAAAAGCTTGTGCTCTAATAAGACATAAAGATGTGTACACACATAATTCTATGTAGAAAGTGCTCTAGGGATACAGAGGAAGGAGTAATGGTCTACCTAGAAGAAAACAAACAACCTTCCTAGAGAGTGAGTTGGGTTTTGATTTCAGACCTTTGGGTTTCTCTAAGCTTGATTCTGTGTAGTTTTTGGGTTCTTGCCTATATTGTTCCTCCCCAACCCCCACAGAGAGAGTAAGCTCCGTGACATGAATTTGTGGTCCAGGGTGGAGACATGAGCCAAGAGAAGGCACCTGAAGAAAGGGAAGAGCTCACCTCTCCCTTGCTGGTTCTGGGTCAGGTGTCTGGGCTTCAGGATGAACTGGCCTTGCATCTCTGCGATGTCCTGCTCCAGAAGGGGGGACTCCTGGAGGGTGGAAGGAGAGATGGAGTCCTCCGGTGTCTGTGGCAGCAGTGTAGTAGATGGAAGATGGCTCATTTTAATTCCATAGGGATGTTCGTGTCCTATATGGAAAAAAATAGATTTAGGCTGTCGGTGACGGCTGTCCTCAAACCCACCTTACCGTGGGTGCATGCATCACACTGGCGTATGCTGCTCTTCTCCTGGGGCTTCTGGATAAAAGAGGCTGTGCCTCCTGGGCGCGCATCATATGCATTCTCGTTGGGGACACCCTGCAAAAAGCAGGTGCCCAAGGAAAAGCTATTTTAAAAAGAAGAAACTTAAAGCATGTTACTTTGCTTGGAATACATAGATTCATCAGCGCCCTGCACAACACTGACTTTTGCTGTGTTTCCATCTGAGAATATTTAAGGCCTTCTAGTTTCTGCCTTGACACTAATGAGATCTATACATCTTGGCAAATTACTTGACCCCTCTGAGCCTTACATTCATCCTTTGAAATGCTTGCCCTCACACAAAGTTATAAGAATCGGAGTAAATATATTAATAAACATTGGGGGTTAATATTTTTTAAATAATTGGAATATATATTGAGAATTGCTATTCTCTCTCACATAATGTCAGTTGAACAGATTTTTTTCTTTTTTTTATTTCCTTTTGTCAATTCTAGAGCCGGAGCTACTCAAGGGCAGTAGAATGGGTCGCCTTTATGCTTCCCTCCCACTGCTGCCCTTCCTCCAAGGGTGTCCTGCCAGGCGACCATCCGAGGGAAGGCCGCGCGGTGTTGGGAACCCAGAAGCAAAGTACAAGATGGTGTTGGCACAGTGGAAAACCGCACCCGGAGTCATCGAGAGTTACCTGCCAAGTGACTTGTTTTGCTCTTGTATGCTTTAAATTGTTTCCTCTCTGTAGAAGTCTCAAAGACCCTGTGCTATGATATGGATTTCATTTTTTAAGAATACACTGAAATTCTCTTTCTGTCATTTCTGATTTATTACCGAATGTGACTTGGGGAGCTTCTGCTCTTTTCATCTGTCCTAGATGCAGTGTCGGTGCTCTGTTCACAAGAATCACAGTCACTTCCCTCTTTTAAGGAAAAAGCAGCTTCTCCGACAGCGGCCCAGCCAAATCACCAAGATAACCAGGAGATAAACATGCATTTTGAGTGTGCTAATGGATCATCATGAACGACGGGCCCTCCGCCGGATTCCTTGGAGCTGCCTTGGTGTGCGAAGCTGCTCAAAGTCTACGAAATTAGCACCTCCGTTGTTCTACCTACGTTAGTGCATTTTATTAAAATAACTATATTTAAGTACTTAACTTGTTTCCGTTTTATTGCTGACCGACTTTTACAAAGATGTCAACATTAATACAAAACATGAAATGGTGGGGGGGGATTTTGTCCACGGCTGTGCGCTTGGTGACTCTCTCTAGTCTAAGACTGGGAATATACATTTCATAGAAAGAAACTGGTTGTTTAGCTTTCCAGATCTTTTGAAAATATTCTTTAGATAACTTGAGAAAGAGTCACAGCCTCACAGGATTATTTTCTTTTTTAGATTTTATTTATTTATTTGTCAGAGAGAGAGAGTGAACACAAGCAGGGGGAGCAGCAGGCCAAGGGAGAAGCAGGCTCCCCACTGAGCAAGAGCCTGACACGGGACTCCATCCCAGGACCCTGGGATCATGGCCTGAGCCAAAGGCAGACTCTTTTTTTTTTTTTTTTTGCTGTAAAACTCTTTTTTTGTTGTTTTATTTTAAAACTCTTGATCCCAGGTTTGAGAAATTGGCTTTGTAATTCCAAGTCTTCAAATAAATTTTCCCTTGTACATAGATGGGTTTCTTTGCCAATCTGCATATAAAAGATTCCTATGCAAGCAAGTACTGATTCTTACCTAAGCATAGCACCAAGATGGAGAGGTACTCATAATTCTCAGTAGGACTGTATACCCCTGTCTCTCTGTCTGTCCACATCCATATACATGTGGCATACAACCATATAAAATATGTCTATAGGATAAAAACAACTGATTCTCATATAAGGCTTTTAAAATCAAATGTAAATTATAAGCATGAAGTCTGTAAAATGCATGTTATATTTATAGTCAGATACCGTCACGTCTAACAATAAAAAATCAGTGAATTTTGTATTTCCAGAGGTATTTCTGATGTTATATTTATATCCCCACAATATCATTTGCCCAGTTTCAGAATACAATATTGTACTGTTAATAATGCCTTAATTTCTAATTGAAAAAGACTTTATATTTTTCTATTCTAACCACTTACAAATCAATTTAAAAGTCGTATGTTTGTTTTAAAATTCACCTATAATTTTTTATATTAAAAACAAAATAGCGGGGTGCCTGGGTTGCTCAGATGGTTGAGTGTCTTCAGCTCAGGTCATGATCTCCAGGTCCTGGGCTCGCATCCTGCTCAGCGGGGAGTCTGCTTCTCCCTCTCCCCCCTACCCCCAACTCATGCTCTCTTTCCCTCCCAAATGAATAAATAAAATCTTTAAAAAACAAAACAAAATAGCGACCTCATTGAATTTGGTTTGAAGAATGTTTGTATGTGAAGGAAAACAGAATACACTGGAAAATATTTTCTTCTCTCTGCAAAGGCAGACTCTTAACTCACTGAGCTACCCAGGTGTCCCGCCTCACAGGATTATTAAAAAGATAAAAAAATTGAATGTAAGAGGGAATGCTCTAAGATTTCTAGCAGAAATCACTGTGTCACCATTACCACACATTACTATACTTCAAGGTCTGCTACAGAGCCTGTCCTCTTTCTCTTGGTTTTTAATCCCTCTATTTCTGGTAAACACTGAACAATTTTGCTAATCCAAAGATTTTTTTTTTAATAGGGAACTTGTGCCAATAACTATTTTAGGAGAGGTGTAATCTGTTTATCAATAGCCTTAAGCGCAATGATGGAAAAAGCCTGAGAAACAGCAAAGTGCAGGTTAGTTTAGTCAGTGAAGACTTGAGGAATTTAAATGTGATTATCTCATTTTCTTTATGATGCTGAGAAAACTTCTGGGCACAGTGCAGGTGTTAAATATATACCTCTACCTGGACTCAGAGACATGACTGGATTTTAGAGGATTCTCACAAAATAGAGGCTACTTAGTAGTTACGAACTAGAATTCAAGACAGGAATATGAAAAATATATGGGAAAAAGAAATTCCAATCCATTTTGCTTTCACACCTAAGTGGGTAAATAAGTAAGTAAATAATAAATAAACAAAAAATTTTGGGGATAGCTCTGTTAGGTAAAAAGAAGTAGAAAAGAAAAAAATTTACATTTCTCTCCCTAACTAGGCCATAAGCTGCTGAACGAAGAGATGTCATCAGTGCCTGGGGAAAAGTAAGTACCTGGTAATTATTTAATAAATGTGTGAGTGAATATTGCGTGTGATTTTCACTTTTAAGGGTATTTAAGCTTAAGACAGAACAACCATTACTTTGAGATGCAGAGTTACAATTTTGAACCTAATCAGTCCCATCTTAGAGTTTTCCTGACACTTACCAATGAGCGGGCATGGGGCCGTTTCCTTGCCAGAACTCACCCACAGCTGGTGGTCTTTCTCGGAGCCCTTGGAAACAAAAAGAACTATGCATCATAACGAATCTTTCACAGTACTTGAAGAACACATATCCTTAGCATATCTATGTTTCCAGAAGGAAGGAATTGGGGCCAGCATAAGTGCTGTTTGGTCCATGGAGGTAGCTACAGTACAATCAGCCCCTCATTGTGCGGGTGGCCCATGGCATAAGAAATCACAGTTGTGCCTCTTCACTAAGGAGGAAAGGTCTAATCTCAGAGTCCTGCCTTCCGTTGTCTCTAGACTCCTTGGATAATGTTGGCTTTTGCCACCAAATGTCCCTGCCCAGACGTGTTTATTGTCCAGAGAGCCATATACCCTGGTATGACCATTCTTGAGCAAAGTAACTCGAAAGGCATCAATAGGTCAGCAGCCCTGAGCCAAAGGAGACAAATGCCCAAGAGGCCTCGAGGAGATAGTGGACTGAAGTCAGCCACTGGCTTTGGTGCAGGCTAGACCCACTTCAGGGAAAGAAAGGACAAGGACTGTAACCTAGACCACAGGTCAGATGCAGAAAACAATTACTCCCAGCAGAATTACTGCTCAGTAAAACTGGAAATCCCACTTGAAACAAACAAGTCTAAATTATAAAGATTGCTGAACTATTTGAGTCTTCCAGGAGACTAAAGCAAAAATGTGTGAAATGGAGTTGTTGGTGATAGGTACTATGCTTGCCCTTGACTCCTGATTAAAAGTCATGGTCTTGCCCTTATGAAGGAAGGTCATAGGTATGGACACAGACACACACACAGCTAAATCTTATGCTCAAAATTGTATTGCAAATAAGAAGGGAGAGCTAATAAGGTAGGGTAGGGTTTGGAAATGCTATGCTGGAATCCCTTAAATCAGGCATATGTAAAGCCAAATAACCCCAATTCTTCATTAAAATACAAATTCTTTGTCTAGTGAGATTGATCACTTTATGCAAAGGAAAATCACAAACATGAAATAAAATGAACTATATCATTTATCAATCTCCCCAACTTCATCCCTAAAACCACTAAATCTCTTTCCAAGATTTAATTCTTATTTAGGGTGTATATATCATACAGGTTAGAAATCAACGTAGAGATGTGCTTTACTCAGTACATATAAATTCAATTTTTTTCAGATGTATTATTAAGTTTTGTTTGTACAGAAATCATTAATTTCTGATGCCAAATTCTGGTTGCTTTGAATTTTTAAGGGGCTTTATTATACCATTGGGTCAGATAGAATTTAAATACGAATCTTGTAATTATGTCATGCCATAATAGCACGACATTTTCGCATTTACAGAGGATTTTATATAAGAAGTTGTGCTTTACAAGGGCTCCCTTCAGTTCTGTCCATCTGACTAACACTCTCTCTTTTCCCATAGAAAACCTCATCCTCAAATATACCCATCTCTTTCACCAAAAAAAAAAAAAAAAATCAACTCACACCAGCACCATCAAAGCATAAAGGAACAGACAGTTAAAACCAAAACAAGAGGAAAGTGATATGTACGCAAGTGCCCCCAGAGCCATGGTCTTATTCAGAGCTTGTCTTCTATAGCAGCTTATAGGGGTGTGAGCCACCTCATGCCAAGGACCCGCATCAGGAGGAGGTAGCTTCCAGCCATGTGGTCTTCATGTCAAAATGGACAACAAAACATGTAATTTAGGATTCATCAAACTGGGACTGAGCCCTTGGGTGATAACCGGGGTACATAGGGATGGGGGGGAATCAGGAACGAAGACAAAGAAAGAAGAGTCCAATAGAGGAGGAAGTATTTAGAAACTTAGAAATATTTTAATGTCTGTGTATAAAATATATACAATAAACTGCATGTTGTTATTAGCACTCTAAAATTATAGCCCAATTTTATGCTTTGATTTTGAATATGCAGAAAATTTAAAATGGGAATACAAGAATAGCAACCATGTATAGGCTAATAATATAGCTTTGCTGCCTTCAATTTCTAAATTTGGGGAGACAAAATATGACTATGATATCTATAATAATATCAGCTGTCTTATAATGGGAGGTGCAGAACACACACACACACACACACACACACAGAAATCTCAAAAGTCAAAGTTGGTTTTTAAACTAAAAATAGCCTGCAGGCAACTTACAGTTATTCCTAGCACTGGTAGTGACATGTTGATAATGTCATTTGCTGTGTCTGAATTTGTTACTGTTACAGTTATAGACTGTAAAAAAGAAACAAGAAAAATTGCTATAAATTTTTAAAAATTTAAAGCAGATGACCAAATAATTATTGCCAAATTATTATCCATACTCTAAAGGCAAAGCTTGTTTTCAGATAATGACAAAGTAAAACATACGTAGAGCACACACCTTTAATTACAGTTTCATTTCTTTACATAACATGAAGCTAGTAGGAAACATTTCAGTAAAACATATATTTCCCTTCGAGGATTTGTGGCACACAAAATATAGCAACTTAAGCAAGAAAGAGAAAAACAGAGTTCCAAGAGGGGACATGGGCTGACCCTCAGCTCCATAAGGCTATTTCCAAAATGGAGGGGGGAGACAGTTTAAAAAGGAGGAGCTAGATACTTTTCTCTCTCCCTGAATTGTGTTTTTACCATATGGCTTTATTTCTTTGCAATTATGTACTCAGTTTCAGCAAAATCAGAACAGGAACTGGCTATGAAAGACATTTTTTAAAAACTACTATTTACTCAGTACTTTCTTTGTTGAATTCTGTTGAGACAAATAAAACCAATGAGTCTAGGAAATGAGATTGAATAGTTTAGAAGTTTATGTTCGGTTCGCAACTCAGTAGTTACTTATAACAGCCCTCTATCACATCTTACGTTGACAAACTGCTCCATACAACTAGGAAAACGGTTTACGGAAAATTATCTGAAAGCAATTAATAGGAATCTGAGATGATATCTATAAAGCTATCTGAATTCCAAAAGACATTTTAAAATAAGACAGTATGTAACCAAGAACATTTACTATGCATACAGTTTTTTTTTTTTAAAGATTTTATTTATTTATTTGACAGAGAGAGAGAGAAACAGCCAGCGAGAGAGGGAACACAAGCAGGGGGAGTGGGAGAGGAAAAAGCAGGCTCCCAGCAGAGGAGCCTGATGTGGGGCTCGATCCCAGAACGCTGGGATCATGCCCTGAGCCGAAGGCAGACGCCTAACGACTGAGCCACCCAGGTGCCCCTATGCGTAGTTTTTATACCATTATTAGGCAAGGAGGCCTGTGTCCTTTGTGCATAAAGAAGACAAACAGCACAAGTGGACACTCACAGGCCTTAAAAATATTAAAAACAAAGTTAAAAGAAACCCTTTCATAATTCATTACTTGTCCTTTCATTATATTTTTCTTCTTGTGAATTGAATTCAATTGCTTGATATGACAGATGGCCTGAAAGTTGTTTGATAACGGACTTTTATAAACAAAAGTGTTCATTGATTTCAAACTATTTGTAGCTTTAAGGATTATAAAAAAGTGTTCAGAACCCAGCAGTAGGACTCAGAGCACCCAAATTCAAGGATATCCTATGTTAAACTGTCTAGGAGGGGCTTCCTATGTTAAATTGTCTAGGAGGATTCAAGACTGGGTCTTAGCTTGAAATTTAGAAGTAATGGCTCTGCTCTTTTTTGAGGATGTTTGAAGGTCTTTCAATAAAACTTAAAAACTCTCCTATGAAATCTTTTTAAAGTTAAAAAAAAACTCTTTTGAAATACTAATCATCATGCCTTAATTCATCTGGTCTGCAAGATAATGGTTTACATGGCATAAGGAACATATTATATTCAAAACAGTAATTCCAGGGATGTATGTATATTTTCCTGCATGTTGTAGGTTCCCAAAAACAGACAAATTCCAGTAGATAAGGCTCTTTGTAAATAAATAACTTCAGAAAAATAAACTATTTTTTGAAATAATTTAAAAGAAAAAGAAACATGACTTTCTTTTTTCATATGAGTCAAAATGTTACTACTTAATATATGAAGAACCAGGAAAATGTGATCAGTTCTCAGGAGCTGAAGCCAACCCTGAGACGTTCAGACTGTTAGCCATTACCGTGACGCTCAGTGATACAGAGCAAAGTATGCCCACAATAAACAAAAATAGACGCATCTTAGCATAGAAATTGCAAATATTTAAAAATAGAAAATTTTAATCTGAAACATATCTTAAAGAATTTACTGACTAGGCTACATTTATTAATGGAGATGACAAAAAGAAGTCAGTAATTTGAAAAGAGGTAACAGAAATCATCCTGTCTGGAGAAGAATAGAGGAAAAAAAGATGGAAAAAAATTAACAGAGCCTGAAGGATCTGTGAACAATATGAAAGGGTCTAATATGCATATAATTGGACTCTTCAGGAGGAGATAAGAGAGAAAATGGGTTAGAAAATATTTGAGGTAATAATGATTAAAATTTCCCAAATTTGGTAAAGACATAAATTGTAAATTCAAGAAGTTCAGAACATGCCAAATAGGACAGATTCAAAGAAAACCCTGCTTTGATACTTCATAGCCACACTGCTAAAAACCAAAAATAAAGAGAAACTCTTGAAAGCAGCTAGAGAAAAATGAGAAATCACCTACCGAGGATTAATGTTTGAATGATCACAGACGGCTCATCAAAAAGCATAAAGACCAAAAGACAGTGGAACATCTTTAAAGGGCTGAAAGGAAAAAGTTTGCGAACAAAATTCTACATCCCCAAAAATATCTTTCAAGAGTGAGTGTGAAATAAAGCCATATTCAGATAAACGAAATTAAGAAAATCTGTTTGCACCAGATCTGCACAAGAAATGCTACGGATCATCTCGCTCGGATGAAAAGTGTTAGAGGGAAACTTGGATCTTAGGAATGAGTGAAGAACATTAGAAATGTTTATTTTGTGTAAATTATACACGAATAAAGTTGATTTTTAAAAATTTCAAAGTAATTTTCTATGGAAAATTCTGAGTGTAACCCACTGGCACAATTGAAATCAAAGCGGGCAGAGACGAGCGTGCTCTGCTGCTAGAGAACTCTCTGGCCTCCTCCACGCAGTGCATCTACCTGGCACTGAGAAACCAATCAAAATATTTGCAGGGCTTTTGCTTCGGCCAGGAATAACTACCTCTTTCTCCACCTTCAAATACTATTTTGGGTGATCTAGAGCTCCTGTAAAGTATAACAGGAAAAAAAAATGTCATTTAAAGGTACCCAGAGTATCTTGTTCATCATTGCAAATGTCTTGGCCACTGCACTACAAGTTCAGAAATCAGATTTTACACAAATAACAGGGACAGTTGGTTTGATTTTTTCCCCCCAATAACACAAAGAAAATGAGATAGAAATGTGCTGCTCTCTTAAAAGTGTCATCCCTCTGAGCTCAATTCAACCCTGCGATTCCTTGGAAAAAAAGACCTTTCAAAACTCCTGTGCAGTTGACATAACTACTAGGTGAAATGCATGACCCTTGAGTAGATCCCGTACTAGAAAGGAGACATTATTGAGGCCAACCGACAAAATGGGAACATGGATGGCAGAGTAAAGTATTATACCGATGTTAAATTTACTAACGGTGATAACTGTATGGTGGTGATAGAAGAGAATATCTTTATTCTTGGGAATTACTTAGGTTTAAGGATAAAGGGCCAAGGCATTTGTATGACCCTCAAAAATAAGGATACACACACCCATAATAGAGACAGAGAAAGAAAATAAATGATAAAGCAAATGGAGTAAAATGTTACTAATCGGTGAATCTAGGTAAAGGGTGCATGGGGTGTTTTTGGTATTATTTTTATATTTACAACTTTTCTGTGAGTTTACAGTTATACCAAATAAAACATCATGGGGGAGGGGGAAGAACTGTGGAAACAATACAAACCATTCTGTACAGAAGTAGTGGCCGTTGGAAAAAATGTTTAATTCTAATGGGAAATACCTGCATGTGAAAATCACTTCATTACAAGCCAGTAGAATTGCTATCAGAAGGATCCAGAGAAATATTATGGACATTTAACATGCAATACTCTTTCCATGCTTAAGTACTGTAGCATGGATTCCTCTCGCTTCATGTTACCTAGGATTCAATTTTACGTATACAAAGACATACATGTAGAGGGGGAAAATACATTTTCCCCCATGGTGCTTTTCTAAATCCTTTATCTCCTCTTATCATTGCTCTCTCAGTCCCACCTCCCCATCTCTCCTACCCTCCTTCCCTCCCTCCCTCTCTGTCTCCACCTCCATCTTCACCTCTTTCATTGTATCTGAATCCAGAACATGGAATTTAATATTTGGTCTTAAAACACTTACAGAGGCACAGTTCTTGATGTCCTCAGTGAAGATTCTGAGAGGAATGCTTTTTGGCTGGTCCTTCTCTTTAGCTAGCTTGATGTACCTAGTCAAATTCAATAATAACCCAAAACAGAGTAGGATGAATTAGCTATTAGCTTACTTTCAAATCGATCTATGTGGCTAAAATTTTCAACATACTTTGTTATTTTTAAATGCATATAAATAAACTCAGCAAAATCAAATTATGGGTTGGAAGAAAACATGCAAAACTATTTCAGGAAAATAAGACATGACTCAGAAAACAACAGGTCGCTCTTGTCACGGGAGATCTGAGTGGCAGATCCAGTCATCCAAGCTTTCCTGCCCAGACTGGAGGCCCAGCACCTTCAAGGGTAGGAATGAGCAGTTGCTCAGAGCATCACTCCGGAGAGTAAACTGCACTTAGGAAAAGTTAATGTATGTTTTGAGAATAATGTTAGCTCCAATTATTAGGTCGGAGGGAAGGGGGAGATGAGAGTGAGGACCAGAATTTCATCAAAAATAAGCAATATATGCATGTAAATGAGAGCAGATTATTTGCAGTAGCAGCCAGGGTACATCTAAATCAGAAATTATTTGAGGATAGTCTAACAATTTCTACTAAGGAGAGGGAACATGGTGTGGGGGCACTGCTTTGAAGAGATTTATTCTTTTATCATGAGTTAAAGATTTATATTATGTATACTGACAAAATACCTTTGAAGGAAAGAACGCCATTTTTCCTTTAGTTCTGAAGAACTGCAATTTAAAAAAATGGGAAGAAAAAGTTAAGATACATACAATACTTATACTAACAAAATAAGATCACCAGTCCAGAAAAATAATCAGCAGCCAGTTGTTAAGGATGTGTTAAATCGTACTCTCCTCCTAGTTGGGCTTTTGAGGAACCCCACTCTTTTATCAGCGGTAGTAAAGCAAAGGGAAGTAGATTGTAAAGTAGAAGAAAAGTTGCTTTCAAATCTGAACACTTAATTGTAACTGTGGGATGCAAGCTACGTGATCACGGGCACGTTGCTTAACCACTCTGCTCTTCAGTTTCCAGAACTGGAAAAGGGTTCATTACACCCCGGAGTGTTCCTGCAGCTACAAGTGGTATTCAGATATAAAGAACATCATTATTCAAATTAAATCATACTTAAGATATTTGGCATTTGGATGGAACTCTCTTGGCCCAGACACAAGAATATCTTTTTAGGAAAAAAACACCTGTAATATTGTTATTTATTTATACACATAGCCGATTGTAATAGGTTAAACCAGTTCCTAGAAAACTTATTCATTACTGTGATCCCCTGAGCAAGATCAATCCAGCTAGTGCTAAATCACCAAAGATTAGCATTTTCTCTGCTAAAGTTTTCACAGCATTTAATATCCAAAGTTGTGAATGTTTTAGGGCCCATTCAGACATGGCCTTATCACTTACTAGCATTTTTTGATTGTGGTAAATTACACAAAATAAAATTGACCATTAGTGACCTTTAGTACATTCACAGTTTTGTGCAACCATGGTGACTGTCTAGTTCTGGAACGTTTTTATCAAACAAAAGCAGGCTGTGTCCATGAAGCGGTCACTCTCCCCTGCCCCCCACCCCGGCCCTAGCTGCTGTACCACATTTCGTGTATTTGTGCACTTGGGTTGTTTCCTTTTTGTTTTTTTTGACTACTGTCGACAACGCTGCTGTGAACATTTGTGTATCAATTTTTGTGTGGACCTATGTTTTCATTTCTCTTGGGTGTATACATGGAGGCGGCATTGCTGGGTCATATGATAATTCTGTAACTTACTGACGAACCATCAAACTGTCCACAGTGGCTGCCACATTTTATAGTCCTCCCGGCAACACTGCTCCCCACCCCCTGCATCACCGTTTCAAGACCTGTCCCATCAGGAAAATGGAACGCCCATTTAGCGTCCCAGCCTGCCGGTGTGCGTGCACGCAGCTTCTAGTCAGCCGTGCCAATCTGCAGAACAGTAATCATAACAAATAACAAAAGCACTAGGTGCCGGGCGTTGCTAGAAATGCCTTCGATATGTTTACACAGCTTTTTGACTAATACAACATGCATAAACCTGGCTTCCACATTTTCCTCCTTGTTAGGGAAAAGAGTTTCTTGGAAACCCCCCTATCAAAGACTTTATATATTCGCAGTTGCAACTGTTTCCTTCCATTTGCAACGTGGAGAAGACAGTAAGCAAGAGGAACTGAGAATCTTTTACAGAGATACGTCCTGGAAAAGAAGACGTGCAGAGAGCATACAAATACATACTTCTTCCCAATAGACTTTGAAAATTTTTCATTAAGTCAACAGCTGCATTATAGGGTTTAGCGTTTTCGTCGCCTTACCTTTATGATGATGTGCGAGATTTTGGTGGAGTGGGGTAAGAAGAAAGAAGGGTGTTCAGTGCATGGGATGGACACTCATTGTGCAAAACAAGAACGAGACTTAGGGTGTGGTTGTTTCACACAGCAGATGTAAGTGTTGCACGACCCCTGTAAACCCAGGAGCCCATCCTCATGTCAGCCTCAGGATGTGTCTTGCACAACTAACCCCTACTCGATGGAACCATACTTCTGTTTTAGATGGTCGCCTCTATAGAGACACCAACTAAGATAATTTGTACACAGCAATCCAGGCAACCTAGTATTCAGTGACATCATTGATCAATTTGTATAATTACACACTATTTTTAAAGGAATGAGCTTGGGAGTATAAAAGCACTTTTTCAAATTTAATGGAACTCTTTAATAGTCCTTGCTCAAGAAAAATACGCCAGTGATTTTAAAGCACAGATACCTCCTGGGAATTAGGGGGCAGGATACTGGAGAGGAAACCTAGAATCCTGCCGTCTGGACTCCTTCCACATACCTAGGACACCCAACTCCTCAAGCGGCTCCTAGGGGCCGTGTAAAAACCCACTGGTCAAAACCAAAGGAAATTACTCGATAGTCCCCACTTTAGGTGATCTACTTACTCATATCCGTACGTACCTTTTTGAGGAAAGCATAAGGCAAACAAGTGTCATTACAGGAGGTCAAAAAGTGAGTCACCGGCTTGATGTGCAATCAGATTAAAATGTTCTCCTTTTTAACCCATGTAAACACAAGACCAAGCTGCCGGTCTTACCTGAAGGTGGCCACAAAGTTCACCGTGGGCCAGCCCACGACAAAGGACCTCCCGGCGCGGATGTTGGCATCCCCCACTTTGTCCATACAGTTAGCAGTCCACATGGTGTTCAGTGGTATTTTATTTTTTATCTTAAAATTTTTTTTGTACCTAGAAAGATACCCAAACAAGACTTCTGTTAGTTTGTTTCATAAATGTTATGGGAGCGGCTGTGCTCATAAGACAGCAGTTCTCACTGCTCCAGGGCAAAGCATGCCTCCCTCGTCTCTATTACCCTCTGTGCACAGCACAGCACATGGTGACATGGACCTTTACAAAGTGTGTGCTGAGCAAAGTCTGGCCTAGGAAGGCCTGAAAATCCTCGAATGGCAGCAAGTAGCCATTTTTCTGGATGTTGAGTGTTGAGTATAGACTATATATTTTAGAGCTTTTTAAGAAAACCACTAATTCATTTATTATTGTTAGATTTGTTACTTATTACATAAAATTTTTATGATTATAGCTTATTATTTGTTTATGACTTGCTTACTTCAAAAAGTATTTGAGGGGCAGAACAAAGGTACCTGATACACAATTTATAAAAATAGTTATACAATTTTTTTTCTTAAGAGAGACAACCCAGGGGTGCCTGGGTAGCTCAGTCAGCTAAGTGTCCAACTCTTGGTTTCGGCTCAGATGGTGATCTCAGGGTCATGGAATCCAGCCCTGTGGAAGGCTCCCCACGCAGTGGGGAGTCTGCTTCCCCTCTCCCTCAGCCCCTCCTCCTGCTCATGCTCACTCTGTCTAAAATAAATAAATAAATCTTTTTAAAAAGAGAGAGAGAAAGAGAGACAAACCAAAAACAAAAAATAAATTTGGATCAGAAAGATTTAAAAGTTACTTTCAACCTTATTTAAAAAAATATATATTTTCTAGCCTTTAAAGCATGGACTATTTTCAATTTCCCTTCTTAAAATTTTGTCCATACCATTTTCCCTTAGATTCTGGCTAAAACTGAAAAACAGCCTACAGATTGAGCCCAGTTTAAAAATCATCAATCCATCCATCAATCAATCCCAGATCAGTGGTCAGGAGGTCTTCTATGTGAGTGAAGGATACTTCCCATTTCTCTGGGGAGTCAGAAGGTGATCAACTTTGTCAGTTCTGAAATTGCTTTTTGATAATTTCTACCTAATCTTCTTTAACCTCTAACATGAAAACCACCATATGGATTAATTTGTTAATTCACAACTTAAACTCTCAGGTGGGCTTGAGATTTACACAGTTACAAGCCCTGTGAGGGATGCCTAGGGGACTTGGACGCACCACTCCGGGACTCCTTACTATTCAGAAACACATGTGGAAACACTAAACTAAAATGAGATCAAAGATACCTCACGTGCACAAATCCCTGTGAACCCACCGATTCATGGAACAATTAAAGCTGAAACTCTCCAATGGGATTTATGAAATAAAAATATTTTGCCAGAAGCCCACTTGAAGGATAATCTAGATTCAAAGCTTAGGACACAATGAATATAAATTATCAGATAAAATCAGATTATCAGATAAAATCATTATCAGATATCAGATCTCTGATTATCAGATAAAATCATTTTTCTAGATAGTAACTCAGCAGGCATTGTCAGGCTAAAAATATATGACCAATGGGAAAGATAGATATATACCTGTTTGTTTTTATAATTTTTTTTTCTGATGTAGGTATCTGTGTATATACAGACACCTAAGGTGTTGTGTGGAAACTTCCAAATACATTGACCTGGAAAGAGCCATTTCAATAATTCTCCCCTTAGGTCAAGAAAGCGCCAAGAGTATCTACTCCAAACCAAGGAGTTATCCCAAAGCTCAGAGCATGGTTTCCACCCTCCTAATACATTTGGGGCACTTACCATACGCCAAGCACCGTTCTAAAGATTTTATAAATATAAATATAAAAAATTTAATCCTCAAACAACTACACTAGGTGGTCTCTATTAGCTCCATTTTACAAATAAGGAAACTCACAGAAAGGTTAAATAAATTGCCAAAAGAGACAGGGTTTGAACACGAACAGCCTAACTCATGAGACCATGTTTGTAACCACTTGGCCTCTGTGGGTGCTGACCTATTGTTCCATAAAGTACCCTTCTCATCTTACCTACCCTCAATTTCACTCAGTCCTGAGCCATCAGACTTTCTCATGGGATTTATCTGGGGGAGTGAGAGAAAAACCTCAAGACATTATATTAATAAAGCTAGTTGCTAGCTTGGAAATATTTAAAATGTATTACAGCAAAGCTTTATACATCAATGGATTCTTCTAGGGTCTTACTGTGTGTTTCTTCACTCTCAATCACTGACCCAACTGGATTATCTCAGTAGAAATCAGAAAGTACTAATCTAATGTAAACTGACTCAAGGAGAAGGAAGAGGAGGAGAACCGCAGTTTTTACTTCTAAAAACAGTCCTTTATTATATTTGTATTAACATGATGGCTATCCCTCTTGCTTTCTGCTACCTCAACCTTTATACCAGAAGGTAAGCCCCAGTGAACTGTGGAAATTTATAGGATTGTAGGGAGATTTTCCCTTTTCTGAGATAGAGGTATTCTCTTGCAGATGTTGGGAGTACGAGTCATGGTACATTCTGTAAAGAACTCTTTGTAATTTCACTGATAATGAGTTAATAGTCATCTTCATCTTTTGACCTAAATAAAATTCATTTTTTGTTTCATTTTTACATTCTTTAATAACTAAATATGAGGAATGTGATGTCTAAAGAACTAAGTTCAGTCCCTTCCTTTTTGTAAATTCTTCATGGGCCTCTACTAGTACTAATATCTTAATATTCATCAAACAGATACTGTTCTTAAAAATGAAGTAATAATTTTATTTGAAAAATAATTTATTTAGTATTCTAATGAATATCAAAAGTGATTAGGAAGGTTCCATCTGACCTTAATTCTTGAGAAATTTCTAAAGTCATATAAAAAAATGAAAAAAACCCCCCAACAATTTTCACTATCATTAACATCTTGTACAACTACAGAAATATAATTTCTTTGTGAAGAAACAAACTTTCAAATTCCCTTTATTATTACACACAAACTAAAATTCATTAATTTTGACTGAACAAATAGGTAGCAATTAGTCAACTATTTCTCCAATTTGTGTTAATTTCTGTAGCGTCAACCTAAAGATGAGAGTTTCCAGCTGATGCCTGCAGGTGAGCTGAGGTAAAATGGAACCTGGGTCACCCCACCCCCTTCTTATGGCTAAACTGGAAAAACTAGGCACTAAATTCAGATTATTAATCTGAACAGATTGATTCAGGGCATAACACAATCCTCCGTCTAAGAGCAAGGCATGACAGGGATGAAATAAGTTTGTTATTGCAGGGGCTATTTCTTTTTAGTTGTTTCCTTCTAGAAAAAAAAAGTATAAATTTTTTCATATTAACAGTGATCATAAATATATCCAAATATTTACTATGGAAATGATCTCATAGTTGTTTTCTAAAAATTATGGCAAAAATTTGTACATGGTGGCAGCATGAAGTACTGCTCGTTACTGCGATGGACAGAATTGTGTCCCTGCCCCCACTTCTCGCCCACATTCTTACCATAAAGCCTTCTCTCCAATATGACCGTGTTTGGAGAGAGAGATTTTAAGAGGTAACTAGGCATAAATGGGGTCATCAAGGTAAAGTTCTAATCCAGTAGGATTGGTGCCCTTGTAAGAAGAGGGAGAGAGAGCTCTGTGGGTGTGCGTACACGCAGGCACTGAGGAAATGCCATGGCGAGAGGGCAGCCATCTGCAAGCAGAAAGAGCTCTGAATGTGTCCTGAACTCGGACTTCCGAAAATCTGTTCTTCTCTCTGTATCAAGGGCCTTGGTTTTATAAACCAAATTCAAGTGCCTGAGATCACTTACATTTTCTAATATTCCCAATAGTTGTAAAAAGTATATAAGATAATCTTTCAGGAGCTGAGTCTCTTAAAGAGAACATTATTAAATACATTGATATAGATTTTGTCACATCATAAAAACCTTGAGTAGACACAAAGACCTATCTCAAAAGCAATATGTGAAGATGAAAAATGTTGCACTTCTTTTGTAATAGGGAACCAATCAAAATAAAAAATTCAGCTCTTAAAAGGATGTAGTTCTCTAGTGGAGAAAGAACACTGTCTTTAAATAAAATCTTTTCATCAGAACATGGTAGGCTCTGTAAAACCCGCCGAGAGGTAAGCAGGATCCAGGACAATAAATGGCTCTAGTAAGAAAAGAAAGGTCTTCTCCTCTCCCTAAATACTATAATAATTACAAAGATGAAAAATAAGGGAAGGAGAACATGGTCCCCTTATAAATCGAATGTGAGTGGTCTGCAAGGTCCTAAGGAGCAGGAAAGGAGTTTGCTATTTGTTAGCTTGTTTCTTGGGCTGAACATGGAAGAATACAGCATGGTGTGGCGGGAAGAGCGTGGCCTTGGGATGAAGGCAGGCCTGGCTGGGGTCTCTCCCACCATTTCCCTGTGGATGAGAGGCCCGTTCCTGAGACTTCCTGCGTTCCCATTTTCATTTCTGCAGCCGGTGGGTGATAACAATACCCTTAGAGGGATGTGGGGAAATTACGCGAGGCATCTGTGATCTCCCCGTGGGATCCCCAGGGTGCATCCCACACATCTGAGTCTGTTATACTCACCTTCGTTAAATAAAGAGAATGGTAACTAGTCTACAATTTTAAAAATAACGACTTGACCCTCTATCAGGAGGAGCAGAGTGCTTCATCTGGACCTCCTGCCAGGACCTGGACAGTCTTTTTCTCTCCGTCCTCCTCACGACATCACCACCTCCAAGGCTACATCTGGAGGCAATTTCATTCATCGCAAATATATTTTACTATTTCTATTTTTGCCTCTGATTTTTTTTTTTCTTTTTGGATGGCTACACTTCCTTCATGTTTCAGTTCGCTAAGCTTTCTGATCTATTTCTTACCAGATACCAAGCAGATTGGAGTTAGTTGTTTACTCAGCATAAAGGAAAGGTTGATTTCAATGACGAAAGAGAACCTAGATGTTCACGGAATATTCTATGAAATTCAGGAAAAAAGAGAATAGAAACAGCAGCACCACATGTTTTCTAGTGACTAAAAAGCTTCTTGATATTTGGTTTATTGGAATATTCTTCATCTTTCGTGATGCTTTGTGAATAATGAAAACAGAGATGGAGGAAGTAAACAGATGACCCTCCATCCACCTGCTTTCAGACATGTACTGAGCAACCATCAGGTTCTAGGCTGGGTATTAGTTGCATTTGTGTTCAGGGTTGAGAGGAAAATGCACACAGTTGGGTCTGTCTCCAGCACATACGCTGCCTCCTTCCTTTTTACTGCACTCCCACGCTGGAGCCCTTGAGAGCATCCATCAGGACCACCGCCTCCCCTAACCAGTGTCTCTGCTCCCACTCTTGCTTACACATCCATCCATTATCTACCACCAGTCAGAAAAATTTGGTAGAGATATAAATCAGATTTGGTCAGTCCCCTAGCTAAAAATCCTTTGGCAAAATATTTCCTGTGAAGACCCTATGTGACTGGGGCCCTGAGCACAGCATCACATCTGATCGCCTGCCCCACGCTTTTGGCTCCGGTCAAATCAGTCTTCCTCGAGCCCCTTCCTCTGAGGGGTCAGGTTGTGCCCATGTAGCGTACCAGTCCCTCAGCCTAGAAGGTTCAGGCACCTTGCCTAGGAACATGGCTGCTTCTCCTCCCATAGATGCAGTTTCAGTACTGCCACCTCAGAGAGGCCCTCCTCGACTACCCCTCTCTAATATGTTCCCATCTTCTCCACACACCCCATCTACCTTCTATCAGAAGCACCAATCTCAGTCCATAATTCCCCCTCTTATTTTTATCATTTGTCTGTAAGTCCCAGGCAAGGGAGACACTGCCTGTCACATTGCCAATTATATTCTCTGCAGGGGGTGGGGGCCATGGCACAAAACAAGACCTCCACAAGCACCTGCTGGATGAAGGAAGGATCAAAACATTGGCAAAAAGAAAAAAAGTGTCTGTCTTCTTATGGGAAGGGTTAATGGCAACGTAATTTCGTGACCATGACGAGAGCACGTACACATACTTGGTATTGGACATGAGCAGTAAATCGCTGAACAGGAAGAGGTGCCTCTTCTGCCTCCTCCAGCCTCTCTTGAGCTCGACGGGGCTGTGCATAAGCAGGGTACGGGCGGCGCCCTCAGATGATGTGGTGCTTTCGCTGCGGGTGTCCACCTCAACAGAAGAGCTCTGCCTGCAACCATCAAACACCACGGAGCAGCCGGTTACTGGTCAAATACGCAAGAGACTTTTATGCTTAATGTCGAGGGTCACCCAACACTAAAATTTAGTCTCAACCCCAAAGCAGGGCGCCAGGACTCACATTCAAGGATCACCGAGTTATAGAAAGCTATTGAAAGAGATGAGGCTGGGCGCCTCAGTCGGTTAGGCATCTGCCTTCGGGTCAGGTCATGATCCCAGGGTCCTGGGATGGAGCCCCACATAGGGCTCCTTGCTCAGTGGGGAGCCTGCTTCTTCCTCTCCCTCTGCCCTGCTTCCATGTTCGTGCTCTCTCTCTCTCTCACACACACTCTCTCTCTTTCTCAAATAAATAAACAAAATCTTAAAAAAAGAGCGAGCGAGCGAGAGAGAGATGAGGTCACTTGGGGAACTGATGCAGCTGGAGAACAGTTTCAAGGACAAAGCCCTTGGCGTGTCACCACTTAGAGGTGGGATGGAGTGTGAAGAAAGTGGCAAAGCTAATCGCCAGCTGTTAGGAAGGGGAGAACCAAGAGGTGGAGTGTATTACAAGGAGGTACGCAAACGACAAGTAGGACAATTTGTGGCCTAATATAAAACAAAATGATATGGTGTTTGTGAAGAATTAATTACAATATGCTTTCATGTTAAGATAAAAATGAAGACAATGGTAGATTCTGGAAATTTGAACCCAGTCTTATCTAAATCAAAATTCAAACCTGGGGGAAAAATTCTCAAAGATTGGCAAAAATACTGGAAACATCAAAAACTTTCTACACATGAGTTTAGCTATTACTTGGCTGAGCTCTGACTGAGCTCTGATAGGACTTTCTGGTTGTCATAGGTAAAACAACTAAATTGAGCAGAACGCAAAAATTATTTCATAAACAGGACAGATATTTTCATAGACCTGTGGAAAATTCTCTCCCATGGAGCCAAGACAGTGTCTCCCCCAAGAAGCGAAGCCTGCTGTCTTCTGCTCAGCAGCACTGAATGTTATGAACTTGGAGAACTTTTCATGAAGCTGGCGTTGAAGTTACTCATTAGGTTACATGTATTAGAAGAATTACAAAAGGGAACAACACTTCCTGTTATTGTCAGTCTGTTTTGAGGCTCAAAAATAGTATATAGAAAGACTACCTTATGCGGTGAAGTCTTGAATGACCACCTATAAGTTCAGCATGCTTTCTGATTGATGCGAACATCTTTTAGTCTTCAGTTCTCGGGACTGAAAATCGAGTGAGTCTACAGCACTTGGCAGAGTACTGTAAAATGCTTGAAGCCCGAGGATTCCGCGGTAGCCCAAGACCACTGCCATTGTGATGTCACGGAGCTAAGGCTCATGTCATAACTGCCAAACTGACATCCTTGTTTCCCTGATTTGGCCTGCACGTTTTGATTTTTTAAAAGTAATCTTTTTTATTTTGAGAGAACTATAGATTCATATGTAGCTGTAAGAAATAATACAGAGAGATGGCATCAGGTTTTTACAGATAGAGACTTCCGGACACTTCCATCACTACAGGGATCCTTCCTTTTACCCTTTTACAGCCACACCAACTTCCTTCCACCTCCACCACCTCTTTAATCCCTGGCAATCACGAATCTGTTCTCCATGTGTATAATTTTGCCATTTCAAGAATGGTAATACAGATGGGATCAGATAGTATGTAACATTTTTGTGATTTCCTTTTTTCCATTCAGCATAACTGGAGGGTCTTCCGGCTTGCCGCAGGTATTCACGCTCATTTCTCTGTGTCTCTTAGTAGTACACCCGGTGATGGCTGGATCTCAGTTTGCTTCAGCGGCTGCTGAAGAGTTCAGGACTGTCTGCAGGTCTGGACTGTCACTAATAAAGCTGCTGTAAACACCTGTGTACAGGGTTTTGTGTCGGCGCCGGTCTTCACTTCTCTGGGCTAACTGCCCAGGAGTCCAATTGCCAGGTCCTAGGGTAGCTGCTATGTTTTATTTTTTAAGAAACTGTCCAACTTGTTTTCCAGAATGGCTCTGCCATTTCACATTCGCAGCAGTACTGTAGGAGTGATTCAGTTTCCCCACATCCACACCAGCATTGGGTGTTGTCATTTTTTATTTTAGCTATTCTGATAGCTGTGTAGTGATATCTCACTGTAGATTTAATGCGCGTTTCCCTAATGGTTAGTGATGCTAAACATCTATTTGCCATCTGGACATCTTCTTCGGTGTGATAGAACCTACAGCGTCTGTTACAAACATTTTCTGGGAAGTCGGTGTTCCCTCCTTGTCCACTAAAAAACGGACCATTTTACAGATGAGGAGGCTGCTGCACAGACAGGTTAGACACTTTCCATCCAAGCAGCTGTGACATAACACGAAGGATTCAAATCCAGCTGACTCACGTCACGCAGCTTCCTGTGAGGGCCCCCCACGCTTCTCCCACTGACGATGTCTTTCCTTTGACAACTGTGGAGGACTGAAATTTGATCCTACTAACAAAGTCTGTGGTTTCCCTTATAGGCCCTATATCAGCTATGTGAATCCCTATCTTTTATTCCCCATTTGATTGTATGGACAAGAGAAAAGTCTACAATTTATCATTTAATTCTCACAAACATTGGCACATTGGAGAAATTCAAAAATTCTATTGAATGGGTGAATGAAATAGTTTTCTGGCACGGATGGAGGGGGGCAAGTGCCATCAATAACTGTGTAACACCAGACTCTGGAAAGTGCTGCAGAGAAAAAGGGGGAGATGAGAAATTAAAAGAGGGGCCTGACACCTGATTTCAATTGTGGAGAGGAAGGCTCCTTTGAAGAGCTCATTTGAAATGAGCTTCAAAGAATAATTTGGGATTAATTAGAGAGAGGAGAGAAAGGAGGAAGGTAGGGGAAGGGACGAGGAGAGAGGTGTGTTGGGAGGGAAGACACATTTCAGCTAAAAGGACAGAATGCAAATATGGTGACATTTCAGAGACATGGGAGAGTTTGCTAGATTGGAGACACAGGCAGAAGGTACAGGAGCATGAAATATTCCTGAAAAAGTAGGTAGAGGTGAGAGCACAAGTCCTGGTAGTCGTTCTAGACTGTATTGAGGCCTCTCATCTTAAAACCAAACTAGCACAGAAGTGACATGTAGATAGTGGCCTTCAGACTTCTCACCACTTTTATTTTTTTAAGATTTTATTTATTTATTTATTTATTTATTTATTTATTTATTTATTTATTTATTTGGGAGGGGGAGCAGAGGGAGAGGGACAAGCACAAACAGTGTTGAGCGTGGAGCCCGACCTGGGGCTCAATCTCATGACCCTAAAATCATGACCTGAGCCGAGATCATGACCTGAGCTGGAATCAAGAGTCAGAAGCTTCACCGACTGAGCCACCGGGTGCCCCTTCTCACCACTTTTAAAGGGACAAGTGCTAATCTGGACATGCTTTATTGTATTAGAACTGGAGGCTCATTGGGCAACACTTCCTGGCCTCACATCAAGCATCTGTCAAAGTTTATTTAAGGTAATAATGTAGGTAGACTTATCTCTGCACCTTCCCCAATTCCCAGATTATGGCCCATTCTCTGCCTCTCCCTTCAGAGAGGTTAGGAAAACTCTCCTTCTAGACTCTAGTTCCTGCTTATCAATTCTGATATGCATCAAACTCACTTGGGGGAGGTTTTCAGGCACTCATCCTGAAACCTCCTCCTCCAGAGGTTCTGATTCATCAGATCTGGAAAACGCGTATCTTTAAAAAGCTTTCTGAGTGATTTTTATATGTGACCAGGATTGTGAGTAACTGGTTTTCAGGAATTAATTAAGATGTAGTGTTCTGGGACACCTGGGTGGCTCAGTAGGTTAAGCGTCTGCTTTCAGCTCAGGTCATGTTCCCAGGGTCCTGGGATTGAGCCCCGCATCGGGTTCCCTGCTCAGTGGGGAGCCTGCTTCTCCCTCTGTCTGCTGCTCCCCGTGCTTGTGCTCTCTCTCTGGCAAATAAATAAATTAAAAAAAAAAAGATGTAGTGTTCTGATACTATCTTCCCCTTTGTAGTAAAGCAAAGGAGAGAAAAGTTTTTCTTAGAAAGATAAAGGGAGCTTTCCTTAGTCAGTTATAGTTACCTTTACAGTAATAGCTAAAGCTTAATTTCTTCCAAAATACCATTGTTATTTATTTTAATTTGATGAATGAGCTCTAAATAGAATAATAGTGATAGAGTCTGTTTTCATCTATTTCGTTGAACACTTAACTTTCCACCCTAAATATCAAACAGAAGAGAGTATAAAGTGATCCTATGCCCATAATACCAAACCCTTTTAAGCGCGTTGCAAAGACAAGACTATTTTAATTCAATTTTTTTCTTTAAAATTTTCTGTCTTTATTTCAATTCCGTTATAATTAACATACAGTGTTGTATTAGTTTCAGGTGTACAATATAGTAATTTGACAATTCTATAAATTACTCAGTGCTCATCATGATAAGTGTACTCTTAATCCAATTCACCTCTTTCACCCATCCCCCCACCCACCTCCCTTCTGATAACCACCAGTTTTCTATAGCTAAGAGTCTGTTTTTTGGTTTGTCTCTTTTTTTCTTTATCATTTGTTTTGTTTCTTAAATTCCACATATAAGTGAAATCATATGGTGTTTGTCTTTCTCTTACTTCACTTAGCATTATACCCTCTAGATCTATCCATGTTGTTGCAAATGGCAAGACTTCATTCTTTTTTACGGCGGAATAATATTTCATTGTGTATATATATCACATTTTTATCCATTCATCTATCAGTGGACCCTTGGGCTGTCTCCATAATTTGGCTACTGTAAATAATGCTGCAATAAACATAGGGGTGCATGTATCTTTTTGAATTAGTGCTTTTTTTTTTTTTAAGAATTTATTATTTGAGAAAGAGAGAGAGTGAGCACATGGGTGGGGCAGGGACAGAGGAAGAGGGAGAGGGAATCTCAAGCAGACTCTGTGCTGAGCACAGAGTCCAATATGGGGCTTGACCCCATGACCCCGAGATTATGACCTGAGCTGAAACCATGAGCTAGATGCTTAACTGACTGATCCACCCAGACACCCCACGAATTAGCATTTTTCTATTTTGGGGGTAAATACTCAGTAGTGGATCATAAGCAATTCTATTTTTAATTTTTTGAGGAACTTCCCTATTGTTTTCCACAGTGGCTGCACCAGTTTGCATTCCCACCAACAGTGCACAAGAGTTCCTTTTTCTCCACATTCTTGCCAACACCTGTTGTTTCTTGTATTGTTCATTTTAGCCATTTGGACAGGTATGAGGTGATAGCTCATTGTGGTTTTCATTTGTATTTCCCTGATGATGAGCGATGTTGAACATCTTTTCATGTGTCTGTTGGCCATCTGGATGTCTTCTTTGAAGAAATGTCTGTTCATGTCTTCTGCCCATTTTTAAATTTGTATTTGTTTTTTTGGTGTCGAGTTGTATAAGTTCTTTATATATTTTGGATATTAACCTTTTATGTCATTTGCAAATATCTTCTCCCATTCAGTAACTTGTCCGCTAGTTTTATTGGTGGTTTTCTTTGCTGTGCAGAAGCTTTTTATTTTGATGTAGTCCCAATAATTTATTTTTGCTTTTGTTTCCCTTGCCTCAGGGGACATATCTAGAAAGATGTTACAGCCAGTGTCCGAGAAATTACTGCCTGCGCTCTCTTCTAGGACTTTTTTGGTTTCAGGTCTCACATTTAGGTCTTTAGTCCATTTGAATTTCATTTTTTTGTATAGTGTAAGAGAGTGGTCCAGTTTCATTTTTTTTGGCTACAGCAGTCCAGTTTTCCCAACACCAATTTTTGAAGAAACTATCTTTTCGCCATTGTATATTCTTGCCTCCTTTGTTGTACATTAAATGACCATAAAATTGTGGGTTTATTTCTGAATTCTCTATTCTGTTCCATTGATCTCTTGTCTACTTTTCTGTTGGTATCATATTGTTTTGATTACTGCAGCTTTGTAGTAGATCTTGAAATCTGGGATTGTGACACCTCCAGTTTTGTTCTTTTTCAAGATTGCTTTGGCTATTTGGGGTCTTTTGTGGTACCATACATAGTTTAGAATTACTTGTTCTAGTTCTGTAAAAAACGCTATTGGTATTTTGATAGGGATTGCATTAAATCTGTAGATTATTTTGGGTGTGGGACATTTTAAAATGTTTGTTCTTCCATCAATAAGCATGGAATATTTTCCCATTCGTATTGTCTTCAATTTTTTTCATCAGTGATTTATAGTTTTCAGAGTATAGGTCTTTCACTTCCTTGTTTAAGTTTGTTCCTAGGTGTTTCATAATTTTTGGTGTAATTGTGAATGGGACTGTTTCTTAATTTCTCTTTCTGCTTCTTCATTATTAGTGTATAGAAATGCAGCGGATTTCTGTATATTGAATTTGTATCCTGTGACTTTCCTGAACACATTTATCAGTTCCAGTCTGTTTTTGGTGGAGTCTTGAGAGTTTTCTGTGTATAGAATCATGTCACCTGCGAATAGTGGAAGTTTTACTTCTTCCTTACCCATTTGGATGCCATTTATCTCTTTTTCTTGTCTGATTGCTGGGGCTAGGACTTCCAGTACTATGATGAACTAAAGTAGTGAGAGTGGACATCCCTATCTTATTCTTGATCTTGGGGAAAAGCTCTTAGTTTTTCACCATTGTGTATGATTTTAGCTGTACTTTCATATATGGTCTTTATTATTTTGAGGTATGTTCCCTCAGGAATGGTACCTAACAGAGTAATCCTTCAAACAATTTAGTTATGCTTATAGGAGACAATGAGACTTTTTATTTAAAAATAGCAACAATATCATGGATATTGCCCCATGACCAAAGACAGGGAGAGAGAGCAGGGAGTAATGCAGATTGAGTAACTACAAATTGCCACGTTCTCTGACAGGCAGTTTATGGATATCATCTCATTTCCTTGCAGCAAATTTGTGAGGTAAGAATCATTATTTCCATTTCATAGATGGAGAAACTGAAGCTCAGTGAAGTAAAGTAACTGAGAACCACATACCTAATAATTTGTAGAGTCAAGTTTGCCTAATTTCAAAGTCATATAGTTTTTCCTCGCCTGAACAATGTTTCCCTTCTGGAGGAGTAAAGAAAATATATTTTAAGCCACATCCCATTTAGGTTGGCTCCCAAATTATTTAATAGACACATATATGAGTGTTGTCATCATCTGTCAGGGTTTGCATATGGTGCCCATATCCCACTCAGTCTCTCCTCCCTGAAATGGCTGGTTGTGGAACCCTTAGTCACTGCAGGTACCATGTCCTAACTCTCAGACAGGAAGTTTGCATCAGCTCCCAAGGTGGACAGGAGACTCCTGTTACTTTATGGAGCCAGAGCTTAGGCTTTAGACAGGCTGGGAGTAGGAGTCAGGACTGCGAAAGTCTAATGATTCCCCTCCTGATGTCTAGTGGTTCACATCTCTATGATAGATGCCAGGCTGTGAATTGTGGATAAACCTTTCCACTGCATCTTCAGCTTGATCCCCATCCTGGATCAGTATCCCTATGAGTAATTTCTCTCCTGATTCTGGCACTCTGGACTTTCTACTACCACTAATTGATTTTTATCTCCGTAAAGAGAGGGAAAAAAGGGACGCCCAAACCTTGACAGCTAGTGCTCACTCCACTACCCTTTGCTGCCCTCTACTGACCACATCTGGAAATTACATTTAACCTTTCAGGCCCTTGGCCCAAAGCAGATAGATACTACAGTGAGTGAAACCAGGCACACAAAATTCGAGGTGCACAAAAAAACTAAGTAAATAAGATATGATATTTTAATGTAATATTTTAAAAGTCAATTTTCAAAAAATACATGGTGAACAAAATACCTAAACGTACCCTAAAATAATACTACTGGCTTATATGTACATAGTGCCATAGAACTTTTCATTCAAGAAAGAGGTTTAATACCACAGTGGAAAATCACGCTACCAATACTGGTCAACCTTTTTCATCACTCACATATATGGGGGAAAAAACTCAGAAAATTTAGAATAAGCCAAAAACAAAAATATGAGAAGGTCCAAGTGGGACAGATACTATAACAATTGAATCCTGAAGAAAACAACAGAAAAAAAAAAATCGAATAAGAAAACAAACCCAACTAACATCTTCAGAGTTGAGAAGCCAAAGAATGGGTGGCTATGAAATAAGAACAAAGAAAAAGATTTCTTGGAAATTAAACGTATCATCGACCAAATTAAATTTAATAGAAGTATTGTGATAACCACCAGCAGAACAGAAAATATTTAAAAACAGGGAGCTGGAAATGAGGAGTTGGAGAACAAATTCAGGCAGAAAATTTACTTTTCATTTGGTACAGTGCTCTGTACTGCTTGATTTTTAAAATGTGTGGATGTTTTAATTTATGCTATAAAAGTTAAAAGAAAAAGCCCCTCGACTTTTTGCAGCTGCAGCTCTTGGCATCGCTTCCTTCCCAGCTGTAGTCTCTCTCCTTACACCAGTGGTCGGATCCTACTGAGACAGGAAGGAGTAAAAGAGAACAGAAAAGTTTCTGCCCTGAATTTAAGTTTCTTGGAATCTTTTTTATTTGTTTGTGCCTGTGTTCTATCTTTTCAATGGCGCAACCCTTTGGAATACTAACTTCTGACTACTTTAATCTGTGATATCTAGAATCTTCTTAAAGTCTTGCTAAACTTTGTTATCCTTCTGTTACTTCCTTACAAAGAATAATCCTGACTCATTGGCCCTTACTGTGATCATGGTATTTTATTTTCTTAAAATCTTGGTTCCGGTCACTACTTCCTAGCCAGGTCCAACTCAACCTGCCTAGGTAGGAAAGAAAGGTCTATGGAAGAGTGATGACAATTACTATTATCAGAATAAATGAAACATGGTATATTAGTAAGTTAAACATAGTGCTAAGGGAGTAGGGTGATGTTCATTACCCCATTCCTCATGCATTACAGAGGACAGTGCACTTCACTCCACTGTTCTGGAGAGAATATACTTGGAGGAATTTGGGAGTAGATGTTTTCTCTAGACCATAATCTTGCACCAAAGTGCCAAAAGCATGAGACAGGAGACACAGGGAAATGAAGAAACCAGAATAGCTAAATTTTTGAAGAAGGCACCAATGTCTCAAATGTTACTGTCTGAGAGAAAGTAGGCAATATATATGGGAGATTCCCACACACATCACCAAAACAAAACAATAAGAACAACAAAAACAAAGAAATACACACACATATTAAACGTGGAAGCACAACCGTTGATGGGCACTTTCTGCTCAGTGGATCGACCGGACTCACAGGCCGTGGGCCTAATGCTGGTGCCGCCGGCTGGCTTGCCATGGGACTGAAACCCGGGCTCCCAGGCCCTCGCTGTCTCCACTGCAGGCAGCACTGAGTGATGCGCCGCGCTCTCCGGCCGAGAAGAGCAGTGTCAAACGACATGACCTATTCATTTAACTGGGGGACCATAGTTCTGTTTGTGACAGCTTCTATAGTGAAGATGCAGTTTCTTTTGCGACTGCTGAGCCCCTGGAGACCAGAACGAATTAGAGGTTTGAACCAACTTTGAAGAGGCTGAAGAAGCTGAACGCATCGCTGTGAAATCCCGGGACTCGGCTGCAGCTATAGGAACCCAGGCTCTGAGTAAAAAGCTCGGGCTGACACTGACCCGATTGTATGCAGTTGAGAATGAAGGCATTTGGACTTTAATTTCTATGGGCTTTTATTTGCAAGGGGATTTAGTTTGGGGAGAAGTTGAGTAATAAAAAAAAAAAAGAGTTTCATACTGTTCAAATTTGGGACATTTTAATGTTGATCCAGTCTCTGTGTTCATTTCATAAAGTCCGTGAGTCACTTTGGACAACGTGAGTGGACATAATTCGAGATAAGAAATAGAACAGAGAGTGAACTTTCAGCGTAGGGTGCTGCATGGAATATTCTACCTGGCTCATGGTGCTTGCGTCTTTTGTGGGCAAAAAGCGAAATGCCCTTCAGCAGTTCCAGAAGGACTCTAGGGCGAAGCGGAGTTTAAGAGTGTGTGAGCACAGCAGCACCGCGGGTACGCTCGGCTCTGCTGCGAGGGACGGCTGCCCGGGCTCCCTTCTGACGTCTGACCACGATGGGTTATGACATGTTTCCCAGTCTTCCATCGTGTGTGTGCGGCCTTCATGACTTGTCTGCATTCATATGTCATTCATACAAATACTCATATAGTTTTCCTTAAATATTCAGTGTGGACTTTACAATCTTCGCTCATGGTGAAGTGTTAAAACGTGTTCTACATTTTTCTGAGTACAGATTAAAATACATACGTAATTACTAAAATTAAAAAAAAAGCCTGTGAGCATGCTACCTAAAGCAACTCACATGATGCCAGGGGAACGAACACACGGTGTAATATACTAAAAAGTTGAGAAAGCCGGCAAATGTTGGGAGGGATGCATGTTACTCCACTCTTTGGGTTTCCACTCTGATCCCGATGACAGAAGGTGGTGCTGGAGATTTTGGGCCCCTCTCTCCACTTTCTCTCTCACGCCATCCCAAGCAACATAGAAAAGGTCTTTCTAAGACTTACAGGAGCTGAGTAAAGCGCTTTCTTATTGTGTCCTTGGCATTCAGCACGCAGGGCTTCTTATTCCCATGTTAGAGTGGGCTTGAGTGAGGATGCCTGCAGTTGCCTGGCCATTCCCCGGCTCATTTCTGGAGGTGTAGTAGCAAACCCTGTTTCTGCTGGAGGTCTAAGCCTCATTCTACCCAGCTTTGCTAGGAAACCCCATAATTTGGATGGTAACATACATCTCAATCGCCTTGTCTCCTCTATTTCTCAAACTGGTTCAAATTCCAACACAGCATGTAGTTAAAAAACAGGTGAAAGAATGAGAGAAGAAAATGTTGATGGAAGAAAATGCATGTGGCTATCATCCAGCAAAATACTGTGTATATATAAACATTTAATGATCTCTTGTTATGAAAAAGTGTTTTTTTAAAAATTAATGCAACTTGATACTCAAATATTGTTGAGTTCTCCTTCCCCAACTTGGGGTTAGAGTCATGTAGCACTCTAGTCTTTCTGGCTGAGTCTGTGCACGCTGGAGCAGGGGCACCCTCCTTTGTTCTCTGGTCTCTGAGAAGCAATGAGACATACTAGAAAGAATACTGGGGGGCGCCTGGGTGGCACAGCGGTTAAGCGTCTGCCTTCGGCTCAGGGCGTGATCCCGGCGTTATGGGATTGAGCCCCGCATCAGGCTTCTCCGCTAGGAGCCTGCTTCTTCCTCTCCCACTCCCCTTGCCTGTGTTCCCTCTCTCGCTGGCTGTCTCTCTCTCTGTCAAATAAATAAATAAAATCTTTAAAAAAAAAAAAAAAAAAGAATACTGGCCTTGGGGTCGGGCCTGGGGACAGATTCTGGATGTTTGAAGTTGGGCAAATTACCCAGCCTCCCTGAATCTCAGGTTTTACATGCGTAAAATGGGAACAATAACCCTCTTAGGGTTGTTGTGAGGATTAAAGGAAATGCATGTGAGTCAGTGAGGCTGCCATTCAGAAAGAAATTCAGATCCTTGTCTAGGTATCCACTGGGCATGTCCATATCTAGATAGTTTTTAAAGAGGTTTGAGATCTTTCCCTTGCATGGAAGTGGAGCATGAGTGGTTGTGCTTATATTCAGAGGCCTTTTTTAGCACAGATAAAATGCCAAAACAATAGATTTTGATCTGATGTGTTCCTTTGTGCAAACAAGCTTGCACAGCAAAATGGTGCAGATGAACGCAGATGAAAATGGACTTTATACAAATAAATGAAATTATATTATGTTTCTCTAGTATAAAAATAGATCAAATGGTAAGAGCACAAAAATAGGTGAAATGGTAACATAAACTGACTTGTGTAGTCAGAGGGTCAACTCTTGACATTTTTCTCTCTAGGCCTTTTCTAATAGTTTTGTTGCTAAGGCTACAGTGTTTTTGCCAGATTGGAACAGAATTGTCAGCTCTAATGAAGATTAAGTAGTTTTCCCAGCTCGATTTTTTTTTAATAAGCACCAGTTAATACTGCTGGCTTTTAAAGCCATGTTCATGAAGAATGGAAAGATCTTTAAAGATCTGTTCTGAGAAAATGTAGCTAATAAAATCTGAAATTTAGCAGCATTTCTATTCCATACTTACTCCAACACAAATTTTTATCATGGTTACACTGAACAAAATAATTTAAAATCTAATTTTACACATTTAATAAAAAAAGAATAAGAAACTATTATTTACAACTTTAGGCAAAAGTTAATTCCCTGAAGAGTAACTGAGGTTACTTAATGAACAATTCTTTTGACTGGTGGGGAAAGTGTTTCACAACTGCTCCCAAATGCACACTTGATTTATTCTTTGAACAACACAGGTAAGTTATAGAATTAAATCCTCTGTCTTTGGTTCATACCATTCATTGGTTAAAGTCATCTGAGTAAAGTGTAAATACAAATGCAAAGAAACATGGGAGTTTTGTAAAGCCCAGTAAATGAAAACCAATTTGTTCTGGATACTCAGTTGCTAAAAGGATATAAAAGGTAAGAGCCCTCAGGAAAAGGGGGAAGAAACACTCCCTTTGATGTGCTTGCTGAGGACCCAGATGAGCTTCCTTGGTCATGGACAGAAGACGACCACCTAAACTCTAAAAAATGTAGTGCGGTGTGCATGCCCGTTGATCCCACAATTCTACTTGTGCACTAAAGCATGAGAATTAAATAAAATAATTCATGTGAAGTGCCTAGCCGGTAGCAGCTGCTGTGTTTTCTTCCTCTAATGTCTTTTTATTTTTGTAGCCAGAAACCCCAGTGTTAATTTCCAATAAGAAAAGCTGAATATTCTAGTCTTTAAAGTCAAAAGTTCACCTTTATTTGAATATTGCAGCATTAGTGACATCTGGTGGAAAATACGAGTTACAATGTAGCATTATTATAGCTATTCTGATCTTTCCTGTATAATACCATTTTCATCACATTTTCACATACCCCTTTCCCCAGCTCTGTGGGAGGAGTATACTTCCCTGCCCCACTGAGGTTTGGCTGAGCCACAAGACTTGCCTGCATCAGTGGAACGTGGGCAAAAATGTCAGTGTGGAAGTTCTGAAGCTAAGCTTTAGGAGTCCTGGCTAGCCATTGTCCCTTCAATGGTAGAATGAGACATGTAACCTAAATTTGCATAAGACAAGCACCCCAGATAACCCAAACTTACAGGAAAAGAAATGCTTATGGTTATTCTATGGTTGTTTGCTATGAAGCAAAAGCCAACTAACACATAAGATCGTTATACCTCTAAGATTCCCATGAAGGCTTGACTTCTCTGTCCAATAGATGACACTGGGAGAAGAATCCTGAAGACCAGGTGTGGTTCAGTCCCTTCCGGGGCTCTATTTCAGACCTTGACAGGCCCAATTGGAACACGTTGTTTTCATTCCTCTACCTATGGTAAGCAAAACCGAGTCAGAGTCCAGGCGAGGCCTATCAGACTCTCTTGGAATCTTGGCTTCTCTATTTAATACGGAAGTCATGCATGGGTTTTTTTTTTCCTTCCAAATTTTTATTTAAATTCTAGTTAATTAACATACACTGTAATCTTGGTTTCAGGAGAATTTAGTGATTCATCACTTACATATAATACCCAGTGCTCATCAGTCATTCACAATTCTTTAAACCTGCTGGTTTAAATATCTCCTGCCTAAGGTGAGCTTCAAGGTATAGGAAAAAGGGCAGGACAAGTGTAGTTGGAGCCATAGGCCAAAGCTTTCCAGTTGAGCTTTACCAAGAAAGGTCATAGCTTGGCTCCTACTCAACTCTGATATATGTATTTCTTAATTGATATATAATCTATAAGGGGGAGGGGGAAGTCAGTTGAAGTCAGTAATGTTAGAAATCACAAATTAAAAGTGATAATATTAGGATCATTTAATTTGGGGAATAAAAACACAAATGACAGAAATTTAAGTATTATCAATGATATATTAAGAAAGCTGCTACCGGTGAGTTTTTTGGGGGGAAGACACATTATTTCTGGCCATTTAGCACAGGCATTCAGTGTTTCCTAAAGCAGTTACTGCTTTCTAAAAAGAATTTCAACTTTTGTCCCAAAAGTAGCTCCAAAATTTTCAACTCTCCATATTTTTACTGGACTTCCATTTCCGCTTTCCTTCTCAATCAAAAAATGTTTCACGTTAAGAGGCTATGAATAGCCCAGAATTCAAATGTTTTAATCTTACTAGTGTCCACTTTGTACTATATCTCATGTTGGAAAACCAGACTCTTGACCATAACTAATTCATCATCATTTCCATTTCTGCATAACTACTTTTCTTATTCAGGAAAAAGACATGAGGTGGACCTCAATTAGATAGCTTCAATTCTCAAGGAAATGGGCTTTCACAACATTCACTACACCTATCATCAAATACTGGCACCTACTTGTCTGCAAGTGAGAAGAATTGCCCTTTATTCTTAACAAGCAGGCAACAGGATCAAAGAGATCATTCAGGTGAAATAACAAACACATATGAGATAAACCTGTGTAGTTACTTGCTGGAAGCTTGCCATGTATTTTCCTCTCCTTCCTATCTCAAGCTTCAGAAAGGCAAGGACTTTGTTTCATTCATCCCAACACTTGGCACATTAACAGGTGCTCACTTTGTAATTTTTGAATGAACGGATACAGGTTTTGTATTTTTACTTTACAGTGAAGATTAATGAGTTAATACATATCAAAAGCTTAGAACAGTATCTGATACTAAACACTTAATTATAAAAATGAGAAAAGATTTAGAACAGAGATTAGGAGAGAATTTTTAGAAGTTCGCCTTCAACTGACCTTGGAAAAATAAGGAAAGCTAGGCTGGCAATAAGGGTGTGAGTATAGAAAAGTTCTACAGTCCAATATATGCTAAAATGAATTAACTCCAACTGACATGTATTATTTTATACAAAGAATGATCCTTATTTTAAGTCCACAGTTATAAGATTAAAGGGATGTATAATCAAAGCTTGTCTATTAAATTGAAAGTACCTCTTGACTTATTCAGGTTTGTATTCTTAGGCCCTGGTAGGCACAAGATATTATTCGCTATACTGAATCCATCCTACTATTTAACTGTGTTAATACCATACCAATATAAAAATGTTAAGACAAATTTAAAACATACATATTTAACTTTATTACATCACCATTTAAAGCTTGATTTTATAAAACATAAAAAAAATTTTTAAGAGTTCTGTGTCACAGGAATTTCAACAGTGGCAATATACATAGCTTTGTCAAGTTATATAAATTAAAATCAAATAATTGGAAATGTTTTCAATATGGAAAATATACAAATGAAATAAATGGCAAAAGGACCTAATAGGAGCAATTTTTCATTACTTACAGATTATCATTAATTTCAGGATCTAAACAAAGATTCTGAATATCCAGACTTCTTATGCTGTATTTTATATTTAAATATCTCCCTACCTATATTCCGAGTCAATGTACGTGCCCAAAAGGTCTGATTTAAGAAGGCATTTAGCTTCATAGCAAAAGTTTTCCATCTACAGTTACCACCTTCAAAGGAACTGACATAACAATGCTGATGTAATCTGCTAGTTCCCTTTTGAACAATGTGCAATAATTTATGTGAACCCTGTATCAAGTCATACAGGTACCAAAAAATGGAACAATTATGCACAGTTCAATAGAAGTATAATGTTGAGTTTTCCCCATCTAAAAATTAACCAATGAAACAAAATGTATCAACTATAGTTGACTTGGTTTCAGGAAAACCACATCTGAGAATTACAAGTACATCACTGTCCTTATCTCATCCTCAGTCATTGACAGGAATTTTGTAGGCCACCATGCTATTTACTTTGTGGATCGTAGTAGTAAACGAACGAAGACGGACTTCCTCAGAATTGGTAATAAACTGCGGTCCCGACTCTTCCCATTTTTCAGGTACAACCAAATCTTTGTCTGTATAAATCAGTAGATCAAATGAACCTAAATTGGAGATAAAATCATTAAAGTACAATTATTTTTTTCAAAAGTACAACTACCCTTTCCTGCCTCTTCCACATTTGAACCACCTATAGTGTCAGAAAAGCTAGTTTAGCTTGATCTCTAATCAATTTTATTAGCTAACTGCTTTTCCTCAATGGAAATTTTAGTACAGAAATACTGTACTCCTTTCACTTTATTTTATAAAAAACTCGACTTTTTTCTTTAAAGAGAAAAACCAATAAAAATATTTGCAGAAAGTATATAATTAATCATGAGACCGCATGAATCTAAGCCATAGAAAAGATAACATCTTGGTTCTGTGACCGCTGTATCCTACTGCCCAGAATAGCTCCTGGCATATAGTAGTAGTTAGGCTATATCTGATGAATGAAGGGGTAATCTAAAAAAAGGAAGACACAATTATAGCTATGAGTCTTAATTATATACATAGAAATGTGTCGAAAATAAAAATAACGAAAGAAATTACATCAAAATATTCAAGAGTGACTACTATTGAATATCTTCTCCTTTCCTTTTCAGCATTTCTAAAATAAAACTCAAACAGCATTACTTTAGCTTTATAACATTTTTCTTAGTCACGTAACATGACATTGATAAATAAGAAAAAACTTAATGAAAGCATTAATTCTCAAAGTAGTAGCCTAGTCTTTTCTACAACAAATTTAAGCCAATGTGAAGTTGTATAATACTCACAAGAAACTTCCAACAGTGGCAGAAATGTCACCGTAGCTGTGATCTGTCTGATCACTGAACGGATTTCATCTTGGATAGCTTTCTGAGACTTTTCTCTGGGTGTACTATCAAAGAAACCAAATTAATTAATTCATTTTAAGTTTTAGCAAGTTAAAACATTCGTGAGATTATTTATCTGATTAAATGCTTCCTAAATCAAACAAGTAATGCATTCAAAAGGAGTTTTTTTAAATGAATATAAATATATATCCTTAAGAAACCTAGTAGGCACAGTATGTATCTCTATTACTTCATTTATCCTTCCAATCATTTTTTAGGGTTGATCTTTGTATCAGGTCATTAAATAACAGATGACTAGAAAACCTGCCAAGTGCTTCAAGTCAGGAAAGCTTCAGCATGTCTTAAAATAAAGATAACAAGCAGTACCTCAAATATTTAATCAGTATGATCATTTTGGCATTTTTAGTAATGCCTATGTCTAATTTCCTATTGCCTCAAATAAGATGTTAATCGTGTATGGAGTTATTTTTATAACTAACATATTCTAAGATAGACCAAAGGCTTCAGGAGCAAACTCCATTTCATTATGAGACACAGTTCTGAGTTTACAGGTAAGCATGCCTAGAACAATTCTAGGAATTAGCATACAACGACAGGTATCTCCCATCCAGAGGATCTAAAAACTTCAGTTTAAAAAGTGTCTAAGGAAGTTTGTAGCATTAAATGCAATACAGTAGAGCTGCACAGTAAGCTGGAAGAAAGCCTAGGATAATACTTCATGGTTAAAAGTACCTTTCAACAATTCATGAAATGGCCCACCTAGGACAGACACCATGTGTAGCTTTACATACAGTGCCATAAATACTAAAGTTTGAAATTTATGGATTTAGCCTAAGGGCAATTATGTTAAAAGTCCATGATAAGCAAAATTCTTTTGTGAGCAGTTTGTGAGCCAAATCTTTCTCCACAGGAGATTAAAGATCAAACCTAACATACTTAGAAACTACCTTATATGAAACTAGTTCAATATAATTAGAATTCATTTAGTAAAAGAAAACAGTTTTGCGGGCGCCTGGGTGGCTCAGTCAGTTAAGCATCTGCTTTTGGCTCAGGTCATGATCCTAGGGTCCTGGGATCGAGTCCCACATAGGGCTCCCTGATCAGCAGGGAGTCCACAGATTTCTCCCTCTGCCCCTCACCCCACTCCTGTGTTCTCTCTCTCAGATAAGTAAATAAAATCTTAAAAAAAAAAAGTTTTGGAAAAAAAAAATCTATGAGAGTGGAAGCAATTTACTTCATACTTACCTGTCATCTTTTGCAGTCTTGTCACACTCAATATCAAATTGCCACCTTTCAAGGACCTCACCACTTTCAATATTTGAGATGACTACCACCAGTTTCTGAACTGAACACTTGTATAACCAATCTGCAATACATAACAAGGCATCTTTTTTGGTCCACTGCATTACAAAACAACTCTCTTCCCAGGTCTCACTTTCTATCATCAGCAAATTCCTACCACTAGTATTTTGGAACTCCGCCAACCTGTACAGAAAACCTGCCCCTCAATAACCTAGCTCCCGTTTTTGAATTCTCAGTATCTGTACCAGATATCGTACTAAGTGCTGAAGACAGAGTAGTGAACATGCAGTACACCCTAATCCAAGGTAAGCTGCAGGAGATGGCTATTAATCTAATCATTACACCAATAACTGTAAAAGTATAATTGTGATAAATGCTATGAAGGTGTGGTATGTGATGCAATAAGAGCACAATAGAGGAAAATCTGACTCACGGAGTTCTCACTTGACTTCAGTTCTACAAATAAGTATCATTAAATATGCAAAAGGATACAGAAAAGGGTATAGGTCTTAAATGCTGAAAAGGGAAGAGCATCTGACCAGAGGGCTGAAAGAAGGGTCATACAACTGCAGTATAGAAAGGGGAGAATGAACAAGGTCAGTTTGTGCAGGATACACAGGGGTTAGACCATGCAAGGCCATGTGGGCCAAATTAAAGAAGCTGCACTTCAAGAACCAGGGAAGTCAATACTGTATTTGAAGTACAGTGCAATGTGATTAAACTTGATTTCAGAACTATCCTTCTGGCTGTGATGTGTAAAGTAGAGTGGAGGTAAAGAGGGGATCTAGAAACACTAATTAATTAGCAATTCAAGCAAGAGGTAAAGAAGGCTTATAGAAGGATAAGCTGGGTAGAGATGGATCAGTAGATAGATTCAAGTGATTTCATGGTTAAAACTGTTAAGATTTATTGATTACTTATGAGTAAGGAAAAAGACTCAGGGACAGCTCCCAACTTTCTGGTTTATATCACTAGTTGGATGGTTGAGTCATTCACTGAGAAAAAGAATGCAAATGGGAGATGATGCTTAAGTTTTAAGACTTTATTTTTAAGTAATCTCTACACCCAATGTGTGGCTGAACTTATAACCCCAAGATCAAGAGTCGCATGCTCCATTGACTGAGCCAGCCAGGAGCCCCTTAAGTTTAGGTTTCAAGTATGACTGGGATAGCCACATGAAGTTATCAAGGGAGCCACTAACTATATGAGCACATAATTAGGAGAACTGGGTTGGATGTACGTTTGTGAATCAACTACACAAAGGTTGTTAGTGAAGCTATGTATATGCCAGAGATCATCTAGAGAGAGATTATAGTGAGAAGAGGACCTCAGGATGAGCCCTGAATTAATCTTGAAAATTGGGATAGTATACTCAGGAATCCATGGGTTTTTTTAAGAGACAAAACAATTTTGTAATATTTCGGGCTTGTGGCCACCAAGGTCTCTGTCGCAGTGTTTAAAAAACAGCCCTTTAAAAATCTGAAAACATTCTTAGTTCACAGGCAGTACAAAAACAGGCCACTTGCTGGATACAGGCTGTCATATATATCAACTTTTTTTTGGCATATATCAACTGTTTCTCAATTTAGCTCTGAAAAGGAGAAGAATGGGTAATAACTTAAGGATCTGGGGTGGGTGGAAATTTTTTTCTTTTAAAACTGAAGACAGATAAAAGCAATGAAAATAACTCAAAACAAGGAAGTCAAAAATACTAGGGAAGAACTAGGGTAAAGTCCTTAAGAAGACTAGAGGGATGGGGATTCAAACAGATTGAACAGTTTGCCTCTAAGAAGAGCAATTCCTCCATTTTAACTAAAATAAAAGGGAGAAATTAAATAGTAAGGACTACATATATCTCAGGTGAAATATCCTCAGTGTAGTCTTAAAGAAGACAACCCCAAAACCAGTGGCTTAGGCGGGGCTTGCTTCTCCATCATATTAAGATGACACAGATTCTTAGTTGCTTACAGGTTTCAAGCTAAATAATCTGAGTACAGCTCTATGAATGACTATGGGTGATATAGCCCTGAAGATAATAAAAATACAATTAACGTAATTTAAAAAATAAAGCTACTTGGTACAAAAAATATATATGACTCATGAATTAAAAAGAAAAGAGATGACTACTGTAGTGTTTTTTGGAACTAGTTTTGGAAGATCAAATGGGGAGGTAGGGAAAACCATCCTACAACAGAAAAATTAGAAGTGAGAATCCTAAGTAGAGAAAAATATGGAAAAAAAAAAGGGATAGAGAACAAGTATTCATTCAATACAAGAACTTCTTGAGCTAAAGAAAAACAATGAGTATTCAGATAGAAAAGGCTTACTGACTTACAAGCAGGATTTTTAAAAAGACAAATGGAAATATGTAAAAAATTAGAAAATTCTATTGGGTGCTCTGTTACTTAGTAGTTCCTTTTTTTTTTTAAGTTTTTTTTTTAGTTCCCAGGTTGGATCCAATTTTATTTTCCTTTATCTTAAAGTAATGGCGGCTTTAAACTCTAGGCAGCTACAGAAAATGTATCATGTTAAAATATATAGTGGATTTTTCTCCATAATGAACACCACCATAAGTATGTAAAATTCCAACTTGTTCCATCTGGCTACATGAACTACAAAAATCATTTCTAAGGAAGTTGATGGAGATAGTTTTGTGAAGCCATATCAGATTCCTAACATCAAAATATTCAACTTATGGGAAGGGTGGACTTTGTTTCAACTTATATATTATTTGCTTCCTTCCAATTAAGAATCACTATATTTGAGATTGTAGTGTTTTACACCTTTTTGTATAGAGCTGAAAAATGACCACCAAGATGCCAGAAAATATGGGTCCTACAAGGCTTGCAAACCTCAGAATGGTTTTCAACAATTAAATACCTTTCAGTTGTTCCACCACATTATTTAGGTATTTTATGAGCTCAGGATCAGTTGTTACAAGCAAGGTGAGTCCATATTTCTGCACTCTAGTAAAGGTTTCAGATGGATATATGCCACGCTGATATAAAATGCTGTTGATGCCAAATGCTGAAAACAAAAGGAATGTTAAAGAAAAGTCATTATCACTTTGTAACGCTGGAAAATAAAACATATTTAGATGTGGCTGCGGTTTCATTAATGGTATAAAACTGTAAATGCCTAAACGTGTGTCTGCGGGTGTCTTTTTGAAAGCAGAGTAGGTAAAAAGTGGCATTAAACATCCCTGAAATCTTGCTTCTAAATAAGAGAGAACATGATACCTGCATTCCTGCACAATAAAAGAAAAACGCCAAACTGCATTAATCTACTGTCGAAGCAGTACTACAGCTCACTGTAATCCAAGTCCCAACTCAGATTATGTGGTTAGAGGGTGTCAAAATAGGCTTTTGCGTCTGAGTTAGCAACTGATTAACTGCTCCCTCCAAAGCTCTCAGCAAGCCTTTCCCTCTTTTTTCTCCTTTTCTCCTCACAAGTCCTGCCAGATTCTATCAGAAGGTACAACTGGCCTGGTCCGGAACAGCGTTTCCTAAATCTAGTCCATCACGGCTAATACCAGAATCAAAGCGTGGCCGAGGGGTTGTTAAAAATATACGTGGGCCCCACCCGGGTCGTACTCCGTCTTAAGTCGCGGAGGCCGGGGTTGAGGGAGGGTGGAAAATGCGCAGGACCTGTAGTTTAAAGCAACGCCGCAGGCGGAGGGGCTACATCGCGACGCAGGCCTCAGAAGCACCTAGGCCTCCTGCTCCACCACTAGCAATGCGTCCAGAGGCGCCGCCTGCATCCGCTTCTTCCTAGATTCTCCCGCCAGGCAGGAGGCTGAGGCAGAGAGCTTAATTCCAGGCCTCTTGGCCTGCCCCTCCCCCCCGCCACGCTTCCCCCGCCTCCGTGGCTGAGCCGCGGGCCTACCCGGCGGCCTGGCCTCAGTTCTCCCCGCCCTCCGGCCTGCGCGAGGAGGACTTACAGAAGAACTCCGCCACGATTTCGGCGCTCCCGCGCAGGGTGATGCCTTGCTCTCGGGAGAGCTGCAGCGCCATGACCAGTCCTACAGACGAAGGAGTGCGCTTCCACCCGGCAGAGATACAGCAGAGACTCCCAAAGCAGATCCCCGCCACCCGTTTCAAAAGTAACGACGCAGCACGCCGTAGGGCCCTCCGCGCAGGCGCGACGAGCCAGTAGGCCCCGCCCCAAGCGGCGCGGCCTGCAGGTCCTCTTGGCGCTTCCCGGAGCTGGCCTCTCGCGCAGGCGCAGTGGGTAGGCGTGGTCACGCATTCCGGGTTGTCAAGCTCCGGAGGGTCCCGGTTGGGCACCTGTAGTGAGGGAAGACGGCGAAAGCTGGTTTTAATGGCCGCTCCGAAAGTGTGCGGAGTAAGTGACCAAGGAGCACAATTCGTCAGTTTCAAAGCTGTTTTCGAAGTGCTATGAACTGTCCGTCAGCTGCATCTTAAGTGGCGCCAGTGATCCCTAGTGGGCGATTGAAACTTTTGCTGGATGCTTTGGGAGTCAGTAAAGAAACCGCGTGCTCTGTAGCCAAGCCACTGCTTTAGAGGGCCTGATTACCGTATGGGAGCGTGGCTCTTCTTGAGAAATTGGGTTAGGGTTAAAGGGACGAGCCGCAGCCCTTTTTGTCCTGTGTCTGTGTCTGTCCTGGGCTCAGCCTATTTCCACCCAGTCCGGCTGTGAGGCAGTCTGGAGCGGCAGGGGCTGCACCCACAGATGCTGGTCAGGAATAAGATCACCTCATTAAAAAGGCCCACGTGCACTGAATAATTTTTCAGGGAATTTTGACCCACACTCAATGACTTCATGTTAGGGTGAGAAGTACTAAAGTGCACAATTAATGTTCGTGTCAATTGCGAAGCAATTTTATTCTTAAAGCAGCTAGAAAAATTATTTGTAAAATGAAGTCTCAAAAACTACGTATCAGACGTACTATTATTTATATGAGAAAAGCCTTAGTGTCTTATTTTTCTATTATTGCATAACAAATTACCACAAATTAATGTTTTAAAATAACACCCATTTATTATCTTAGCCATGTAGATCAGGAGTTGGTATGATATAGCTGAGTGCAATGCGTAAAGAGTCTCACACAATTGAAATAAAGGTGTCTGCAAGTGGAATCTCATCTGAGATCTGGGGTTGTCTTCCAAGCCTCTTGGTTGTTGGCAGAATTAATATCTTTGTTTCTTGGACTGAGGTTCTTGTTTTGCTAGTTGTTGGCCAGAGAGAAGTCATTTATTTGCCCTTGCCAGATAGTTCTTGCATAGGCCTTCTCATACTTCCAGTTCTTGGAAGGTTTTGTGTTCTATGAGATGTAAGAAATAATTAAGTTTAGAAGACCAGGTCTATAGTTTTTGAGGAGTCTGTGATCTAGTTTTGTTCAAATATGCATACTTGAAAAAAAAGAAAAATTGAAGTCTCATAAATTTGGCTTTATCTGGCTTCTGCCTAACTCTGCGGACCCCTTTCAGATTACTTTCCTAATCTGCCTGTTCCTTTAGTAACTTTTCCACTTTAGGGCTTTTCATAATGTGCTTTTCTCTGCCTAGAAATTTCTGTCTGTTCAAATTTCTAATTATATTTATACTTTTTTTACTTAAATGTAACTGTATTCTAGAAATTTTCTTTAACCTCTCAGACTGTAAGATCCTGCCGGTGTGCATTCTCATAGCATCTCAGAGCACTACTTCAGAGCATTGTTTTCATTCTTACAATGAAAACAATGACATTGTAGTAATTATGTAATGGTTTGTGTTATATCTTCCCTGTTGCCATGGAGGATCGGTGATGACACTTAGTAGGTTGTCCATTAATATTTATTGAATGAAAGATCTTTTGAATATTTACCTAGGAAAATTTCATGGAAGAACCCAAGACATTTTCAAATTGGAGAGCCTATTGGATGGGCGAGGACACATTCTGGGAGGTTTGAATATCCATCTGAATTAAGTTGGACATACCAGGGATTTCTAGGCTCTTAGACTTGACATAATTGAAGGGGCATTTTTTTCAAGTATAAATTCAGTAGTGGTTGTAGAATGGATTGTGTGTAGGACAGTCTAGAGTGGTGGTCCTCAAACTTGAGAGTGTGAAAGAATCACTTGGGTGTTTTTCTATGTAGACTCCTGACTTTTTTTCTCCCTTCTCCAAATCTAATTTAGTCCAGTACCATAGCTACTAGCCACAGGTGGTTCTTAGGCGCTTGAAATGTGTCTGTCTGAATTGAGATACGCTACAAGTATAAAAATACCAGATTTCAAAGACCTAGTATAAAAAAAAAGAATGTAAAGTAACACAGTGATATGTTTTTCAATTGATTACATATCGAAATGATATTTTCACATGTATTAGATTCATTTCACTTGTTTCATTTTAGTTTTTTAATCTGACTACAAGAACATTTAAAATTGCATATGTGACTCATGGGAGGTTTCTGTTGGACAGTGCTGGTCTACTTTATTAGGTCTAGGAGATGACATGTTTTAACCAGCATCCCAAATGATCCTTACATTACTTTTAGAAAAGCATTAGACGATAATGAATATTTTAGTAATGCAGGCCTATGGGGTTGAGAACCTGAATTAGATGGACGCCAAAGAATTTGAATGAGAAGGGTGTGTGTGTGTGTGTGTGTGTGTGTGTGTGTGTGTGTGTATACACATACATATATGAGAGCAAGAAATTTTGAGGCAAGAATTGAGTTGATTACTTAAAGGGAAAAGAATGTACTGGTAGTACAGATAAATCCAAGATGGCAAGGCTGCAATACAGGCTAGTGTTGGTAAAATCTATGGGGATGTTAGGAAGAACTGCCCAAACTCTGAGCCTATTCTGTTTCTTATTTATCACATAAACACTTAGGGTTCCAGAAGCTTTGGAGAGATGTCTTTCCTATAAATTTTAATTGCTTGGTTTGACATTGACCTATCTTATCTAAACCATCTTATCTTTACATAATGTTTTTTAAAAACTTGTTTTCGGGGATGCCTGGGTGGTTCAGGCGGTTAAGCGTTTGCCTTCTGCTCAGGTCATGATCCTGGGGTCCTGGGATCAAGTTCCGCATCAGGCTCCCTGCTCAGTGGGGAGCCTGCTTCTCCCTCTCCAGCTCCCCCTGCTTGTGTGCACGCCCTCTCTCTCTCTGATAAATAAATAAAATCTTTAAAAATAAATAAATAAATGGAAACTTGTTTTCAGTTACTTGAGTTTAGTTTTATTTATAATTCAGTGAAGTCTTTTCTAATGTTTAGGGGAAGGCTATTTGGACAGTGAGAAGTATAAATTAAGATTTATTTCTGAAAAAAATTCAAACAGAGAGCATAACCAAACAAACCCATATCAATAAGAGAGATAACTATGAAAAAGTGTGCCATAAACAGGCGTATAATCAGTATTAGGATGCTAAAACCAGAAAGGAAAATTTCTAAAGCTAGAATCCAACGGTTTTAGACTAAAAGTAATTTAATTAATGATTTAGTAGAACAATCTGATAGTTGAGGAAACCAAAGTCCTGAGTGGATATATGGTCGGTCTAAGATTCAATATCTAGTTAGAAGATTTACTAGTAGAATCTAGAGTTCCTGACTTAGTCTCTTTTTAAATCTTATCAGTTTGAAGACTGCATCTTAATTAATGCTCTTGTTTTATAGGCTATTTTTAAAAAATCAACTGATTTTAGATTAAGTTTTTTTAAAAGATTTATTTATTTATTAGAGAGAGAGAAAGAGAGATCATGGGTAGGAAGGGCAGAGGGAAAGGGAGAGAGACTCTCAAGCAGACTCTGCGCTGGGCGAGGAGCCCCGTACGGGGCTCAGTCCCAGGACCCTGAGATCATGATCTGAGCCAGAACCAAGTGTTGGACCCTTAACCGACTAAGCTAGCCAGGTGCCCCATGATTAAGGGTTTTTATTCAATGAACTGTACATATAACTTGTCAAGAAAACGGCAGTGTAATCCATAATGTATTTTATGTTAATACACAAATTGTTTCAACTGCCAGAAGATGGCACTGTTTACATGTGAAATAATACCTTTTAAAAATTCAGTGTGTGTGTGTTTCAAATTTGTGCTTTAGTTCAAAGTAAAATGAAGGAAAATGTATGTAGTGGCTTCTAAGTTATCTGTATATGTGAAATATATCAGAATGAAATATTGATCATAATACAGAATTCATATCCTTCTTATAAACACTTGGTATATGGATGCTCACTGTTTATATTTACATTAATTTGAATATTAATTTTTTATATGGAAAAGAAACATTTTAGGTAGTTGAATCATTATTCTTACAGACTTATGAAAGTTTTCCTTTAAATCACTACGTGTTCTTTTATTTATTTATTTTATTTATTTATTTATTTTTTTAAAGATTTTATTTATTTATTCGACAGAGATAGAGACAGCCAGCGAGAGAGGGAACACAAGCAGGGGGAGTGGGAGAGGAAGAAGCAGGCTCATAGCGGAGGAGCCTGATGTGGGGCTCGATCCCGTAACGCCGGGATCATGCCCTGAGCCGAAGGCAGACGCTTAACCGCTGTGCCACCCAGGCGCCCCCACTACGTGTTCTTTTATTCTTGAGGCCAACATCTTGCCATAAAGCAATTTGTTCTAAATCTGATAAAAACAGAGGGATATTTTATGATAATTTTAATAAGAAAAGCATTTACTAAATTTTGAAAAAATAATTGTGCACATAGGTAATTAATAATTAATGTCAGTTTGGGGAATTCGCTTTTTTCTTTTAAAAAAAAAGATGTTGTCATAAAGACCTATTTTCCTCACATACTTTCCCACGAAAGACTTTCTTTGATTGTTGGTCCACATGTTCAAAAAGATAGCACAACAAGTTTGAATAATGACACTGTATTCATAAGCAACTGCTTAATAACGTGAACACATATAACTCCATACTAGTGTAATTTATAATTTTAGTGATCTGGTTGCATATATAGGAAGGATATTATAATCTTATCTTTAGTAAAAATTAAAAACCAAATATTATTGGGAACCAAATATTATTGAGAACATACTAATAATTCCGTAAGTTCTTGTAATGAAAAATATGGGCTGTTTCTTATCAGAAAGTATTACTATGTTTTGTTATGATTTGTTTTGATAGTTTATTATATTTCTCTTTTGATAATGTCATCATAGTCACTTAGAAGTTTTTTCATGGCTCAACCAGGATTAGGTATCAGAAGTATAATTTGAAAGGTAAGTGATAATCTTATTCATATTTAATCCCCAGAGACTGATGAAATGTGTGTGTGTGTGTGTGTGTGTGTGTGTGTGTGTGTGTGAGAGAGATATATGAAGAATGGGTTCTGCAATCAGTTGGGTTTGACAGCACAATGTATTTTAAAATGTCATTGAAATTCAAAACAACTTAGAACAGTTTCAGATATAGAAACTATCAACACAAAGCCTCTATGAAGACTTAAAAAGCCATGGTTGCTATTAAATTAATAAAAATAAATTTAATTTCTTAAATGATTTTATAACTATATATTAAATTTGATCAAACATTTTATGCCTGTCCTACATTTTTAGCTTGCTGTTTTTGAATATTCTGTATGTAGGATTATTTTTATTATTGTCTATATGTAAGTAAAGGTGAATTAGTTCTGCTAAGTCTGTCAACTAATAATTAGACTAAAATGTTATCTGAGTGAATGGAAAGTTATTTTTTGAGGAGTTCTACAGACAAAATAAAGTAAATAAGCCATAAATTTGGGTCTTTCTCAAATATTTGTGAATACCAATCTATAAAACACTTATGGGAAGAAAAAGCCTTGTGAAAACATGGAAACTCACTTTACTTTAAATTTATATTTTTCTATTTAGATAAACTTGGTTTTTTCAAGTGGAACAGTTCTCTTATAAGCTGCCCTGTGTTGATAGCTCATTCAAACAATATAGTAGTCAAGCCATATTTATCAGGTTACGGATCAGTCATGCACATTAATTCTATTATTCCTGCTGGGATTTCCCACTTAAAAATTGAATATGACAGTGTGTTTTATTCTTGAGTAATGTACATAGTCTGCTTAACATCAGCTGACAACAAAACGGCTTACTGAACCCTAGAGTTTTGGTTGAGTGTTGGAGATCAAGTGGATTAAAAATTAAATGGTGTCTTCTTCTTATTGCTTAGTCTCAGTATAGTTGTAAATAAAGATGCTAACTTTTCACACTTGAAATGGTTGCAATTATCTGTTGTAAGGCAGTCTTTTGGATGATCCAGAATACAGCTTTTTAAGCCTGTGTTACATTCACATCAAAAGGAAACTTGAAATAAAGTTTCATTAATTTGTATATCTCCAAGGATATTCCTGCAGACCCTTGTCTGAGGAAAAACAGGCTGCAACATTTAGGTATTTAAAATGTATCCACAGAATTTTGATATTCTTAAAAGTGAGGTGTGGTTATGAGTTTGTATAATTAAGAGTTATTAATAAGATAGGTTCCTTCTTGGTTTTGGAATTTTACATTAAGATTCTTATTAAATTTGAGTTATCTTTAGTTTCTATTGAATTAATAAGGAATTACAATATTTAACTCCTAAAGGCAGCCAACTATACTACTGTAACACTGTTAAACATCTTGGGGACTTAGGAAGTTATGCGCTGCTATCCCTCGGATGGCTGCCTGCCTGAGGAAAAAGGTCAGGAGTGTGGGAAGGGCAGGCCATTACTTAATGCCCCAAGTACACCTGGAACTTGAAGGAAGGTTATTTGAAGGACTCTGGAACTGTGAATATACCTTCCTCTTCTCTTTCTCAAAGATCTTGTTTAAAATAGTGTATCCCATTAGTAACAGAAAAAATGATGAATTGACACGAATATAGGTTTATTTATCTCTAAATTATAAACACTTCCAGACTATTGGGTACATGTAGTATATACTATACATTGTATTTATATGTATTTAAAATATATTATATATTTATATATTTCAAATGTTATATTTTATCTATGTTATATTTAAACACAATAAATAAATATATACATTTAAAACATACACAAGTTAGAAATTAAAGAAAGATGAGATAAATGTTCCTTTTAAAAATGATTCTCAGAGTGCCTGCCTGGGTGGCCCAGTCAGCTAAGCCTTCGATTCTTGGTTTCAGCTCAGGTCGCTCGATGTCAGGGTTGTGAGATTGAGCCCCCACCTCTGGCTCTGAGCTCAGCATGGAGTCTGATCCAGATTCTCTCTCCCTCTCCCTCCCACTCTGTTCCTCCCCCCACCCAGGAGCCCTCTCTCTAAAATAAATAAATAAAATCTTTAAAAATGATTCTTGTTTTATCACTAGAAAATGATTTATTTTTACATTCACTAAATGTATTCGTAATTATATTAAAATTTATGTGGTAAATATGCCTCATTTAAAAAAATTTTTGTTTAATTGTGAAGAATGATTTAAAAGTCTGATACTGAGTTCAGTTTATTTTAATACTTAGGAGTTTTTTGGTTTGTTTTTGAATTTTTTCTTTCTGTTCTTTTGACCATCAGAGCTAGAAAAGATACATCACAAAGATATGAAGATACAAATGGAAGAAGTTCATTATTGACTTATTATTTATTTTTATTTCTCTGTATTTTTGTAATTTTAACAAATGGATCTAAAAACAAAGATTTAAGCAGTTTTGACCCATTTCTTAAAAATATGAAAACACATTTTCCTGTTAGTTTGGAACTAATTGTTTCCATCTTTTAATTGCCTTTGGAACTAATTCGTAATTTAGAAAAATTATAAATGGATTAGAAAAATTTGTTTCCAAATTTTTCAATTGTACAGATGAAGTTTTTTAAAAAAATAATCGATACAAACATGCTCTCTCAGCAGCATGACTGTCTTTTGAAAAACGTTTGCTCATTCATTTAAAAAAGTCACTTTTCCTTTGAAAGAACATATTGGTGTTAAGTTTTCTGAAATTCTTGTTAGCACAGTACCAAGTGTTACCTACATAGAGAAAGGGTGAGTAAATTTGCAACAGTTGACCTTCATTTCCTCAAGATTCCAATAGTGACCTGTAACTTTCTGATCTGTAGACTGTGTGAGGGTGCTGGTGTCAATCCATGTGTTGCATTTTAGTACAGTTTATTTTCTTAGATTAAAAATTCAACGTAAGTAGACATTCTTTATTTTTTAATTTTTATTTTGTTATATTAGTCACCATACAGTACATGGACGGGACTGGAGGAAATTATGGTAAGTAGACATTCTAACGGGTCTTCCTATAATCCCAAGGGACTGTTTTGTGCGCATATCCCACTTTGGAAATCACTAGTTAAAAGTATGTGTACAGAACCCCTATTGACTGAAGGATAAGGTACCCTGAGTTGGGGATGGTAGTGTTCCCTGCTTGCCCCCTGTCTCAGGTAGACATGGAATAGACAGATGTAGCTTGGATGACTGACTTGCCTGTGTGGAAATGTGAGCTCTCATTTTCCATGCCAGCTTCTGCCAGACCAATCCTGTGAAGAAAATACATTTTTATTGGGAAAGTGTGCCCCAGACTTTTGAACACCATTCATTTTTCACTTAAATCTGCTGAAAGCACAGAATAAAAACCCTCTTAGGAGTTTCAACAAATTCTTATGTGGCAAAAGTCCACTTGGATCATATGCAAAAACTTTACTACTGGTAGCATAGAGGTGGAAGGTCATGGCATTTTCTAAGCAAGCAGCAATCTCCAATCAATCTACCACAAACAGAGTTCACAGGCACATGCGCAAGAAAAGGGTGTCATCCTCACATGTTCTAGAGAAACATTTTAGAGGTGGAATATCTGGACAATTTAAGAAGAATTCTGTAAGGACTTTTTTCCTCATCTGTAAAATGAAGGCAACAATAGTACTTGTCACATAAAATTTTTGTGAGGATTATAGGAGGTAATACAACTGAAGCTTTGGTTTACTGATAATATATTATTCTTGTTATTGTTATATTCTTGTTATTATTATTATTTCTTGTTATTATTATTTAGGTAGCTTTTCTCCCACTTTCCCAAGCACCTCTCCTGAGTTTGATACATGTATAGTCTAGGATAACTAAAGGAAGCCTCAGGTAATGCAACTTAAGGAAAAGGTGAAGACAGACACTCTCTTACCACTATGGCAAACAAGATACAATTATAATAGCTAGCATTTATTGAGCACTTCTTTTCTGCCAGATACTCTTCCAAGTGTTTTATGTGAATCTACTTATTTAATCCTTTTACAAGCACACAAGTTAGGTACTATTAGTACCTGCATTTTTACAGCTAAGAAAACTAACTTATATAAGGAAGTTGAATAATTTAGGCAAGACCATCCAACTCAGAGAACTGAAGTCGAGTCCAAGCAATCCAGATGGTAGCAGGATGTGAATCCCGAAAGTGTGTGTGAAAGGTCTGGCTGTATTTTAGATAATCTACCATGAGGTGATGCATAGTGGGTCCTTATGTCCTGTCCCTTCCTCCATTCTTGATGCGAAACATGAAGTGAGGAATAACCTTTGATTTCTCAATGGAGGAGGAGGTGAGATAAAGAAGTGGGGGAGGGCAAAGATAGGCAGACAAGAAAAAAGCGTTGGAAAGACTCTGGGGCAGCTACTGTGGGAAATGAGAAGAGAAATCAAACAAGGAGAAATAATAGTACAGAGCATTTGTCCTCAATAGTTGTTCACTGAGTACTATTTATCTCATGATGTGGAGCTGTGTGGATGCAAGAAGGGGAAAAAAACAAAGCTTTTCTTTTCCAGGCAAATCTAGCTGGGGAGCCAATACACCAAAATAACTGCAAAGAAGGAGGTATAAGAACCAAGTGAATGTATGCAGTAAATGCAAAATGAATTCAAAGATAACTATGAGAATGTGTCTTGAAGGACGTAGTAGAACTTGAAGGGTGTTTAGAACTTCAGCAGGCAAAGATGGGTGGCTGTTTGGGATGGTCAAATTGAGAACATTAAGTCTGGTGTGGGTCATAAAGAAAAGGTAGGACAATAATAACCTTTTTGGATGCAGACATACAGGTAGGACGTGACAAGCACAGAGCTTAACATCAACAGACCAAAAGTATGGAAACACCAAACCAGCTCACTTTTACCCAGGACATAGTCTTCACGTAATTAGATCCCATCTCGGTCCTTTTTCTAGAGATCCTTGGGTGTCAGGCTGAGAAGTTGGGGCTTTTCCCAAGAGACACGAGAAAGTCATTGGAAGTTTTGGGACTCAGGAAGAATATAATTAAAGTGAACTTTTAGTAACATGATGGTAGCCGATGTGAAATACAGGTTGGAAGGCTATGTAATAGTCCAGGCAAGAAGCACTCAAGACTGTTTCTTCACTGTTTAAATTGCAGCGTGTGCTGTAATCATCAAGAGAATCCTTCGTTTTGCCTCATTATCATAGATTCATCAGTTTCCCCCCTTTTCTCCCTGTCTTTGATTTCTGGTTCTTTAATTCCTCCAAATTTTTGGTCTTCTTCTTACCTCCTACCCTCTCCTCTTGTCCTTGTTTAATTTGTCTTCCACTGCTCTATTTATATGAGCTGCTCTGCTCTGTTCTGACTTGATTCAGAGAGTAGGCCTGCACATTTCAGCCCCACCACAGAAGATTCCAATCAACCGAGAGCCTGACTCAGTCCGTCCCTCATGTTACTGCCATATCCCATAATATTTGCTTAGCTGTAATGGTTACTAATGTTTGATATCATTTTATTATTTAAATTCGGTAAAGTATTTCTGCCTTTTTTCCATGGGATTATGACTAACAGAGGAGCATGACTAAGTGTGGTTGTATTTGTGAATAGCAGATAAGGATAGTAGCTCCAATAACCCTGTATGTTTCTGATCGTTTTACGTTTTCATGTAATTTTATACAAATTTGAAAGTCTTTAAAATTAAAGTCGGAAAAGCATATACATTAACTTGATCTTGATGTTCTCCTTAAAATACTAAAATATTGCCATTTGTTTCTATCTGGATACATTGTTTTTCTATTTAATTAATTATTGGTTTCCGCCTTCTCTTACAGTCACTTAGTATCCAAAACATAGTGAATATTTAAGTTTATGAGGTGAAAATAGAAAATGAATGAAAATGAATAGAAAGAAATCTTGAATCTGGAATATGGATATGTCTACTCACACACACAATATGTTCCTATGCCATTTGAATCCATAATAACCTTCCTTTAAAAGCATCATTACAGTAGCTTCTAAGTATGTCAAAATTATTTGCAAGTTAAGGCTTTAGGAAAGTAGAAATTTTGAGTAATTAATGCTTAATGCAAATTTACCAAAGGCAATAAGAAAGCATCGAGTACATAAGACCGACTTTTTAATTATGGGATATTTTATAGATGATTCAGTCCTACACTTATGCTTGGACACTTCCACATGAAACCTTTTTTTCTTCCTTTTTTCTTCAGTGAGAGAGGACCACCAAACTTGGTTTTATCTTGAGAGCTCAAGAAAGGGTAAAAAATGAGTAACAAGAAGTCTTTATTGTGGAAAATGAATCCATTTTGAAGTTCAACAGGAATAAGCAATTTTTGAATTTTATATAGAAAATTTATCTAACTTCATAATTAACTTGATTATTTGATTTATTATGTAAACAAAGTGTAATGTTTCTCAAAGTCTATAAATAGCCACTTTTTCCACCCATGAAAGAGTAAGTGAAAACAAAGGGACAGAACAAAATGGGAGGGGGTCCCAGAGCTGTGGCTGCGCGGAGGAAGAGGGCAGCACTTTTGGGGGGTGCAATTTACATGAGCATCTGGGTCTTTTGTCATGTTTTGGATGGATGACCTGAGTCTGATATATTGGTGAATAGCATTAACAAAGGTCTGGTTGTCAAAGGCTAGAAAGAAAACTGCAATTAGCCACAGCAATGAGGTGATGTCTGTGTTTGGGGGAAAAAACCGACACCTAACTGGCAATAGAAAACACTGAAATGATAACATCAGTAAAAGGGCAGATTTTGTGTGTGTGTGTGTGTGTGTGTGTGTGTGTGTGTGTGTGTATCTATTATATAATGATCTTAACTCAGTAGGATATGACAAAGATGTCATTTTTTGGTACTGTTGGGTTTATGTGATGAAAGTGAATGTGTACCTGTTACCAAAGAAATGACATGAACTCAATGAATTTTTAACTCATAACACACTAATTTCACCAACCTGACATTCGCAATGCTGTTTGTTTCTATTTAAAGAAAATTAGAAATAAATAAAAGTGCACTTGGAGTCCAAAAGAAGTTTGCTCTTTTTTTGGTCTAATTTTTTTTTTCTTTATAAACCATGCCATCCATAGTAGAGAAGCATATCTAATCTCCCAATTAGGTCAGGCCCCAGGATAATCAATCTCTTTAACAGCAGATGCCTTGTTTTAGCAAATGAATGCTTGGTTTCAAAAGCAGTTTTGTGTTGAGAGAGGAGTGCAGTTGGCATGGGTGATTAGAACTCTTTTAAACCCTATAAAAAGCTTCTGTAGATTGTTTTATGCCCACACTTTGTGAGCTGAAGTAAATGCTGTATATCTCCATCTCAAAATGAACATGGTGGGGACTTTATACAGCCTGTGAGAACACCTACATGCATGTAAATGGAATTATTTGAAGTCCAACATTTATGGCCAGTTGAATTAAATTGTGATTTTGATAACATCTAAAACTAGTGAATATGTTTTTAGTAAGTGTTCTTCGTATTAATTAAATACGCTCCTTAACGAGTGCAACTTAATTATTATGTTAGCATTTTTAAACTGAAAATACAACGTCAAATTAACATGATTCTTGCATTTAGTGTTTGGCCTACATTTATGTTAGTCTGTAAATGCCTTTCTTCGTGTCTGATGTCTTTTCAGTTCATAGTCACATCACGTGGGAATGAATAGTGTGCTTGACAACTTTGAAATCAAGAAGAAATCATTTAACGTTAAAGTTTATAAACTGGATATTAAGTCAAAACTATAGATTGACTTTATTTTGCTCAAAACAACTCATTTAATCGAAGATAGACTGAAATATAGTAACATACTTTTCACTGTGGTTATAACAAAACAATCTCTAAGACTTCAGTAAATTATTTTAGATAATACTGTTCAAAATCTGATTGCTGGAACTCATCGGTAAAGCCTGAGCGTGACACATGAAATAATTCAGAAGGCCACGGGAGTATTTCTTTCCTTTTGTAGGAGAGCAGTCACAAATTAAAAGCATTGAGTTGAAACATTTTCAAGGTAGTTAAGAAAAAAAGCATTCACCTGCGTATTTGGGACATTCTTGTTTCAACTTAATTGTATAACGGTCAGTTCTACCGATTTTTCTCCCCTCTTAAAAATTGTTTCAATCATGCCTAATCTGTGGAAAGTTATTATTTTCCATAGTGAAGGTGGATAAAACATCTGAGGAAAAATTAAAAGCAGATGGTCTTTAATTTAAGAAACATTTGATACTAATTACTCCCTACCTTTCACATGACTTGAATGTCGGTGAGTGTATAGGATTACTTTACTTCTTTAAGTAAGGTTTTGAGACTAAATTTGGTAGATAAGGTAGAGGTCCAGTGAGATGAGATTTTAAAAATACAGGCATTTTTTTAAATACAGCCCTTCTTAGTAATACCAAATACCAGAATAGCACTGTGACGATTCACTTGTGCTTATTATAATTCATAATAGCATTTTAATATGATTAGTAGAATGGCTTCTGTGTATTAAGATCCCTAAAATTTTTAACTGGAAAACAGTTTAATGTCCAATCTGTTACTCAGCTATATTTTGTTTTTTCATTTTTTTATTTGTCAGAGAGAGAGAATGAGTGGGCAGAGGGAGGAGAAGCAGTCTTCCGGCTAAGCAGGACCTCTGGGATCATGACCTGAGCTGAAAGCAGATGCTTAACCGACTGAGCCACCCAGGCGTCCCAACTCCCCTGTATTTTAGATTTAAAACTTCATTTTATTGCTGTAGCATGTAAGGCGATTTACATTTGATTTAGTGGAATTAACACTTAGCTTTATATGATAGCTTTCTTACTCAGACCCCAGTGATTTTCAGAATCCAGAGATTCCCAAGCGGAAATGTTTTCTGATCATAGAGCTCTCGTAACTAAGTGCTTACATGGATTATTTCTTCCTTAGACATGAACACACATTCACGCACATGCGCAAACACTATAATATGAAAAAAAAAGTCTGAAAGAAAACACACCAAAATGTTAACACGATCTTTGGGTGATGGATAAACTTGGGATTATAGAATCAGCTTACATTTTTAATGAATCTTTTTTAATAATTAGAAAGAAATATAGCTATTTTCGGATTCAAGTAACAGACACATGACTATCCCAGCATGGGTAGTGTATAGTTTGACAATGATTTTCTCCTGTCCTCTGAAATCTCTGCAAGGGCAAATACTCTGTTCTTTCCTTGGCACTACCACTTTGGCAGTGGTGTTGAAATAAAACCACTCTGTGAAAGTCACAGCTTAATCCTAAACTGGAAAAAGTATGTTGCGTTTAAAGCATCCCAGGAAAATACCAAATAGTAACCGTAATAAACAGAAATTATTCCTATTCAGGGTCAGGAGCACTTGGCAGTTTTAAAAATTACTGAAGACTCCCAAAGCCCTTTGTTTATGTTATATCTATGGGTATTCATCACATTAGATATTAAATCTGAGCTATTTTTGAAATATGTATTAATTGATGAAAAAATAGCAGTGAATACCTGTTACATGTTGACACACATAATATAGTTTTTCCAAAACAAAATAAAATATATTGAGAAGAACAGCACTATTTTCCATTTTTGTAAATGTCTTTTATGTATGGTTTAGCAGAAGACCGCTGGATTCTCTAATCCACTTCTGCACTCAATCTCTTACAGTGTGGGATGTTGGTTGAAGTATATGAAGAAAATTTGGCTTCATACAAATGTATACATGGAAAAGGGAGGGACATTTTAATAACTTTTTCAGATAATTGTGGATATTCTTCTTTAATATTACTCCAAATCTCAACAAGGACTAGTTTGTTGAAGATCACAAGCAATGTGAAATCTGAAACTATAGCAACAAACTTTTAATACCTTTGAAACTAGCCTGTTTCTCAAGAAGATGTCTAAAAGGAGTCTAAATTTTGCTTTAAAAAAATAAATTGTATTATTGCAACAATAATAACACAGTCCCAAGGTGAGGAGGGTACCATTTTAATCTCATCAAAGTTGTTTCCTGACAAACACTGCTCACATTTCTGAACCTGATTTCTTAATTCTTAGGTGAATCAACATTCACGTTTGCTTTTATTGCATGGATAAGGGCTTAATGCCTTTGCTTTTCATCTTTTTTTTTTTTTTGAGATAACTTTATCTCTGTGCATTAAACAGATATGAGCTGCATGGAGGTATCAGTAAATGTTTGATCAATGGTTGTTGGAAATCTTTCCCAGATTTCTGTCCTCACAGTCAGTATAAAAGAAAAGTAATTTCCAAACAAAATCTTTGCTTGAGCCCTGAGAACCAAAATATTGATTTCCAAAAGAAAATATTTGTTTCAGTGGTGTATTTTTATACTGGAAATCAGAGCCAAAATACACATTTCCTTTTACGGCACTTATACAATATGTCACATATTATTAAAAATAATTTAGAATGTTCCCACACATTGTTTTGATGATGTCTCTTTTCTTTGTAAACATTGGTACAAAACGTTTAAACAATAAACTAATTATTAAAAAAATCTTTAAAATCCCTTTTCTTTCAAAATTGATGTCTGGTTGTTTTCACTAGGAAATGTAGATGATACGTTTTCATGTTCTTTCTTTTTAAGGTTGAAAACAATGATGTTACTCTTTGCTTGCGAGTCCAGTAGCCGTGCTACTGGAGGATTTCTGCAGATGTGGCTATCAAATATACTCAAGATTCAAGGAAACCATCCTTTACCTTTCATACTCTCCCAGCATAGATAAGGTTTCCCTATTGTGCATTCTCATTTCCACACACTGAGCTCATTGTAGTTGATAATTATTTGTACGATAAGTTGATTTTTTAATGTCTAATTTTAGCTAGGTTTTTATTTTTATTTTTTTTATGTCCAATTAGCCAACATATAATAAGCCATTAATTTTTGATGTAGTGTTCAACGATTCAGTTGTGTATAACGCCCAGTGCTCATCACCACGCGTGCCCTCCTTAATACCCATCACCTGGTTACCCCATCCTTCCCTTCTGTAACCCTCAGTTTGGTTCCCGGAGTCCAGAGCCTTTCATGGTTTGTCTCCATCTCTGATTTCTTCCCATTCGGTTTTCCCTCCCTTCCCCTGTGGTCCTCCGTGCTATTCCTTATGATCCACATGTAAGTGAAACCATATGATAATTGTCTTTCTCTGCTTGACTTACTTCACTTAGCATAATCCCCTCCAGCTCCATCCATGTCGATGCAAATCATGGGTAATCATCCTTTCTGATGGCTGAGTAATATTCCATTGTATATATGTTATCAGTTGATTAATAACTGTTTCTCTCTCTACACAGTAAGCTCTAAGAAAGAAGGGTCTGAGCCAGCTTTTCTATTTTCTGCCCAGGACCTGGCACAGTGTTGGGCACAGGCTAAGAACTCTGGAAAAGCTGCTGCATAGACGACTAAATAAATGCTGTTGGACATGTGATGCATTTTAGATTCCCCAGAATAGTTTCCTGAACCTTGTATATTTTGAGACTTTCCATCCTTCTGGAATTGGATTTTGTGATAAATCTCAGTTGCTTCTTTCTCACCTCCTTGACTGTTCCTTTCTTACCTTCTTTCATGGCTTTTTTTCCCCTTATGCGTATATTTTATTATTTTTATTTTTTAAGTTTTTACTTAAATTTCAGTTAGTTAGCATACAGTGAATGATTAATTTCAGGCGTACAATATAGTGGTTCAGTACTTCTGTACAACACCAGTGCTCATCACAACAAGGGCACTCCTTACTCCCCAACCCCTATTTCACCCATCCCCCCGCCCCCAGAACCATCAGTTTGTTCTCTATTGTGAAGAGTCTGTTTCTTGGTTTGCATGGTTTTTTGTTTTAATATCTAGTTCCTTAAGGGAGGCATGAAGTTCTGTATTGTCCCTTACTATTTTTCTCTTTTTAACTACTTTCTCTCCGTTAGCCATAACCTCTGTGATTACCATAGTTAAATTTCCAATCCTAGTCTCTCCCTCAGACTGTGGCTCTGCCTTTTCCAGGTATTCTCGGTACATGTCCCTCTTTTTGCAGCCTGCAGGTCTATGACACCATCCATACTATATCGGTGATCCCTCGTGCTTGCTCTACGTACCAGGGAAGCGTTGCTCTTCCAACTGTTGTGCTGCCTCCATCCATGCTCTCGCCGAGTCCCATCAGGTCTCTCACTTAGGGTCCAAGTTTTCATCCCAAATCCCATCACACTAGCTCACGCCTTGGCCATCTCATGTCCGTCCTATTGTGATAGCCTTTCCACTCCTCCTTCTACGTGCTGGTTTTCTTGGCTTTAACACATCCTGCACACTAGTGTGGGAGTAACCTTTCTAAATCACGTAATGCCTTTTAAAAGCTTTCAGTCTGTGGCGCCTGGGTGGCCCAGTCAGTTAAAAGTCTGCCTTCGGCTCAGGTCATGATCTCAGGGTCCTGGCATCGAGCCCTACCCTGGGCTCCCTGCTCAGAGGGGAGTCTGCTTCTCCCTTTGCTCCTCACCACTGCTCATGTGCTCTCTTTCTCTCTCTCAAATAAGTAAATAAATAAAATATTTAAAAAAACCCGAAAACTTCTAGTCTGACCCTCTAGGTAGTTGTAATTATCATCAAAGAACTCTCCATAACTTTTTCCTCTGTGTTGCTTACCTTCTTCATCATTTATTTGCTGTGTAGGTGACAGGAACCTCTGGGGTGCGTTAGCACCTGCTGATAAAGACTCTTTGAGTGGAGTGGGCCTTGGGAAAGATGCAGCTCCCCCCACCCCCTGCATTCTGCAACCAGAATTGGTGCTTATCCCAAGAACAGGGACTATATACTTGAGTTCCCAGAACTGGGAACCAAACCAGGCCCGTTAGCAGCCACATGTTAAGGCCATGCCACACGTCTGCCTTTGGACCTTAAAATGAAGACCTGAAGACTTGACTCAAAAACACTATAAAAGCTGCAAATATTATTGCACCCCAAAATGCCTAAAAACACCTAATCCCTGCCTCAACCACACCTGCAAGGTCAGCCAGAACTGTCAAGAGTCTCAAGTTACCTTCCAGACTCCATGCCCCACCCAGGATCGAAAGCCACATAGCCCAACACACTAAATTCCAGCTCTGATCAAAACACTGTGATTTCCGGTGCAATTTTGTCCCCTCCCTCATCCAACTCTTATTTATTTCTCAAGGTTTCCTGCCCATTATCCAAGGTGTTGGAGTTTGACTGGATCGATAAGTACTACTCTTTTGTCCTGACCCTAAGTCTGGAACCAATCCAGAGACAGATGCAGGATTTTGAGAGAAGAAAATAATCACTTAATATATCATTTTTATTAAAGAGAAAGCTTCTTTCTAGAATCAGAGCATTCTAGCATAGTCCTTTTAAATTGAACTCCTAGCCTCTGGATTCCACATGTTCATTGAGTAGTATTTTGACTTTTCTTAACCCCAAAATTCAATTTATTCTTCTCATAATATAAGCCTTCACTAATTGTTATTTATTCATTAGTAAATTGTTATTTATTCTTTAATCTACTACTTTTACCTGGATAAAATAACAGTTTGGATTTCTTACGATCTATGGCCAAATAGGTATGTGCACCTCCAATACAGACAGGGTTACCCACTTTGCCACTGGCACAAGCCTCCCTCTCAGGGCAGATCCCTTTCTCCGTCACAGACAGCTGACCCCAAGGCATACTTACCAAGGTCAGGTTGCCACCGAGAGAGGAATGGCTTATCTCGAACCACCCAGTTCATTCTCCTAAAATTTCCAGTCCGATAAGCCATCTCTCTCAGTCCTCATCTGGTTGGAGCAGAAGTCAGAAATGTTACTGCTGTGGATAAACTTCCACGAGGAACCTGAAACCAGGTCAGTGGAGCTCCCTCTCCAGGAGATAGATTCTCTATCAGTATGTGAGAGGTACTTTCAGCACCTGTCCCCCAATCTAAATTCTGGGTAATTAACATAAAGGCCGCTAATTCAGTAGATTACGCAGTCCACAGAGGAGAGTACCAGGAACACATCTAGTCTCATCTCGGAACAGAAACGATACTAGATGATGTAGATAACCTACTAGTCAGTGGAAAGGTTCAAATTTAGTTAGAAAGGACAAATCTAATTTCCTGCCCTTTGACTTTCCTTCTGTTTTCTCCAGTTTGAATGGAAAAGAAAAGGGAATGACCAGTTAGCATTCCTCATGCCACTAAGGAAGCTTCCTGCCAAATTCTGTGGAAGCTTGGTATGACTTGGGGAAAATGTTCTCATTTTGTTTTATGAGACGTTGAGATATCTGTCTTCTATTATTTTTATCTTTTATAGAGATAATATGAGAACTGTTTAAGAGTGAGAATCATGACAAAAAGAAGAATCATTGATTATACTTGGAAACAAATGTTGCAATTTAAAATATACTATGGTCCATAAGATGTATTGATTTACATTTTTAAGTAACTGGCTGTGGGATTTGAAGTAATTGTAATGTAGGAGGTAGAGAGAAAATTACATTATCGTGAATAGAAGTCAGTGCGTTAAGAGCAAGAAATATCATAAAATTCCAAAATTAATTTGCCATACCAGATATATACAATATTCCTTCCCCCTCTTTTAAATTTGTGTATCTAATTATTAATCTGACAGTTTAACTTATTGGGATTTTATTTTACTTCCTTTGTGAGTTTATTAATTATAACTCTCTGCTGTATTATTTTAGTGGTTATTTTAGAGTATATATTATACCTGTTTAACTTCTCACAGTCTACCTCTAAGTAATATTCTAATACTTCCCATATAGAATAATAACTTTAAATATAGTGTTCTTCCATTACTTCCCTCTCTTTGTGCTATTGCTGTCATGCATTTTACTTATACTTTTTTTTTTACTTATACATATGTTATTAAGCCCCTAGTACACTGTTATCGTCTTTACTTTCAATAGCTGATTGTATTTTTAGATATTTAAATAACAATTTTAAACGCTTGGGATGAGAGTGATCTGGGCAAAACATAAATGCAAAATCCTGAAAGGGAAAAAGGCTTGATGTTATTCAATGTACAGTGTGATTAATACAGTGATGGGGGAGTGTGTCGCAAAATGAGATCTCAGATATAGGCAGGGACCAAATTATGATGGACCTGTGGACTTGGGTTACAAAACTTACATTTTATTCTATTTTTGATGCTAAACAGAGGATTTCTGTTTTTAAAAGATCATGTGGGGGGCGCCTGGCTGGCTCAGTCGGTAGGACATGTGACTCTTGATCTTGGAGTTATAAGTTTGAGACCCATGTTGCGTGTACAGATTACTTAAAAATAACTTAAAAATATTTTAAAAAAAGGTCATTTGGGCTGCTGCATAAGAGAGATTATATATAGCAAGCAAGAGTCAAGGTTCAAAGCAGACTCTCGAGGTAATTCGTAAGATGATGGTATCATACACTAGGGTGGAGATGGAGGGAAGTAGATGACTTGGGGTCTATTTTGGTGGTAGAACTCAAATTTTGAAATTAGACTGGGGTTAGAATTCTTCTGCAACTTACTTGTCACATGACTTTGGACAATTAAAAAAAACCTTTCTTATATTGATTCTCATCTGCAGAATGGGGATTACGGGAAGATTAACACAACACATATAAAATATAAGGTTTATACCACAATGTCTGACTGTAGTGGGCACTCAATAAATAGAAGTTATCATTCTTATCATGTTATTGTAGCCCGTAACTGGCATTCCCGTGTCCCATGTTCTCTTCACAAACACATATATCTCCACATGGCCACTAGAACTCTTTATAAGTGACACATCAGATCAGTCTTTTGCTTAAAAACCCCTCCAGTCCTTCTGATCGGTATCAACTTCATGGCACATATCAAAGACATTATTTGTCTTTGCATCGTCATTTCTCACATCATCCTTCTTCCAGTTACTCTTGGCTTTAGAGCAGTGCTTCTCAAATTTTCATGTGCTTACAGCTTTCCAGGGGATCTTGTTAAAATGCAAACCCTGATTCTGGAGAAGCGGGTGAGGCTTGAGGTTCGGCATTTCTAATAAGCTCCCAGGGATGCTGTTCTGCTGGTCTGGGGAACGCACTTTGAGAATCATAGCACTAGAGGACATAAAGTTTCTTCAAGGTTATTTTGGGTCTCTGTAATTTTGGCTTTTCTCATGGGTCTGATCTCACTGTCTCCAGAGTGACCTTTCCTTATTTCTTAGCTTCATGAAATCATTCTCATCTTTCAAGGACTATGTGGCTCAAAGGTCACTTCCTCTGTGAAATTTTCTTCAAACACTCGTTCACCCCCACAACTTCCCAAATGTTAGCTTTCTCCCTTCTGCATAGTATTTTGTAAAGAGCTTTTATTGCAGCAGGTATCATTTTGCACTGCAGCTGATGTTACATTGTCCTCCTTGATGGACAGGCCTCCTTGAGGTCAAGCACTATGGCTCTGTTTCTTCAATAAGTTGCACAGTTCCTTACACACAGGGCACCTGGCCGGTGCTCACTAAATATTTCTGGAATAAATTAAACGGTGACGTGTACTTCTGAAAAGTGCTGAATAGTTTGGTTTAAACTATTGATTTTGCATTTCTTTATGTAAAAAATCCTACCCTTCTTAGATTTTCTTCAGTGTTATAGCTGGTCACTTACAGCAATTATATATCCATAATCTGTATCTATCAATTTTTAACAGAGCAATATATCTTTGCCAGGTTGGAAAGCCTCAGGCTTTCTCTTAGCTAACGCCATGCTAAAAATTTATAAATATTATACATATTGTGACTTATAATTTCATGATTTCTTCTAACTATACTACCAGAGGGTAACATGGTTAAAAAGTTTTTGCCTGAAGCTGGTAAGGAATGAGAAAAAGAATGGGAATATAACTGTCTTTTTAACATTTAAATAAAATAAAAAAGAAAAGAACAGGAATGTTACTTAATTTATGTTTTAATATCTATAACCAAATCCCCACAAAAAGTTCATTTCAAACTTTAAAATAATCCTATTTGTCTAATGGGAAAATTTAGGAATCACACTGAATGAAAAGTGTCGTCAGGGCATACCTGTGTAATTACTTCCATTTCTCAATAATTCTTTAGCCTTTATGAAATTTTCTCAAAGACAGAAATCAAGTTTGTCTTCCGCTCCTGGATGGACACACCTCACCCCACCAGTTACCAACCAGGGAAAATCTCTTTGAAGTCAATTAGAAGTCCTCATTTACGCTGTAACATAAAATGAGAGCAATTCCTAAAATGACCAAGCTGGAGATAACGTAGAGCTCTCAGCAGATTGGACAGCTCTGTTCTCAAGACTGAGGAATTGTGTTTTCCATATGCACAACTCTTGGTGTTACTGATTTCAGTTAAGTAGACTTTCAAATTTTAATTTACATAACATTAACACGTTTCCCTGAGAATCGACAGTTTTATGGAGACATTTCCTTGTCTGTTCTCATGAAATTAAAAAAAAAAAATCCACAGGGCATTCATTAACACTTCTAAAAGTGACAGGCTGTGTCTTTATGCCATTTTCATTTGCACTGCTTCTGATCTTGCCATCACTAATTAAAAAGGGAATTTAGGGTAATATAAACAATGCTTTTTGGCCATACTAGAAGCTATTTCTTGCCTGATAAAGGAGAAAAGTCCACAACGCCTCTTGAACAAAGGATAAGGATATATTCTTTATGGCTTGGCTCTCAAAGGCCTGTAGTTTATGATGTTTGAGGTCACTTCCTTGGGAAACTGCCTTCCAGTATAGCTTCTATTACTTACCATTCTGTTCTTCTACTTCAGCCCAGGGGGATACCCTTAAATCAATAACTTGGGAGGGAAGGTAGGATTTAAATTGGGTCCTGAAATAGGAATATAATTTTAATATAAGGAGGGGAGGTAGTTGGTAATACTTGCTCAATGAAGAATTGTCAGCTGAAGCCCCAAAGGTGGGGAGAAGTCAATAATATTTCAGGCCCAATGACCAGCTTTGTTGGATAGTAATAGATAATTGAAAAAGGAAACTTGAGACCAGATTGTTGAGAAACTTCAATTTGGAGCAAGTTGTTTGGACTTCATTCAGTATGTATTGATTTTAATAAAGAGTTTTTTTTTAAATGGCAGGATGATAGCCATATTAAATTTGGATGGCCATAAGTATAAGATACCCTGGGATGAGAGTGATATTCCATCAAAAAGGAAAGGGAGAAAACTGCAGTAGATGAAACAGCCTTGGCAAGCTAACTCCCATGCATATAGTCTGGCCCAGGGGAAAGCACAAGTCCAAGCAGCAAATGGGCAATTATAGTAACAGGAATCATTCTTTTTGCTGGAGAATAGCAATAAGGAAGATTAAGTAACAATTTTGGAAGTCAGGAATACCAGGGTGCATGTCTCCAAATCTTCCCCTTTGGCAGATCCCCTGCCAGTGGTGGACAAGGTCAGAGTGTACTAATCAGGTAAAGGAAAGGGCTTATCGTCATGGAGGCAAAGGAATAGGGACCCCTTGTTATTTGTTGAGGTTCAAGGCAGGATCCCAATTCTACAGTTTGTGTGAAATAGGGTAAACACGGGGGCTGGAATTCTAGGCCAGTTAATTTGGCAGAATGTAGAGCGGGAGATAGAGCCTGACACTCAGTCTAATGGATTAGGCCAACAGGATCTGGCTACGTGATCACCCCAGACTTACTCCTCACCCACTGGACCCTGGGTTTGGTTGGTGATGAAGGAGCTTGTAGGTTGAGAAATTCAGCTGTCAATGACAGATCGTTAGATCTGGAGAGGCCAATCTGATAGTGGTATTGAGGTTTCAAACTGCAATGGGGCAGTCTAGTCAGACTGGTCAGGAAAAAAAAAAAAGAGAGGAGACACATATTGCAAGTGTCAGGAATAAGAAAGGTGATATCATCACATATTACACAGATATTTAAAAAGATAATTAGGGAAGAAGACATACAAATGGCCAACAGATACATGAAAAGGTTTTCGACGTCATTAATAATGAGAGAAATGTGAACCAAAAGTACAATGACCTCACACTTGTTAGAATGGCTGTTATCAAAAAGATAGGAAATAACAAGTGCTAGCAAGGATGTGGAGAAAGGGAGCTCTCACACACTCTTGGTGGGAATGTAAATTAGTGCAGCCATTTTGGAAAACACTATGGAGGTTCTTCAAAATATTGAAAATAGAACTACTATATGATCCAGCAATTCTACTTCTGGCTATATATCTAAAAGAAATGAAACACTAACTTGAAAAGATCTATGTACCCCCACGTTCATTGCAGCATTATTTGTAATAGCTAAGACATGGAAACTTCCTAACTATCTATCGATGGGTAAATAAAGAAGCTATGGTATATATATGTACTTTACATTATGTTATACACACACACACTATATGCTATATGTATATATAACAAATGGAATACTATGTTTTTAATATATATATATGTATATATATAGTAATGGAATATTACTGAACCATAGGAAAGAATGAAATCTTGCCATTTGCAACAACATAGATGACCATGACATTATGCTAAGTGAAATAAGTCCAACAGAGAATGACATATACTGTATGATCTCACTTATATGAGGAATTAAAAAATAAAAATAATTAAATCCATAAATACATAGAACAGATTGGTAGTTGTCAGTAGTTGGGGGTGCAGGTGGGATGTGGGAAAAATGGTTGAAAATGGTCAAAAGGTATAAACTTCCAGTTATAAGATAAATAAGCCCTGGGGATGTAATATACAGCATGGTGACTATACTTAACAATATTATACTGTATATTTGAAAGTTTCTAAGAGAGCAAATCTTAAATATTTTCATCACAAGAGAAAAATTGTACCTACATATGGTGATGAATGTTAATTAAACTTATTGTGGTGATCAATTAACATGAATGTTAATTAAACTTATTGTGATATATTTACATATATCAAATCATTATGTTGTATACATAGAACTAATGCAATGTTATACACTACTGTGATCTCAAAAAAGAAAGATAATAGGGGAATATTAATGTACAATTTCATGTTAATAATTAAGATAACTTAATTGGTATAGATAAATTTCTTGAAAGACAGAAGCTATTTTCTTTATCCAAAGAAAAAATTTAAAAATCAATTACAGCAGTATATATAAGTGATAATATGTCATGACCAAGATAAACCAGGAATGCAAGGTTAGTTTAACATTTGAAAATCTATCAATTTAATACCCAATGATAAGCCAATATATGCAGAAAAAGCATTTGACAAACTCCAACATCCATTCCTCGTTAAAATCTTTCAGAAAGCTAGGAATAGAAGAGAACTTCCTGAGCCTGCTAAAGAATTATAGAAAACCTTAATTGAAATTATACTCCATGATGAAAGACCGAGTATTTTCCTCTCTAAGATCAGGAACAAGTGAAGGTTGTCTGTTTTAACCACTTTTATTCAATAGTGTATCCCCTCAAAATCCAAAAGCCTACGGTTTAGAAAGGAAGAAGTAAAACTGTCTTTATTGACAGATGGCAAGATTGTCTCTGTAGAAAATCCAATTGAATCTGCAAAAACTTATTCAAACTAATAAGTGAATTTTGCAAGTTTGTAAGACACAAAATCAACACACAAAAAAATCAATTGTAAAATGGCCTTTTCCAGTAGAGTTTTGCTACATTGAAGTGTTTTAGGATTAGATGAAAGTCAAGTGCTTCCCTATGAGAGTATATATATCACTTTGTCATGGATACCAAGTTGTTAATATCCACATAGAAACCAAAATCTACTTTGTTTTCTGTCTTGAGAAGTTTATTGCTTGTCCTCCGAAGCAGCAATGATTGGAGCTATACTTAGGACTCTTCAACTCTTCAACTCTGTTCCATTTATTTGTTCTGCTCTTTATTTGTTCTACCTAATTCTTGCATTCCATGCTATTTTATTGGCACGTATATTACCTCACAAAAATCAAGGATCTTATCTGATGTAAGGATTCATAATGTTCTTCAACCTTTTGTTTTGTCTAACTTGCTTACTTTACTCAAATATTCTAAATTGCAATATTTTAGGATTTTTTTTATGTCAGATATTTAGACGTAGAAGAGACTTCCAAGAAGTAAATAAAAATTTTATCTGCATTGCATGATCCTTACCTCTAGACCGATTCCCAGGGTCTGATTTGACACAGGTGGGCCTTAAAAAGTTGGCCCATTTCCAAGCCAGCTCCTACACAAACATTGACGAAGAAACTGGTTTCAGTGTCAGTTATGGTCCATACAAGTGATTATGCTTAACTGACATTAAGAATGTTCTTTTTCTGTATTTCCATCCGAATGGTCCATAAATACATGACAGCCGATCCATGCATTTGAGTGAGAATAACACTGACTGATTTGGGTGTATTTTTAGGATGCGAGAAGAGGTTTTTTTATTTTTGTTTTTGTTTTTTTTTTGATGCAAACATTTCATATTGTAAAATGATGAAACATAGTAGAAAACATTGAGTCAAAGATATGAATACCAAATAAGCCATAAATCTACTTATTCTAAAACAGCTTTTCAGGTTCTTTGATACCTGGGAAGTAAGAAACTAATGACAACCATTATTATATAGTAAAGTGTTATATAGTGAAGCAAAGATGTCCTGTGTAGTCTAGGTTATTGATATCACCTACATTTTTTTTTTCTATATCCAGATGTAATAGGTGAACTCCCATTTTAAGTGTTGTGAGAGGCATATTGCCTTACTATTTCTGTTGATTCTTGGTTTGGGTGGGATGATTTTCAGCCTGCTCTAAATTACTGCTCTTGTATATTTCTCAATTACTATTTGTCATTTTCTTTAGGCTTTTCCTTTCCTACTCTGCTCCACTCCTTTCCCTTCCTTTCCTTTCCTTTCCTTTCCTTTCCTTTCCTTTCCTTTCCTTTCCTTTCCTTTCCTTTCCTTTCCTTTCCCTTTCCTTTCCTCTCTTCTTTTCCTTTCCCTTTCCCTTTCCGTTCCTTTTCTTTCCTTCCTTCCTTATTTCCTTCTTTCCTCCCTCCCTCCCACCCTCCCTCTTTTCCTTCCTTTCTCCCTTCCTTCTCTGCTTCTTGCTTAAGTATAGAACTCAGCCTTGGGTTTTTAGTTTCCCCAAGCTATACTACAAGGGTATCTGTGTAAGTGAATTAAGTTTCATGGTTAATATAGGAGGATTAAACACAGAAAGAATAAAAAAAAGCAAATTAAATCAGGATAGTCGTTCCTAAAAGTCCTCTGGCCATGTTGGCTACTAGAAATTTCTCATTAGCCATCTTTCTTCTTTGTTGTCATTTTTCTGAATTCCTTTTTTTTCTCCCTCTGTCAGATGCTTCTGTCATCTCTAGTAATTCAAGTAACCGGCCACCTTATCGCTATCATCTCTTGCCTATCAATGGAAAATGTGCACAATTTTTTCTAAACAAACAAAATCAAGATTCTTCCCCCACATTAACTGGTTAGTCCAAGAAAATACAAAGATCGTCTAGTAAGTAAAACAATCAATAAGTAGTAGACATCTTTCATTTATTTATCCCATATATTGGGATGTTGAGCAATTGGTGGAGCACATCACACGCTGACTTGCTAGCTTGGTATCCAGTTGATAACACGTATGGTTGTTCTGGTCATTGAGAGCAGTCCCAGTCTCATTGATAGGAGTCTGGGCCCAGCAGTTATAGATTTTGAATATCATCCCAGGCTATGTCTACTTTCCTATTTGAAAAAGAGGTACACATTAATGTAATCTAATTTTTAGTGTTTTGTAGTTATTATATATATTTTTTCAGTTGACCCATTTTAGATTGCTTTTCATTCATGCTTTTAACTAAAGGTTGATAAAACTTGTTTCTTAAAGAAGTAATAAACATATGCACGAAGAAAAATGTCTAGGAAAACATAGCACTTGCTCTTTACTTTTTTCCTAATCTTCCTTTCCTCAAAATCTAGTTGCAAATTAAGTGATTTTCCCAGTGGCAAATGGATCAGAATTTAGCATTTAAAAACATTTTACATTTAAATTCTAAAACATATTTTGCATTTAAATTCTAAAACATATTTTGCTATTTCTGTGTTTTCTACTTTGTGGGTTATTTGGTAAGTTTGAAAAAAAATCTCAAAGCTGATCTGAGTCATTACTGCAATGAAAGCGGAAAAACTAAAATTTCCGTGTATATAACATATTCCGGCATACTATTTGTTTAGATTCATCTGGTAGCTAATTTTCTCTGGTTTAGGTATAAACTTGCAAAAGTGAGCACAGTAATGCCTTAATCATATGTATCATACTGGTCTGACTGCTAGGATGTTTATTTCAAGAGTATAGCTTGGCTCAGTGTTTATAACCTTAAAAAATTTGAATCTAATTTCTAGAAATCGGTCTATAACTTGATAAGAAGACAATATTTTCTCAAAACAAGCAAACACCCCTCCCCCAAAAACACCCTCTCCCTTAGATTTACTTATAACTTAGAAGTTATAAGAGAAGCAAGGACTTTGCTTGTTTGTTTGTTTTTAAAATCCTGGGAATGTGGGACTAGGATGAGTTCAGTTCTACATAAATTTAACAGGTCCTAAGATGTAAGTACAAATAGATGGTTTTGCCTTAGCTGGTCAAGATGCCAGTGCTGATTCCTTTGTTGGTGCTGATGTCGGTGAAGCAGTAGAAAGGCCATTGTTTTCCTTTTAAAGTCCCAAATTCATCCTTTAGAGTAGGTTAACACTTTTCAAATGTCAGATTTACAATTTCCGGGGAAGGGTGAAGAAATTCCAAGAGCCTAGAAGAAATTAGAGCTGAATGTGAGCACAGCATAAGGTGCAGAGTCACAGAGTCACTGTGACACCTGAAACTAATTTAACAGTGTGTCAACTCTACTTCCATGGGGGGCGACGGGGAAGAAATTAGAGCTGTAAACTAAATTTCTTTACTGTATCTTAGCTCTTAAGATACATCGTGTTTCAAAGATTCTAACATTTACATTTCTGGAAACAGGTTGTGTCTTGTGGTTCTGATGTCGTTGTCGTTGCTCACCCACGTGCATAAAAACTTACAGAATGAACGTCAGCAGCTTGGAATAAAATTGCAGAGACAATACTGTATGACCAGTGCTCTCGATGGCACAGGTGATAGTATCGTGTGGGAGAACATGGTCATCCATGACTCTGAGTTGAACACGTTTGGAAATATTGCACTTGGGTTGTGAGTAAGCTTCAGGAATACCCTAACCGACTCGTTTTGCTTATATTTTATTATTTTTCTAAGATTTTATTTATTTATTTGAGAAAGAGAGAGCGAGCTTGAACGCACATGCACATGAGCAGGGGAGGGGCAACGGGTAGGGAGAGGGACAAGCAGACTCCTGCCTGAGTGTGGAGCCCAATCTGGGGCTGGATCCCACAACCCCCAGACCATGACCTGAGCTCAAACCAAGAGTCTGCTGGATGCTTCACCAACTGAGCCAGCCAGGTGCCCCTCTTATATTTTCATTTTTATATAGATTCAAGAAGGGCATAAGATAAAAACCTATAGCTCAGTAGGTATTAAAGAGCCCTTTCCATAAGTATGTAGTAAAAGTTCTGAGTTACAAAAACATTGGCTATAACTTGTTTAGCCATGTTTTTTCCCCCTTTCTTTGTGGTACATACAATAATGACAGCCTTACAGTCATTATGGTATTATGATTCTGAGGTGACTGGATTATGAGATTTTAGAATTTTTGAGTTGCTAATTTTAAAGAAGTTTTTCTTGTTGCTATGTCTTTTAAAGTGGTGATATGAGTCATATCGTATCAAAGGAGGCGTTGAAGCATTTCTTAGATTGAAAAATAAAATTTTACAGGACTTAATATTTCCTTTCATTCTCATAATTAACATTCTTTTTGGAGAACCACTAACAAATATGTTCTTTAAAAGTGAACTTCAAAGTCTAACTTTGGGCCATAAGTAAACTACTCTGTCTTGTTTATTATAGACAATCATCGTTGAGGGTTTTGAAGTTTAGTTTGCAAGAGGATTTAGCACTCTGCAAGTTTATATTTGAGATTGCAGTTTTGACTGATTATCTTTCTTAAAATGTAATAGGCATAATAAATTGCTTGCAACACTCAATATTTTCAGAATGTTTGCTATTACTGTACTTGATGATTATTATTAAAAAAAATATCTCTGATCCCCCTTTCTGAAAAGGAAACCAAAATTACTTCTCAATCCCTTCACTGTCTACGTATAATCTATGATTTAATATTGCTAACCCAATACAGCAACACCTCATTTTCCCTACATTGCCCAAGAAATGTTTGTTCCATGCCAGTAAATTTCCCAGATAACCGAAGCATATACATTTAAATGACAAGCCCTTTTTTTTTAATTTTTTACTATTTCTGATGGAAATATTGCTACAACACACCTTTCTATTATTCTTACATAAAGAATATTGAAAAAATCTCTACAATTTTGTGCTTTGTGCCAATCTCAAGAAGGAGACTGCTTTATTTGATGGGTCTTCAGCACACGGTAAAGAGTGGAATAAGAGGAAGCAGTTACTGGATGTGGACTACACCCAAAACACAATGAACTTTCGCCTCTCGTAGAGCATGCGGACTCATTATTGCGAATATCCATTCCAGCAGAAGGAGTGCTCTGCCCGCCCCGCGGGCTGTGTGCACAACCTGGGGCCGGGGGCACGCCTGGGCTCTGTCACCTCGCAGGCGCAGGACTGCACATACATTTTTTCCACAGGGCCGGGTCCGTAATCCCAACGTGCTATTTGACTGGGAGTTCCAGTGAATTATGATCAATAATTGAATTAAGCCTCACTTCTAAGTTAGGAAACCGACTTTCTTCTTTCTAGTCATGGCACAACTATTCACTTAGCCATCCAGTTTTGAAATCTTGGCATAGTCTGTAATTTTCTCTGTTTCCATCTTCAGTCAGTTGTACCTCTGCTTTTCTCTTTACATCTCTACTATTAATACCCTCTTTTTACCTTTAATTTGTATTTCTTATTTGATTACTGATTTTACCTAGAATATTCTAATTTGTCATATGCTTGATCTTTAGGCCTCCGGTCTCTTCAATTTCCAGTGTATTAGGTACAGAACTGACTAATCTTATCAAAGAGAGGTCTTTCCCTGTTCAAAAACTCCAGTGGTTCCCTATTTTTGCTTAAAAAAAATTCTTTTTTTTTTTTAACCAAATAATGAAAGATAATAACCAGCAGAGGCTGAGTTCTGTTGGGTCACATATGAGTAAAAGGACCTATAGGGGCGCCTGGGTGGCACAACGGTTAAGCGTCTGCCTTGGGCTCAGGGTGTGATCCCGGCGTTACGGGCTCGAGCCCCACATCAGACTCCTCCGCTGGGAGCCTGCTTCTTCCTCTCCCACTCCCCCTGCTTGTGTTCCTCTCTCGCTGGCTGTCTCTATCTCTGTCGAATACATAAGTAAAAAAAAAAAATCTTTAAAAAAAAAAAAAGGACCTATAATTATTTTGGCATTAAGCAAGACAATCCTTTCTGACCAGTCATTTGTATGGCAATCTGCTCTAACATCTCCTTAGTCATTAGGATTGAATATATCGAACACATCTATTTTCATTTCCAGGATAAATTATTAGAAAATCTTCTCTACACACTCTTCTGAAACCACTCAAGAGATTCATTGACCTTTTGAAATTTATCTAAAAATACTGAGGACATACCTGCACATTTTTTGAGTAACTTGAGATATCACTGATTTTTTAAAAAGTCCTTGATACTTAAAAAAAATGTACATTTAAAAATTTTTACCCCACTTTATGGAGATATAATTGACATATAACATTGTGTAAGTTTAAGGTATACAGGTGTTGATTTAATATACTTACATATTGCAAAATGATTATTACCATAGTCTTTGTTAACACCTCTGTCCTGTCACATAATTACCATTTCTTTTTTGTAGTGAGAACATTTAAGATTTACTCTTTTACCAACATTAGAGTATATATTAGCTATAATAATATAAATAAAAATAAATATATATAAATAATGCAAAGTATTATTAGCTCTAATCACCATGCTATACATTAGAGCCCCAGAACTTGTTAATCTTTTTTTTTTTAATTTTATTTATTTGAGAAAGAGAGACAGAGATAGCAAAAAAGAGCAAGAGCGAGGAGGAGAGGGAGAAGAAGAGGGAGAAGTAGGCTTCCTGCACAGGCTCCCCACTGAGCAGGGAGCCCAATGCTTGGCTCGATCTCAGGACCCTGGGATCATGACCTGAGCTGAAGGCAGATGCTCAGCCCACCGAGCCACCCAGGCGCCCCGAACTTGCTAACCCTATAAGTGGAAGTTTTTACACTTTAATTGATATCTTTGCATATCCCCCACCCCTAAGCAACTGCTACCCACCATCCTGGATACTTCTTAGTGTGTATTCATTCCTATACTGAGTTGTTTGTCACAATTTTAACTGAGATGCTATTATGTGCCAATGTGCCCGGTGTCATAGATGTGATGGTACACAAACACAGGATTTTTACCCTTATCTAGCCTATGGACTAGCTTTCTTCCCCATTTGGTGTTGTTATATGTTTTCTTCCATTTTTAGAACTTGAAGATCATTTTCCTGGCTGGAGAAAAAGAAATTCTAATGTCTGTTAGCAAATTGCTCTCTTCCCCAAGCAGTAGGGTTCTTCTTTTCCTGCCTTTTCTTTTCTCATTGACTAAAATATGATGGAAGAGTACTTTATAATGTCCTAAGTATTTTTCACAAGTCTCAGCTCATTTTGAATGTAGCACTTTTGACACTGATTTAGAACATACTAGATATACGGCTGTGCGTGTTTTTTAACTTTACAGCATATCATATGTATTTTTCCATTTAATTAAATATAGTTTGAAAACATAATATTTAATGTCTGTTTAATAGTCCATCTTATGTAACCATCCCCTATTTTGGGCTATTTGGTTTGAGTCCAGCTTTTTTTTTTTTTTTGGTTGTTCTGCAATTTTAAATAATGCTTCTATGAACATCCTGGTACATAGTGCTTTGCCTGTGCTTCTGATGATTTCCTTATGTTGTACTCTTGCCTCCAAACACTGTCCACGTCTTGTGCCCAGGGACTAAGTAGACTGGCTGTTTTTCCAATCTATGTCCAGTGAATATATTTTTCACTCAATGATCTTTAGAACTTTTTTGATGACTGACCAGATGGAGTGTTGCCCAGTGGGCCTCAAGATCTTCCACAAACCCCTTTAACTTATCCCGTTGCAGCAGGGTTGGACCCCTGTAAGGACAGGAGAAGGAAGATAAGGGGCTACACACGTTGCCGGGTGATGACGGTAGGACAGAAGGACAGATAAACTCTAGTCCCCTTTCCTGGGGCTGTGCCTTTGTGCGTGAGTGCGTGCATGTGTGCGTGTGTGTGTGCGCCGTGGTAGGGAGAGATGAAGTATTGTTGCTTGCTATAGGCTGAATTGTGTCTCCCTCCCACCCCAATTCATATGTAGAAGTCATAACCCCTGATGGGATGGTATTTGATGACAGGGCATTTAGGGAGTAATTATGTTTAGAGAAGTCATGAAGGTGAGGCCTCATGACTTGATGAGATTGGTACCCTAATAAGAAGAGCCCCCAGAGAGACCTTGCTTTCCCCTCTCTCTGCGGTGTGAGAACAGCAAGAAGGCAGCATCTGCAAGCCAGGAAGAGAACTCTCACCAGGACCCCAGTTGGCCCACACCTTAATTTTGGACTTCCCAGCCTTCGAAACCATAAGAAAATAAATTTCTGTTGTTGAAGTCACCCAGTCTATGGCATTTGTTATGGTGGCACACCCTAATATAATGTCGAAGTCAATCTGGTTATGACTCTCTGTGAGTTGGGAAGATGGTGATACACAGATGTTTTAAACTGCTACTGAAGATTAGCCTTAGAAAGCCTGAAACTCCAAACCCAAAAGCTTAGTCAACTAGAGTAAAAGATTTTGACTCATTTTTATTAGTATTTTTTTTTAGTCTTGTTACTTTTTTATTTCTTCTCCATTTTGTAATGCAGTATTTTACAGGTATTTAAACTATGTAAACTATACACGCTATTCCAACTTCAATCTTTCTTTATGGATTTCATCCTACAGTTCAAATCAGGAAAGAATAGACTGATAATCATTTCAAAGAGGGTCTTTTTAAAAGGCATCAGTCCAATCATTATATAGACTATTTTCAAATCTTGCTAACCGAAAAAAAAAAAAAGAATATAAACATTCTTTTTAGCTCCTCTTTTTGGTTGACACTTCCTGTTAAGTTATAATATTATAATTTTTCATTCTTACGAATTTTCTAGAATTTAATGTTTCAGTTTTGTTTGCTTCATGATTGAGAAGGAAGTTACTTATAATAACTGTCAGTGGATGGTAAAGAAGAATCACTTAGGTAGAACCATGTTTCTGGCACCTCGTGGCATGGGGTTTTCTTCTCCATGTTGACTGTTCTGCCTCATTAGGCATGCTGTTGTAAATAAATTGTTGGACGTAATTCATACCAGGAAATAGTTCTCTTCTGCGGCCACTCTGTGCTGCGGGGCTGTAAGTTTTCCTTTAGAATGTTTGAAGAGCCCTCAGGTGCTGCTGAAAGTGAAGGATAGCACTACTCTCAGGAAAACAAAGGTTTTATTATATTTTCTCATGAAATGAGGATATCCAGAGAAAATAAAAAAACCGAAGCAGTAAAAGTTGCACATGTAGTGCCATGTGCCAACAAGAGAAATGATGGACCAAACAGAAAAAAGTCCCCAGTGGGTCTCTGCTAGCCTACGTTTATTTCCTCCTGCAGTTTGTGGATCTTTCAGAGAGGAAATCAAACACCCTGACTCACACCAAACAAGCACATGTTCCTGGAGTTTGTGTACGCCCCCCCCCATGAATCCAGACTTATTTTCAAATAAACAGAGTAGGCTGTAACGGTAGGAAATGAAACCTTGACTGGACAAATATTACTGGAGATTATGTTTTTATTACGTGAAAAAGTCCTATAGACTTAAGATAAACTATGATACTAGTATGACAGTCTGCTGCATCTGTGTGCCTCTGGCATGGCAAGCTAATGGAATTGCCAGGGATGGAGGTGAAGAAGAGTTTTGGCTCCTGTATTTTCCAGAATGTGGAAGCAGCAGGATTTCTTCAGCATTTTGGGTATACTTTAAATGTTTGACAAAATAAGGAGCACATTCAGGATTCTACCGGATGGGTTCTATGAACTCAACTCCATAAAGGTCTTTCATTTTATTAGTCTCCCCTCACTCCTACACTGGGATGAAGATGATTTTTTTTTTTTTTCAATTCTACTAGAGAAACAAGATACTTTGGGCACTTAACGAGAAGTCTGATGGGTGGTGTGCATACTTGTATTTGTACTAACTGGCTTCAGTAACAATTACGTTAAAGTAAGTGTGGATAAGATGAAAATTCTAATCTAATTTAACTGGACACTCACCAAATGCATCTTCTCGGTTCTCAATGTAAAAAAGCAGTTTGTGACTGCTATGACAAAATGCAGCTGTTCTCCTGAGCACTTGATTGTTTTCTCTAAGAGAATGTTCATTCTGGGGATGTCTGGGTGGCTCAGTCAGTTAAATGTCTGCCTTCGGCTTAGGTCATGATCCCAGGGTCCTGGGATCCAGTCCTGCATCAGGCTTCCAGCTCAGCGGGGAGCCTGCTTCTCCCTCTGCCTGCCGCTCCCCTTGCTTGTGCTCTCTCTTTCTCTCTCTCTGACAAATAAATAAAATCTTTTAAAAAAGAATATTAATTCTTAATGAAATGTAATAGGACGTGAGCTCTTTCTAGTTGCCTGCACTTCGGCTGAGACAACAGATTGGTGTATACAGTTACGTAGTTAACTAAGGGGAGTTCTCAGATTAGAATATGGGTGCAGACATTCTCAATCAAGTCCCAAGCTATGGAACACCATCAGTTATTTTTTTCTATACACTTGTCCTGCTTCGCTTAAGAAAGCACATCCTTTAAGCTCTGAATCTCAACTGTTTCTTAAAAAGTGCTGTTTTATTCTAACATCTGTTGTAAATCTGGATGTTCTTGCTATGTGTAATTCTGGAATGGTTTAGGTAGGAGAGCCCTTGGTCTTTCACTTGAGTGCTATGGCTTACTGTCTCCAAAGGCTGTGGGTTTCTGTCAGGGTAAATAGACATTTGAACCATGGTGGTGGGAGGGATATTTAAAGTTCCTTTCAGTGGGAGTCACTTTGTATTTGAAGTCTAACCTGAAATGTCTTCACTGGTGCCCAGCACCATGACAGTTTCTGTGTAACAGCCGTAAACCTGCAGGAGACGGCAATGATGGGCAATATCATTTCACTGCATGGCGACCATATCACACAGTGTCCCCAGTAGTGTTATGAAGAAGACACTAGAATATGCATAGCATCTAGGCGCCCTTCCTTAGCTAGAAAAAAACTGGGAAAATGACTGATAGAACAATTTTAGAAATAGAGTCTGGGGCCATGTCTGGACAGTAGAAGGAGCAGGTAAGGAGGCTCACATTTCAAGATTTGGGAGATGGTTTGGAACGACCAATGAGAGCAGCAAGAGGCATTTACCTATAGAAGCAACATTCTAGATGTTTTGTTCCGGAATCAAGCTCCATCTGTTATCAGATAGAGTAGCTGGGTAGCACACAAGAACGGATCCCGGGGAGGTAAGTGAGATCTGCATCAGGGAGCTGAGCAGGCATCCATGTGTACCTGAGAGAAGCGGGCAAAAGTAGGCAAGGATGGCTCTGAGAAACTCGTCGGAGGGTGAGCTGCTTTACCCATCACTTTTGTTGATTAGAGATGCTTCCATAGTGAGGTCAGCAGACCACTCTGACGTAACCACTTTTCAAATTCATTTTGATACAGTTATTTTGCCTGAGAAAAGATTTCATGATGTAGCTTTGGTGAAGTCACATCAAAGTGACTCTGAAAATATGAAAATTCCAGATTTTTATTAGTAAAAGTTACCCCTTCATTTTATTCTATCCCTATTCTATGCTTTACTTACAAGACAATTTTTACTTTCTTCTTTCCTCATTGTTTGATTCTTAAGCTTTTTATAGACATGTTTTATGTGTCTTTCAAATCTCTACCATGTTTTATGTTATAGAAGCGAGATGTGCTTCTGGAGGCAAATAAATAAATACTATATATATATAACTTTATAATAAAGAAGTGAAAATTCTCTGATCCTCTTCCATTCCCACCTGCTAGAGTTAACTACCATTAATAATTCACTACAAACATCTCCAGGATAGTCAGGAGACTTTTCTTGTACAGCAGTGAAAAACAAAGTTTTCTTTAAGCCCTCAGGAGATAAACCACGAGTCAAGTATGTACAAGTAATTAAAATTCGATTGAAATTTTGGCTGAGGCACTGAGATAAAAAGTTTATGAGAATTAAAGATTAAGAGGAAGATTTTGAGAGGGGGTATTTGGGTATTGTAACTCTCCTAACCCACAGTGGGCAGGATGGAGATGTTTGCTCCTTCCTACTCGGTCAGCAGGGAAGGGCTTTGAAAAAACCATTTGAGTATCGGCCATCTGCTGATCATGGCAGACCAGGTAGGGTTGACCTGTGCCTGAGCAAGCCAGTGCGTGAGGGATCAAGTTTGGTAAATCGGATGAAGGTGTCCTAGATGACTTGGAGTTAGCATATACAATTGTTTTTCAAGATCATATGAAAAGTAATGATTTCATAATGAATAATATCACATTCATTATTTCAAAATTAAATTCAGAAGCTACATTTTATTTACTTTTTTAATTAAAATTTTTTTTTTTTTACTCTTCTACTTCCACATATCTTATCTTTTGACTATTTCTTTTGAGGTAATAGGGAAACCTCTTAATACGGTAAAAACCGATGTGGTTTTGAAAATTCACTTTCAAAAGGAATTTTCGATATGTGACACTTAACACTCTTAGTTTTGTTTGAAATGTAACATTTCTGTTCCAGAGTAAGGGGAAATAAAAATGTATATATACACCAGCATGCTCTTAAATAATTTTAAATTGAATGCCATTTCATATCATATATATTTTCTTTTCCATGAAATTTACAAATTTAGTTTGAAGATAAAATATGGCAAGACTACATTATAAGTCATTGACTCGAACATTTAAAATTGGTGAATTTTACTGTTTATAATTTATACTTTAATAAAGCTGTTTTAAAAATGCATTCCCTGGGGAAAAAAAATCTGTTAAAAGTTATTAGACAGAGGAGAATAATGTGAGTTCCTGAAGCATAATTCAGAAGTGTCAGATAAATGTGTGTTCATGACATTCATATGTGAAAACCTTGATAACGAAGTTACAAAATATAAAATTTTCTCTTGCTTTGGGTCTACACTAATCATTTATGTTTGCTGTCTTTTATGTTTACTTTCCCACTGATTTGACATCGAATCCTTGCACATTACATTTAGAAACTGAGCAATCGTTTTTAAAAATATATGTTCTGTGCTTGCCAGATGGATTTGGAAGCTCTCCCAGTAATGCTTTCATTGTCATAACCCACTTCACAATTCCATCATGAATGAGGTCATTAGGGAATGACATCATTTTCAATACCTCCCAGATTGCAAAATTAAAAAAAAAATACAATAACCCTTGTATTTATTTGTTTCTCTTAACATTATCATGTCCTAAGTTAAGCAAGACCTAGTTCCTAAATCACACACACACACAAACACGTGTGTGTACACACTCACACAAATTCACCAACACACAATGCAATTTAAAATCATGTAACTGGAGAAATTTCTAAGTACATATTTGGTTGTGGGTGGTCATGAAGTGCTAACGGTTCAGAAAGTAAGAAAGGCTATTTAAAGATAAACCAACAGGAAGAGGCCACCAAGATCTGGTGGATACATTCGGAGGGGAAGTAAGAAAGCACTTAGGAGATTTTCTGCCTTTTTTCCTCCATCAGGAGATTATATAGAAAGTTGCTGCTGGCTTTACCAAGAGGAATTATGTAACAAGAGTCCCAAATCCCCATTTATTTATGCAGTCGTACAGCCATATACTCAACAAATATTTCTGATAGATATGATGTGTAATGCATAGAATAACCGTTGGGTATATAGTTGTGAAGAAGTTAGGTATGGACTCTGCTCTCATGGAGATAAAATTCTACTTGGAGAGATAATCAATCATTACCGATTACAGAGATAATGTAAAATTTTCAAGTATGGTCAGGGTTATGAAAAAGAAGTACATGTTTCTATCAAAGGTTACGTCAGAAGGTCATATATGGACCCAGGGGTCATGAAAATCTTCCCTTGGCTTAGCTTTCTAAGATAACTAGGAATTAATTACATGAGGAAGTGTGGTATGTGGAGGAGATTGCTCTAGGAAGAAGAACCTCATGTCCATTGCTCTTGAGACAGACACGAGCATCCTGTACTGTTCACAAGTCGACGGGACAGAACTCTGAAGTTGGGAAGGGAAAAGCAGTTCTGTCTCTTCCAAAATATTTCCTTTACCAGAAAAACAGATTTGGATAAAAAGATTTCTTCCTGTAAAATCAAACATATTTTAAAAGGGTGAAATCAATGACAAAATTAGAGTGAATTATTTTTGAACGTAAACAGCATTAATATTTAATTAGATCCTTAGACAGTGGTTTGGGAGTGAACGGGGTGAGGGCCATGATGGAACTATGTTGATTATCTACTCAAAATCAGCAGGCTGGGCATGATGATGAAGATTCAAGCCCATACTTCGATGACGTTAGATGATTTAATAGTGTTCAGCAAATAGCTACAGAATGTCCGTTCTATCCCAGTCACTGGCTGGCCTCAGAGCCCTTGGCATGTCTTACTGTATTGCCCATAGCAGTAATGACGGTGATGGTCGTAAGGACACAAATGAACAGTAATGACAAGATTTGATCTCTGAACTTCTATTTGCTGCTGGGTGACCCTCATCTTCCAGATGTGTGCCAGAGATCATTGCAAATAAGAGTAATTACAGTCTCAGCTGTGCTGAGCTGCCCTGATGGAGATAGAAGAAAAGGAGTTTTTCTGACACAGAGAAGGGACCTCCATAAACAGTGCTTGCGAATGACAGAAATTTAAAACAAGACTCAATATCATTTTTAAAACCATGGGCTGTTTCTGAAGTTCCATAGATGATTTGCTTTTCTGGGAAAGTGGCATGAGTGTATGGTTCTACTTTTACTGATTTCATTGGGGATGTTTGCATCATAGAAAAAAACCATTTGAATCATTTGAAGAAATTGCTCACCTATATACATTGAGTAGGTTGTACTAGTGTTCATAATTATGCCTGGTACCCCCTCCTCATAAGCAGTATTTACCTCCCAGCCCGTGGCCATGGAACTTGCCTGCTTCTTGTTGAGGGCAGTATATATGCTCCCTCCTTCGCCAAGGACTTCGGATTTAGCCATGCCATTTTCCCCCCACTATTGGAATGTGAACAGATAGGACTGTGCTACATAGAATTAGAAGCTTTAAAGGAAGTTCTAAGAATTGGCTCAGCCTCTTGCTTTTCTTCTTAGCCTCTAAAATGGTATGCTGCACCACACACGGCTTTCGACCCCAGCCTCGGTCTTCAAATAAGATCCAGGGAGCCGAGCCAAGCAGAGCCCATGTAGCCGCATTCGTCCAATAGCTGCGTCTATGAAACATTAACAAGAACGAGATGCTTATTTTTGAAGGCCCGTGAGATTTTTACAGCTGTTAGGCAGCAAAGTCGAAAAGTACAAAATTTGATACTTAGAGGCGGAGTGTTACCATAACACAAACTGAAGATATGCAGCCTTGATTTTAGGGCCCAGACAGCTAGCAGTTAGCAAACTTACTGGAAGTGGGAATATTGGTGACACATTTTAGGCAGGAGCGAAACGTTGGGTAAAGCTGTCGCCTGAGATAACTTGGAAGGCAGACACTTATATAATAACGTACTTAAAGCTTTCTGTAAAGAGGATTTGAAATGTTAGGAATGTGAATTGGTCGCGAGGAGCTGCATTTCATAAGGTAATACAAGGGGAATGAGCTCAAACGTAAGTGACATTAACCTGAAGGACGACGAGGAAACTGAACTGCTGAGGAAGTCCAGGACTTACAGGTTAGAGAACAAACCGTTCCTCATCGCTAACTGGTTAAAACTAAGTACCGTGAGCTGCCTGGGCTAATTAAGACACAGATTAAGACTGAGTTTAGGGACAAAGACCACACTACTGGCTTGTGCACAAAACCTGATTGGATTAAGGTGGCCCTCAGTAAATCCTTTCAGTTCGACAAAGCAGCTCAGGAAAGAGAAAAAAAACCCAAGTGACCTCATGAAGACTGAAAAGCTCCGATACCTATACTTAAGTTTAGAGAGAGAACTTGAGAGATTTGTTAAAAAAAAAAAAAAAAAAAGGTGAGTGTGTCTATTTAGTACATGGAGCAGAAGAGATCAAATATATACATACATATATATATACATATATATATATATACGTATATATATGTGTGTGTGTATATATATATATAAATTAAAACTATTTCAACATTTTATCTTTAGATAAAATGTTGAAATAGTTTTAATGCCAAGACTATTGCCAGCCTGAAATAGCAGATGTGTGGATTTTTTATAGCTGAAAATGACGTGGACTCCCGGTTTTCTCTGGGCTGGAAGTAGACCAAAAGCACTGCTCAGCTCTAAGGAGGGCAAATTGTTATTCGGCAAATTTTTATTCACACGTGGTCAGGAGGGTAAAGGAAAAGGAAGGAAGAGGTTGGAGTCAGTTGCCCTGGAGAAAATTCACCGAGGAGCTCATTTCAGGTTATAGACTTCTAATCAAAGACTGACTTCAAGTAGTTTTCCCTCTCCCAGGGCTCTTGTGTTTGCCCAGCGGGCTTTCAGAGTGTCTATGAAGCCGTGAATGCTGCGTGTTCTCCACTTTTTCCTCCTTCGCATGGGAATGCTTATGTGTTTATCTTGCTTCTCTTCCACCATTATGTGTTGAGTGCATGTGGAGAAGGTAATATGTCTATTTAGTCCACGTGTCTCCAAATCAAGAGGAGTTATTTCGATTTGATGTAGATAGAATCATGAACTTAGGGCTGATGTTTTGATTGGCTAAAGCTTTTAGGAGGTCTGATAAGTACGAATGAATTTTGTGTGCAGGAGTGTAGAAAGTGAGTATCTATGACCAAGAAGGTGAACTAAGATAGATTATATTCACAATTACTCTCTTCTTCCTTCCAAGCAGGAGGATTTATATCATTGCCATTACTGTGTGACTTGCTTGCTCCTGTGGGAGGAGTATAAAATTTCCGCCATGTTCTTTGGTCTTGGCCATGTGGCTTACTTTGTCCAATGAAATATGACGTTTGCTACACAGAAACCAAAGCTTTCAATGCAATTGTGTTGCTTAAGCTAGCTAGGCCTCTTGCTTTTCTCCTGCTCAAGTGTGTATGAGATTGTCTCATAAAGTGCAGCTTCTTTAGTCTGGCTGCAGAATAAGCAGGCACATGGAGCAGAGACCATCAGAACCAAGCAGTTAACCCTCAACCATCGACATGTAATATAAGCAAGAAATAAATGTTTATTTAGTAAGCCACTGAACTTTTGGAGTATTCGTTATGCAGCAAAACTGGCTAGGCTAATACGGCACTTAAAAAATGAAGAGATTTTTCCATATTAATTTATTTAGCCCCATGAATTTGATCTTGATTTATACATCTAATCCACTTCTAAGAGAAGAGTGTTGACGTAGGTTTTCATCATGTGGACTTTTCACAAAAAGCCCAGAAATAAACCTTGCTTACACGGTCAATTAATCTATAACAAAGGAGGCGCAAATACACAATGGGGGAAGGATAGTTTTTCAATAAATGGTTTTGGGCAAACAACAACTACAGGCAAGAGGATGAAACTGGACCACTTTCTTACATGATTCGTAAAAGTAAACTCAAAATGGAGTGAAGATCTAAATGTGAGACCTGAAACCATAAAATTCCTAAAAGAAAACATAAGGAGCAATCCCTTGAATCTCAGCCTTAGCAACATATTTATAGCTATGTCTCCTGAGGCAAGGGAAAAACAGCAAAAATAAACTATTGGGTCTACACCAAAATGAAAAGCTTTCACACAGCAAAGGAAACCATCAACAGAACAGAAAAGCAACCTACTTGTAAGATACTTGAAGACATATAGATGGCCCACAGACACATGAAAAGATGCTCAACATCACTTATCATCAGGGAAATACAAATCAAAACTATAATTGGATATCTCCCTACACCTGTCAGAATGGCTAGAAGTTAAAAGATAAGAAATAACAAGTGCTGGCGAGGATGTGGAGAAAGGGAATGCTCATGCACTGTTGGTGGGAGTGTAGATTGGTGTAACCATTGGGAAGAGCAGTATGGAAGTTCCTCAAAAAATTAAAAATAGAAATACTATAAGACCCAATAATTCTAATACTTGGTATTAACCCAAAGAAAAGGAAAACATTAATTTAAAAATAAATATGCACTTCTATGTTTATGGCAGCACTACTTACAATAGCCAAGACATGGAAGCGAAGTAAGGGTCTATCAATAGGCAAATGGTTAAGGAAAATGTGGCATGTGAATATATATATATATATATGCACATATATATGTGCATATGTGTATACACACACACACAAAGGAATATTACTCAACCACAAAAAAGAATGAAATTTTGCCATTTGTGACAACATGGATGGAGCTAGAGGGTATTATGCTAGATGAAAAAGGTCAAGACAGAGAAAGACAAATACCATATAATTTCACTTATATGTGGAATTAAAAAAAAAAACAAAAACAAACAAAAAAACAAACTGACTCTTACATACAGAAAGCAAACTGGTGGTTGCCAGAAGGGAGCTAGTGGGGGTAGGTGAAATAGGGTGGGTGAATGGGATTGAGAGGTACAAACTACCAGGTATAAAATAACTAAGTCATGGAGATGAAAAGTACAGCCTAGGAAATACAGTCAATAATGTTATAATATTGTTGTATGGAGGCTTTCAGTAACAGATGGTTACTATTCTTATGATGGTGAACATTGAATAATATACAGATCGGGTGAGTCCCTATGCTTTACACCTGAAACTAATATAGCATTGTATGTCAACTATACCTCCATAATAAAAATCAATTAATAAATAAGGAAAAAAGTAAAGGATTTTCCAATATTCATTCGTTTAGCCCCACGAATTTGATCTTGATTTATAAATCTAAAGTATTTTTAAGAGAAAAATGTCAATGTAGACTTTCATTGCTGTTTTATAAAGGCTTGCATAGGCTCTTATATTTATGTTTTTTGAACGTAAAGTTTAATGATGTCAGGCTATACACAGAGCATTGTTTCTAAGGGCAAAACACCGTCTTTTGGTCAGAATGGCTATCCTCAAAGCTTTGGTTGATGTTAAGTGTCAGACTGTCTAAGGCTGTTTAACATCTCTAGGAGCCAGTCCTCACTGAGTTGTCGTGAGAGGTACAAGAACGCCATTTGACAGAATGTCACAGGTAAAATTCACCTATAATCTCTGCAAATTGCCAATTATTTATCACTTTTGCTTCCTTCAAAATCTCTGGGCTATCTACTCAGGAGATATACCAGAATAAAAAGAGGTGAAGAAATGAATGTGAGATATAGCAATAGAGTGCATAGTCAATGAGCAATAAATAATATACTTATTTGGAGTCAGCAAAGAAGAGATCACCTACTCACCTTGCAATTTTAGTCTTTTGCCGTGTGTTTCCAAACACCATGTGCCATTTATGCTCATTTTCTCTCACATTTCTAAAGTGTATTTTGTGATCAAGTTGCAACTTTTAGAAAGCCTGTCAATCTCAAAAATTCTTGAGTTCAGTTTAACTCTTCATTTGTGTTGCACAATCAAGCATAATATTTACCAAAACTGGTATACAATTCATAACGTGGATCTGTTTTAAAAAGAAAAAGAAAATCGTGTTTTGTTCAGGAAAGTGGCACTCATTCTAATACAGTACAGTATCATTATTATAGTACAGTTCTGGAATAATAATAGAGTTACAGTGTTATTTTGAATATTCAAGATGACTTGAAGTTGTTAGAAAAAGTTTATAAATTTGGGAAAACAGATACCATCTTTTCAGTGATTCATAGAAGAAAATATTTCCATAGTCACAAAAATCTATCCTAAAAGGGAATATGTATAGATTTCAAGGGCTCAGTAAAAAAGCATCAACATTTAGAAGCAGTATTTAGTGAAATTTTTACTGTTCTTTCCTCGAATGAAGATCTTTCTAACATTTGGCCTTATTCAAGCTTCTTAGGGGTTAAATGCTGAAGATTCTAAGACTAAGAAAATTATCACTTATCTTTTGTCATTCTGAGAGAAATATCCAGAGTTTGAAATATCATTTTCCAGGAATTTGGGGGTCTTCTTGGAAATCTGGCTCTTTAGAATTACAGATGTGAAAAATTAGTGTGATGATAATTTGATTATGGAATCAACAGGGCATGACCTCAACAAAGGATTTTTAGGAATCTTCTGTAACTTTGATTTATCTGGTGTGGAAGCTACTATAAATATATATATATATATATATATATATACCAGCTCTATCATTTACCAGCTCAGTGGTCTCAGGTAAGTTTCTTATTGTCTCTAAACCACAATTTCTTCATCTGTAAAAGAACTATTAAACTATCTAACATGGGGCGCCTGGGTGGCACAGCCGTTAAGCGTCTGCCTTTGGCTCAGGGCGTGATCCCGACATTATGGGATCGAGCCCCACATCAGGCTCCTCCGCTATGAGCCTGCTTCTTCCTCTCCCACTCCCCCTGCTTGTGTTCCCTCTCTCGCTGGCTGTCTCTATCTCTGTTGAATAAATAAATAAAATCTTTAAAAAAAAATCTAACTTTTTTAGTTAGTTTTGCTGGGAAGATGAAATAAGGTATTGAATGTAAAAGCACCTATTATGTCTAGAACATTGGTTGAGACTCCGTATATAGTCGGAATGATATGTCTTCTTATTTGTGCTTCTAGGCCCCATTTGCTTGTTCAGTGTTTGTGGTTAATTGTTCAAAATCTTGGAAGAATAATATATAAACCGTTTACTTTTGATGGCTAATTAGCATGCTGCCCATTAACATGTACTGTGTAGCATAAAATATTAATCTGATAAACTATGCGTGTATCTTCTTTAGCTACAGGACGGGCTTTCTTATGTCCGTTTGACTGCCAGAGACTTTTGCTCTTGTACCTGTTAACTACACAGTGAGAGAGAGGGGCCGGGCAGGAGCAGGGGCTGGGAATTTAGGTTAGTGAATTAAGTCAGCCCGGGAAGAGTTAGTGCTGATACAGAGCTTGGTGGTGACTCCAGAGGGGAGAAGCAGGGCCCACCCATCAGGGGGCAGGGACACAAAGAATAAGGCTTATCCTCAGAAGAAAGGGGTTGGGGCCATCACAGTAGTGAGGAGGGAAAGAAGGGGAGGTCAACTGCCAGTGGGAGGTGGGCAGCAAGACAAAGGATATTCAGGCTGAAACAGAGAAAATTCACCCTGGTCAAACAGCTCTGGTCCTGAAGTTTGTATTTAAAATATCATGTGCAGATCATAGAGTCAAGTATCTCATTCCCTTTTTACGGACGGGTTGATACCTTGAGTGACAAAAAGTTAGTAGATTATATTTTTGTAACATAGTGAAGAAGAATCCAATATCAAATTTAAATGTTTTTCTTATCATCTTATTTTGCTGACTATACATTTTTATCTGAATCTCTTACAGTTCATCTTGCTGCCTTCCCAATTCAGTAATGTATCTCTAGCCTGGTGCTTGCCTCCGGAAGGGAAGGCTGCACTATAACAACTGTGTTCAAATATGTAGAGAATTTTTATAAAGAGAAAAATGACCAGATTTTTTCCTCCATTTTTCATTGAAAACAACCCAAGAGGAATATTAAATTTTAAAAAAAGATTTAGGCTAGAAATCACATACACATAAGCACACGCATGTGTACACACACACACACACACACACACACACACACATTCCTTGGTACCAGCTAAAGTTTTGAGAGGATAGTAAAAAAAAGTTTCATGGAAATTTTAAAGATTTGGTAGATAATTACGGGAGCAGTCATTACCTAAAATGAAATTAATAATGTCATTGAAAAGTATAAAGACATTGGGGCGCCTGGGTAGCGCAGTCGTTAAGCGTCTGCCTTTGGCTCAGGGAGTGATCCCGGAGTTCTGGGATCGAGTCCCACATCAGGCTCCTCCGCTGGGAGCCTGCTTCTTCCTCTCCCACTCCCCCTGCTTGTGTTCCCTCTCTCGCTGGCTGTCTCTCTGTCACATAAATAAATAAAAAAATCTTAAAAAAAAAAAAAAAAGAAAAGTATAAAGACATTGGATACTTTATGTAGTTTTAGTTTATACTCTCGACACATTCCACAAAAATATCTGAAGCCCACCTAGCATTGTTATACATGGATAGGTTTTGTAAGAGTGTCTATTTCTTGAATTATACAATGTTGCAGGTCGCTAAGATGCTATGACAGACAAGAATGCTTTACCTCTGCATAATTATATCTCAGGTGGTCCCGTAATACATAAAATACCTAAATGTTATTTCTGATGACTGAGAGATTTTTTTTTTTTTTTTTTTTTTTTTACCAAAATAAGGGTATAGAGAATGTGGCTAAGAACACAGGCCCCAAGTCAAACTGTCTTGGTTCATAGCTCAATTCTATCACTTATCAGATGTGTGACCTTGGGAAAGTCATTTAATTTTTCCCACTTCGGTTTTCTCCTGTGTACTTTGGGAATGATGATAATATTGATAATACCTTCTAAGAATGGCCTATCTTACAAGTAAGAGAAGGTAAAGCATTTAAGATTACTTGTCATAGAGTAAAGAGCTCAATATTTGACTGTTTTCATTATTGTCATTAACTGATTTTCTAACCTTGGGCAAGACACTTCATTTTTGTGAGCGGCGGTTTCTCCCGTGTAAGAGGCAGATAAACCCCTACTTTGTAAGCTTGCCAGTAGAAGCATAATAAACTTCTAGCACATAATTCAGGATTAATAAAATATTTCTCTTATTTATTCTCATCTTAATGAAAATTATTCATTTTCATCTAAAAAATGAAAGTCATTGTCTTTGTGCAGCAATTCGTCTAAATTTGAAGAGTTTGCTCCAGAGTCAATAATAAATGCGTAACTCCGCCCAGTCAGTCCTTCTACCTGATTAGGTACCAGCACCATCACTGTGTAGGATGTGGGGGCTGTCATGAACCACTTCTTTTTGGGCAATTAGCAGGGAGGTTATGGTCCCAGGGGGTAGTTCAAATGGGCCCCAGCACAGGCTGACCCCCTTTTGCTCGATGATCCACAGAAGGCTTCTGTGGCTGATCCCTTCTGTGGATGAGGAGCTGTGCATGCCAGGAATGGTCTAGGGCATTGGCTTGGTTCCCACTTGGCCTCTTGGCTGGCCATGTCAGATACTCCACTGGCACTCTACATGGCATCTCCACTCTCTCTGAAGACCTTATCCTCCCTCCTTGGCCTCCAAGCCCTCCAAGGCAAGGCCCCATCTCTTCTGTCCATCTCTCCAGATTGAGGTACTTTAATGTCTATTTTCTCTCTGGCCTTTACTTTGCATACAATGCATACTCTGCTCACCTCTGCTCACCTCAGGGACTTCCCTTTTCAAATGCAAAAGCCCAATTTGGAATTTTTTTTTCTTAAAATACTCAAAGTTCCTGGAGGGGTGGCACTGCTGCTGCCCAGTAGGCAGATGTCCGGGAGGTGTGGGGAGGAAAGAAAACCCCAGCGATGAAGGTGAATATTCTATGAATTTTTTTTCACCACTCATGTAAGACCAAGTGGTGTTTTCTGGTCCTCTAAGTTTGCAGGGGCCTGGGCCATTGCATCTTCTTGACCACCATCACTGGTATTCAGAAATCCCATCCCCTTTGCATTTTAGGAAGCTGTGTGTGTTAGATTGCCACAACACAGTACCACGGATTGGGTAGTCTAAACAACAGAAATTTATTTTCTCACGATTCTGTAGGCCAGAAGTCTGAAATCAAGGTTCTGGCAGGATTAATTTCTTCTGAGATCTCCTCCTCTGCTCTAGATGGCCATCTTCTCCCTGAACTGTTCCATGGTCTTCCCTCTGTGTGTGTCTATGTCCTAATCTCCTCTTCTGATCAGGACACCAATCACATTGGATTAGGGCCCCCCAAATGACCTCATTTTAACTTAATTACCCTTTAAAGCCCCTATCTCCAAATACTGTCCCATTTTGAGATACTAGGGGTTAGAATTTCAACATATGAATGGGAGTGGGAGGGCATAGCACCAAGCAACCATCACCTAGGCTCAAGCTATTAAAATGAGCTATAAAACCTTGGTTTATAGTTCTTGGTTCAAGGACTTTAAAAAGTTGCCCATGTCATTTGGCCCATAACTCACAATTTTAACTACAAATTGTGTGCCTATAATACGCCAGGCACTATTTCTACAGTCAACCTTTATATACAATATCTCTTACAATAGCTCCATCAGTTTAAGATCAGAACTATACTAACAACAGGAGCTGAAATTCAAAATGATCTGTCTGATTCTAATACCGGGGTGAGTTCCGCTGTGCTATATTGAGATTGCCAGCAAATTAGACTCTCGGTTGGATAAGAGCATGGTGTAAATTTTACCTTTGGAGCAGGAAGCAGTTTATAAAATGTTGTGAACACTAACTAGTGTGGGGCCAATGGTTACACAGGCTTGTTACTCCTGAGGGTGTTACTAGCTTAGAGTTAGTACAAAATTGCTTTTATGTACCTTATTTTAGAAGACAAGAAACTATTACAAATTTTAAGAAGATATTTGATAAGATAAAAAGTATGTTAAGTTTCGGTACTTAAAATGTTGCTATTTTAGAAATCGAGAAAAATACCTCAGCTGGCCTTCTGCCTTTGCTTCCTGCCCCGGGAGGTTGATCCGTAGGGACTACATCAACAGACTTCCTTGACTTCTAGTTGCCATTGAGGGGCCCAGTAGGACATCCGCAGGAGGGACATATGAGGCCAGAGTGTCCCCTCCCCTGCCTCCCTCCCTGCCTCTTCACTTTGGGTTGGCTACCACTTTTGACTTAATCATTTTATCCCTGAGGCCCTCCCTACACAGTTTGCTCCTTCTGGGATCTGGTAAGGGTCCCTCCTTTTGTACTTTCTGATCTTCTCAGTCTCACTGTTTCTAACCTGATATATTGTCCTCTCTCCTATGGTTCCCCTATGGCCAGCTCACACTTTGGTAAGTAGGTTTTTTACTTAAACCCTCCTCGAATTATCCTAATTGTGTGCCATCGGCTTCCTGTATGTTGTTCATCTTCTTTCTGAGCAATTGGTTATTTAAAATATGTCTATATAATTTGATAATACAGTTTGCAATCATCTTGACATAATTATTAAAAACTGGATTCATATTATGTTATTTTAAAATGTCTAAAGGAGGGGCGCCTGGGTGGCTCAGTCGTTAAGCGTCTGCCTTTGGCTCAGGGCGTGATCCCGGCGATCTGGGATCGAGCCCCACATCAGGCTCCTCTGCTATGAGCCTGCTTCTTCCTCTCCCACTCCCCCTGCTTGTGTTCCCTCTCTCGCTGGCTGTCTCTATCTCTGTCAAATAAATAAATAAATAAAACAATGTGTAAAGGAAACCTTTAAAAGAAACGTTTTGCTAGACAGTTCAGAGTCAACCCTGACAGTGGAGCTTGATGGTTAGATACAGAAACTCTAGAATGAAATTGCTTGGGTTTTAATTTTAATTCTGTCTCTAGTAGCTATGTTATCTTGAGCAAGTCATTTAACCTCTCAGGGTCTCAGTTTCTTTATCAGTAAGAGAGAGACTAATAATAGGTGGCCTAAGGATTGTTAGGAAGATTTTAAAAGTTAGTATTTGTAAAATATTGAAAATAAGGCCAGGCCCATGTAAAGTGCTAAGCATTTGCATAATAACCATGATTTTATTGGGGAGTATTGTGTTCTAGGCAGCTTGCTAAATACTTTTTCATACTTTATCCCATCTAATCCTTAGAACAATCTTCTGAAGGAGATATTATAATATAACTCATTTAATAAGAAATTAAAAGCCAAAGTAATTACGTTATTTGCCCCTGTCCACCTGGTAAGTGATGAAGTTGAGATGTGAAGGCAGATTGGAATATCATTATTGAAATAAATTACACACACACACAGAGACCTATCTTTACATACTGTATGTAGTACTGAATACACAGTATTGACATGTATAGAACACTTGTGCCTGGCACGTGGTGGGTACTCAATACAGGATTGCTGCTTCATCGCACTCCTGATTTCAAGTTGGCTACTTTTCTCACTTTACCACGCTGCCTTCCATTTAACAGGTAAAGGAGTAAAATGAGCTTTCCAGAAGTTCTCTGAGTATTAACCAGAATGAAATTTATCCCTATTGCTGAACCTCCTCTTCCCCTTCCAAGAGAATAAAAACATTCAATTAACGACATGCTTGAAAAGATACCAAATTTGCATTTTCCCTAACGTACCACTACGTCGTTAACTTGGAGAGCTACGGAAGCCTGTGGCGGCTGCAGTGGGAGCGTCCCAGATAAAAAGAGCAAAGGTTATCACGGGACTAGCCAGATGTCACCATAAAGAGCTGGGCCTGTTTTCAAAGTCACTGATGGATGATGTGAGAGCTTCCACTGGAATGCTTTTGAATGTTCTACGCAGCGCCATAAATATTAGAAATTTTATCAATGGGTCAAATGGCTTTGCGGTAGTAAAACTTTGTTAAATCACCATTCACTGAAAACATTATCTCATTTTATACAAACACAATTAGGAATTCATTAAGAAAAGGCCTTTTCTAGACATCGTTATAAAATTTATCCATACCCCTGCTATGGCAGTCTTCCACGCTAAGTTTGAAAATATCTTTTGAGTTCAAAAATCTCTTTTTATTCTAAAGTATTACTCTCTTGTGTTAATTCCTGAAGGGTTTAACTGACTTGCAAATGTCATTAGTAAGTGGCGGAGAACGGATCTAAACAAAGGTCCTTCTGTTTCCCAAGCCCATGTACGTTCTCGTGTACTATACTGACTCCAAATTCACACACACACACACACACACACACACACACATATATGCTGTAAGAGTTACTAGCTCACAAATCTGGAGTAAGTGCTTATTAGATGTAAGTTCTAAGTTTCATTACTTGTAAGCCACTTCTACCCTTTCCCTTAGAATAGATCTTATCATCTATCTATCTATCTATCTATCTACCTATCTACCTACCTACCTATCAAGATTTGGCTTGAATCTAAAGGCTCATAAATGATTTGGCAAGGTGACTTCATGTGTCTCCCAGCTTCATTTCTCCCTACTTTGTGATATTAAAAGATCTTTTCTTACTAATAAGCAGGAAGAAAAAAGAAAAGTTTTATTTTCTAGCTTCTAAGTGATCTCATTGAAAGATATCTTTGGAATCTACATTTTATTTTATTTTATTTTATTTTATTTTATTATTTTCAGTTTCTTGACTAAGTGTGTCTATTCTAACTTCAGGGATAGCAATTATAATAGTGAAATTCTCTTACTCTTTGACATCTGACTTTGTTTTAATTAGACTTATTTTTAAACAAAAAGCAGCCTGTATAATGTCTTTTCATTCCATACAATCATTATGGACACTATTCTTAATCTTTAATGGAATCACTATGTTATGCGGCTATTTATTAAATCTTCTTTTTTTTCTGGGAATAGGGGCTGATTCAGTTATGTTTCCAAAAGAGACCAATGATTGATTCAGCTTCTGGCCCCATAGGATACTTGAATGGTGGATGAGAAAACTCCTATTCTCTTCCCAATTCTCCCCCGAAACAGGATCTCTGTCTGACCTCCAGACTGGAGCCTTCCTGGTCACCCTGGTTAAAGCCTGACTGTAAATGCTGACAGAATTCTATAACAGTTGCTAAAGCTATGTGAACTTACAGACTAACAAGTCATTTTTCATATATCGGAGATAAGTGGAGCCTCAGTACCAAGGGGAAAGGCAGGAGCCCTTCGTCCTGTGAACCATGACCCAGACACTGGTTGGGTTTCTTGCAGTCATGAACACTGAATAGTTTCTGCAGAGACCTGAGCCTTCTGCTCAGTTCCAAGTGGGCAGCCTTGTCCCTTTGAGGGAGTAAAGCGTTTGATAATGTCTCAGTGATAACCTTAACATTTTATGGTGGGGAAAGTGTCAAGATTCTTTAGATTTATTACACACTACTGCTTCAAAGTGTTAGATATTCTTTTTCTTTTAGGATAGTTTCTCTCTTTCTCAGAGACCCTGTTTTACCTTGAGATATTTAGTTCATTTTTGGAAAGTCAGATGATTTTCTGAGGAATGATTTCATTAGAAAGGCAAACCATTTGATCATACCTCTAAAGAATGTAGCAGAAAAGGGGATGGTTTCTTTCAGGGAGAAGGACATTATATAAATGAATTCGTCCACATTAGACAGAACATTTTATATCATTATTTTTCAAATACCGAATTGTTATTACTGGCAAATTTCTATGTCAAATGTATAAACAATTAGCCAAATATTAGAGTCTCAGAGAGTAAAAGAAATTACCTGGATCAAAAAGAATTAAGACTGGGAGCATATTAGAATTTTGATGACAATAACACAACAACAGGTACTGATACAAGCTTCAATCACTAGATGGTTTTGCTCTTCATCTAAGCGGCAGGGCATAGTGTTTCAGTGGGTTGACTCAAGATCCGGGTCATTCGGATTTGAATCCTAGCGGTGCCAGCGAGGGCTGTGTGTTTTGGCTCAGTTTCCCATATTTAAATAAAGGGTAGTAATAGTAGCAACTTCAGAAGAAACGTTAAAAGATTAAATTAGTTATCATAAAGTACTTAGCACTAACTCCTACACCAAATAAATATTATGTAAATGTCTGTTAGGTTCATATCATATTGTTCAACTATTTACAATGTTCATAGGTCTACTCTGTTCAAAGATACTGTATTATAGGATGGTCCTTGCCTACAAGGGATGTTTGGTCAGAAAAAATTGATGTCATTCAGTATAGAAAAGTGGAAGCTGGATACCTGCTCTCAGAGATACTGATGTAAAATTTTAAACTTTAAATTTTAACCAGAAAACTTAAGGTGGTTACTTTTTATTGTTAACTCTATAAGACTGCCTGTTATATATACATATATTTAATAATTCCCAGGCATAACGGAGGATTAGAAACAATGGTGGAAACCAAGTAATACTTCCAAAAATAAATTAAAATGTACTACACAGATATCAAGCTACTTTATTTTGTCTTATAATTAGAGTAAACACAGCCCGTGGAGTACGGACGTGAGCCTTGCGCGGCACGCATCTCAGCTTGCTGAATTACTCACCTAAAATGCTCTCTTCCTATTCAGTTTGTTAAAAGCTAAAACCCAAATGCTACATTTATACTATCTGCAAGTGGAATAAAATGTAGACAATTTATTCATAAGTCACATTTAAATAATCTATATTTATAAAGCATTAAATTAGGAATTCTAATTCTACCATGCTTCCATATAAATAACTGCATGTTCACTTAACTAACAGCAATAAAATGAAAAAAGAAAAATTTCAAGATTATTTTAAAAGACACACTAAATTTATTTAAAAATTTTATTTATTTATATGAGAGAGGAGAGCACGAGCAGGGAGAGGGACCAGCAGAGCAGGCTCCCCACGGAGCAGGGAGCCCGACTCGGGGCTCGATCCTGGGACCCTGGGACCCTGGGACCCTGAGCCCAAGGCAGACAGTTAACTGACTGAGCCACGCACGGGCCCCAACAAACTAAATTTAAAACGGAAGCAAATTACTCTGCAGAATCCCACTTACGTGTTCTGCATTTGTGGAGTAATACCTGACTCGTACTTCGATCAAGGGGCCGTGTGAGTAATAGTATAATCACTTAATACCAACGAAGCTAAAAGAGAAAGTGCAAATTTTCCTGAGAAAAGTTTCTTTAGAAAGGAATTTTGCTGTGGTTCAGGATCTTCAGAAGTAGGCTCAGTAGAGGGCGAGATTTTTCTGCTTTCAGGATGTGGGACAGGGGAAATACTTCAGTGCCTAGTGTAGAAACATGCTTTATGCTAATGGCAGATGCATTAGGCCAGGGACATCTCTCAGTGATGAATACTCTTCGGGGTGTCCGTGCTTACCTCGCATTAACTGCCCCCTGGAACTCCCCTTCGACACCTGACTGGAGGAGGAAGTAGAGGAAGAGAGGCTGAACTTGAATCAGGTGTACATAAGGGGCCAAGGTCATCTTTAGTGTCATTTCCCCTGGATCTCATTTTTGAAGGTACATCATCCTATGGTGTTAACAAAAGAAGGCATAGTAAATTTTTAAGTCTGCTCGTCTAGAGAGACCCTGCTAAGTTCAGCAGGATAAATTGTAGATGTCTCTTGTAGAGAGATTATTGGAAAAATACAATGACTTGATGGAGGGAACATTCCACGATTTTGATCACATGGAGCTGACATTTGGTCCACAGAGGATACATTTAGACACTTCATCCCTCAGCCATCACAGCTTAATGCTTCCTCTTTCTTGGTGATCTGATAATCCATATGACTTGGTGGTCCTTTCACACCTTTGCCACTTTAAACATTGGGCGTAAGAAGCCCCTTTTCATCTAAAAGATTAAATTTAAGCTCTGCTTTTTTTGAATTTTTCCCCCTGTCATATGCATGTTCTTTTCTTCATTCATTGAGTTTTCTCTTGGCCAATAGAGTTTTGACCAATTATTACGAGCTTTATTCCTCATGGGAAATCATTTGGCTTTAATAAGAACAAATGCTTCTTTTTGCTTTTTCTGTAAGAATTTTTGCTTGTTTTCTGAAGGTGTGCAGCTGCTCACAATTATGGTTGATTGTTTCATCTGTTTTGGACAGTTTCTCCTCTGTCATTAGTGGTAAAGTCCCTATTAAAGGAACATTCCAGTGTTTTTTATTTCATTTTCTCAATGAAGGTCAGAAATGACTAAGTTTTTGGTGAAGATTCCGAATATCACTTTCAAACTATGTATTTTCTGTCTTCAATGAAATCAGTCTTAAAATTTTTAAATGCTTAGTTTGGAGGATTTTATTTTGATATGTTAATTCCTTATGTAAAGTAGAAACATGTTTGAGGAGGTGAAAACTGTAGAAGAAAATAAATTCAGTAAATGCTGGTTTTCAAAGAAAAACTTTGAACTTTTAGAGATTTAAAAAATCTGCTTTATTTTTTTTATCATGAAGACCTTTCAGATAAGTGTAGTTGAAGATACTTTCTCAAATGCGAACAAGGTTTAGATAATTTCGCCTATGTCTGCTGGCATAAATATCGTCCGTGGTTATTAAAATATTTTTAACATCCCGGTGAGAGTTAAATATGTGACTTTATCTTCCTGTCTTTGGCCCCTGCAGGAAACGAGTGAATTTCCTTTTTGGTGTTTGTAATATGAAATATTTCTGCCATCACACTGTGGTCATAGAGTCACCAACTTAAGTCCATAGTTTCTTCTCCCTATTTTGCAAAGTAGTTGTTAGGGTATTAATCTCAAATGATTTAAGTTTATATGCCTTCATGAAATAGCTCTGTGTGTGAATGTGTGTATCTGGGGAAAGGCTTTAATATCTTTATACTGATCTTACTGCCAGTTGATCTGCTTACTCAGTCAAATAGTGGCAATCTTATCATCTATTGCCACGTCAGCTATGAGCACCCAAATAGAATTGCTCATCGGAGCCTGGAGTTGCTATAAGATTAACTTCTTGTTTCTCTTCAAATATGATGAAAGATGGCAACAATAAAACACTCCTGTAAAATGATCCTTTTTTCTACTGTATTTCATTATGGGAAAGAAAAATTTTAAAGGAATTTTTCGAAAGCCTATAATATACTTCACCTAAAAAATCCCTCTATTCAAAGATATGTATATGCAGCATATGTATTTATGTGAAAGCAGCATTTTTGTTTATGTCTGTGTATACAATATCCTTACCTCTTTTCATTATAGGATAGAATGCAAATCTAGGAAATCCTCTCAAAGGGGATTATCTTTTAACGTATTTGAGTCCATTTGAAGAAAATAAACCACAAAACTTGATTAAATTACCAACTTTATTTGATTTTGTTTATTTTTAATGAATTCTTTTGTGATTTTTGTCTGGATAAAAATCAGGCTGCATACTGTACCGTTTGGAACCCACCCATCAACAAATTGCAAACTTCTGTAACTTCTACCATTTTGAAATTATCTTCCTCTGTTAAACTTTTTACACAATCACCCCGCAAAAATCAAGAAAATATCATCTAAAATGGACTCCATATAACTTTTGTACTTATATTTGTTAGTGCAAATAGATCTGGGAACAAACAGATTCCCAGTGTAAACTTAAGTGTTTTTATTAAAAACTCGTGTTTCTGTTAGTTTGAGGTCTTGTCTGTTTACTCACCACTATTTTCCCAGACTCTGGAATAAAATATATGAGTAGAAGAAGAATAAATACTAGGCCTTCATAAAATCGTAGGAAAGGGTGGGCTTTTGAGTTGTCATTGCCATTGTCAGAATCAACGTAAGCGTCTATTGTTGAGCGTTATTTTATACTTACCATATGCCCTTGTGTACAAGATGGTCCTTATAAAAAACATATGGGAGATGGAAAAAAAAAAAGACACTCAGAATGTAACTATTTTACTGATGAGGAACTTAACAGATGGCATAATTAGGCCAGAACTTCTGAGCTGTGATTCACCACACTTTTCATTATACTGCCTCTCAATAGATATCTGCCCTAGCCGGCGAGCAAATGAAGCATAAGGTCTACTGTATTTCCGGGGAGAGATGTTGTTGACCTTCTGTTTATGGTATCGTCCAATATTTAATCATCCTCATTGATTGACAATTTACTTTATAAGTGCATCAAATTATTTGACTGAAATTTAAGTCCGTTTCTCCATAAGAGGACTCATGCATTAATGACAGAAAGGGAGTTATATTTTCCGCGTAGTAACTTTCTATATACTCAAAACATTTAAAAACGTTTTCTTTGACTTTTCATCTCTTTTCCAAATTTCTTTAATATTTTTTGTGGGACGTTCCTTACCTTCTTGCAGTAATGTTTAGTCCATTCAACTAGCTATCTTTGGTCTCTCAGTTCTACTCTACCCTCAGTATTTGCAACTACAATTCACATTATACACTTCTTTCAAACTCCATTGAGCACCATTTCATATTCAAAACCTTTTTTTCAAAGAAGATTTATTTATTTATTTTTGGAGAGAGTGAAAGAGAGAGAGCACGCATGGGTGGGGGTGGCAGAGGGAGAGGGGGAATCTCAGGCAGACTCCCCACTGAGCACAGAGCCCGACGTGGGGCTCTATCTCAGGACCTGAGGTCACGACCTGAGCAGAAGTCAAGAGTCGGAGCCTTAACTGACTGAGACACCCAGGCGCCCCTCATTTTCAAAATCTTAATTCACTTTCTCTAGCATGCAGAAATACATCGTTCTCCTAGCATTCAAAACCTCTAATGATCTAATTCAGCCTACCATTGCGGCGTTATTCTTCTGTACTCTTATTGAGAACTTTTGCATAATTGAGCTTCAGCGTGAACTGGGACAGACTTACGGAGTTGAGGTTTTATCATGATAGCCAATGTCTCAAATGATATGATGAATATTGTTTTGATTTCATAGACTCCCTGAGAGTCTCAGACACTCCCCGAGCGGTCTCTGGAGGGTACTCCAAGAAAAGTTACCGTAGTGAGTTAAGAGTTTAAGCCCTTCCCCACTGTCTTTGTGAGCGGACAGTTTTTTTTTCACTTCTAGCTTAATGATCCTAGACAAGTTATTAAACGTATGCCTCAGTGTGCTCTTCTCTAAAATGGCATTAATAATAATATCTATTTCTTAGAGATGTTTTGAGGATTAAATAAATTAATGCTGGTTTGCAATTATAATAGTGCCCACCACAGGGAATAGTTAACCTTCGTGATGAAGAAAATGTTTTTTTCTCTACCTTCTTCTATTTCTGGTTTTCAATGTCTTTTCCTATCCAATTAATATTTATTTGTTTTAAAAAGAGGAAAGGATGGAATATCTTTTAGTTTGATCAAGTCTTTTTGATCAAGTGTTAATCCTTCGATAGTCATGTAAGTATAGCTGAAGTATCCATAGGTATTTCAATGAGTACCTGAGAAAAATAAGTACAAATTCTAAATTTTTTTCTTAGCCTATAACATTTAATTCATTCCATTTATATGCATCAGTCCTCTCTTTCCTTCAGCAACCTGTCAGTTTAACTTTATATTTCCCTTCTTACTAGGTTAAGAGAACAAAAACAAGTCTAGGATTAATTCATTCATTCATTTATCACAAACCTATTGTGTACATGCCAGGCATTCTGCGGAGCTCTGGTGGACAATATTGTAATCTAGGGAGCAGGACATACATCAAACTGTCAATAATAAAAAGGCATGATTGAAAAATGCAGAAGACTTTGAACTACTTTCTCATTGTTTTTTGTGTTTTGGGTTATCATTGTTAATTGCGATATAATTGACATACAACGTTATATTAGTTACAGGTGTACAATATAATGATTTAACACATGTATATATTGTGAAATGATCGCCACAATAACTCTAGTTAACATCCATCACCATACCTCGGTATAATTTTTTTTCTTGTGATGAGAGCTTTTAAGATTTACTCTCTCAGCAACTTTCAAATATGTAATACAGTATTGTTAACTATAGTCACTGTGCTGTGTATAGCACATCCCTAGAACTTCTTTATTTTAATTTTGTAATTAGAAGTTTGTATCTTTTGACCCCTTCAGCCATTTCTCCCAACTTCCACCCCCTGCCTCTGGCAACCATCACTTGGTTCTCTACATCGTTGAACTCCGTTTTTTGTTTTTTAAATTTCACATATAAATGACATCATTTGTTATCTTTCTTTGTGTGACTTGTTTCACTTAGCATATCTTCAAATTCTATCCATGTTGTTGCCGATGGCAGGGTTTCCTTCTTTTTATGGCTGTGTAATATTTCATTTTATACACACACACACACACACACATATACACACACACACACTACATCCTCTTTTGGATATTATCTTTACGACATATTGTAGGTCTCTATTTTTATTAATATTTTTACCTTCACTTTGTCATCTGCAAAATAATCAGTAAGCAATCACTGTGCAGAAAGGGGGAGCCATGGAAAGAGCACTGATTGATCTGGGTTCTGGTTTGAATAAGATATTTTAGTTTTAGTTTTCTTGATTGAAGAAGTAGGCAGTTGTCTAAAATCCCAGAACTATTATTCTCTTTGTTATTCTAAGAGTGAGTATGTCTTTCCATCAATTTTCACGTTTGAATGATGTAATTCTTCTATTGCAGCATTTTTATTTCATTAGATTTCTTTCTTTCGACCTAGCAACCCATGAGGCTATTGGTATTTTGAAAGCAGGCTGCTGAGCCCTCTTCGTCATGTGTTCCCAGAATGCTCAGTGCATGTTTTGTTTGAATGCTGAACGTACTTTTAAACTCCATTCACTGTCGCAAATATTCCAAAAAAAACTTTTCATTTTATTTTCTGTTAAACTCAGTTGAAACTATTTTTCTGGGGACAATGAAAACAAGAATGAGTGTTTTTACAAAAGTTAAGTATTACAGAACAAGGGCTACACACTTGGTTGGACTTTGCACGCACTGAACAATGGTTCCCCAGTCTTTAATTTTATTTGTGTCCAGTAGATGGCACCAGTGCCTCAAAGAAGAGCTCCGTCTAAGGCAAAAACAATGGTATCCGATAATGCGCACATTTAAAACTAAGCAAATGTCATTAAAATCCAGGAGAATATTACACAAATATTCAGACCTATACAGTTAAACACTAAATGAGATAGTTGAAGGAGCGTTTATCTTCTTAAAAAGTTTCTCCAAGTTTGCAGCTTTTAATTCATGGCGGCTACTCTGGGGGAGTAAAGACTGGAGAGAAAGAGACACATACGAACTGAGTGAGGAGTTTAGCAGAAAAGCCTCCACCAAGGTCAGGACATTTTCTAAGATGCTTTCTGCTGTATATTCTCTGCAAAATTTATAAAGATAATCACAAAAAAGCAATAAAGATTATTTCATTTCTCCTTTTCTTAAGTTGTCCCTTGTTTTTGTTACACTTTGGTAACTCACCGTGTACAATGTGAAAGACACACACTAGGTCCTGCGGAAAATCGGAGAAGGAGAGCGCTAGGCACTTGCAAAATTTAACCCGAGCAAATTAATGTTCTTCAAAGTCTTTTCAGCATCGAAAGCCTTTCTTCATATTCTTAACATTCCTCCTTCCTGAATATTGTTATGTTCCTTTTCCCAATAGGGTGATGGACAGTTTTCCTTTTCTTTAAACTTTCCAACGAACAAATGTGTACTCACAATTTCTTGAAATGTCATGTCTTTTTTTGTAATCTTATTTTTTAAACCCCTTTCCTGCCTTTCTTTTTCATTATGTGAAACAAGACTGAGATATTAGCTATATATATGTATATAAATTTTAACTATAATAGATTCATCATTTCTTACATTCAACTGTCCAAATTTAATGGATTTTGTTAGTTGATTAAAATCAACAACTCTTATAAAAGAAAACAGGATTTCCTAATAAACTATGAGCATGTGACAGCATATTACATTAACATATTATAACTATTCTTTATTCAATTAGATCAAATTAATGGTTGCAGGAAGTGCATAAACATTTAGCTGCCTCTACCTGGAGCTTCATATAGCACCTCTACTTAAGAGATTTAAGAAATGCTCTGAGAAGCTATTTGGAAAGACTTCATCGTTCTATCATGCTTTCAGTGAAATAATCAGTAAGGATTAATGCCTAAAAATGTGAGTGGAAATGAGAGAAATTGATTCATTTTAAAATGCAATAATTTAGTAATGGTGTTCAAAGAAAGGAACGGAATTTTCTAGTCTCAAAGCGAAGTTTGTTGGGACTTCCCCGAACTTGCTGAGAGACGACTCTCCTGCCCTGACTCAGACTCCGTGCCTCGTCCATTTCCCACGGCCATCCGGTGCCATCCCCTTGAGCACATACAGAACAGAGAGAAGGACGATCAAAAGTGAGGACCTTAGTGTAGGACAGAGAACCATACGATTTATATTGACAATGAAGTCAAACTAGACGGTGAGCCGATACAGTCGTCGGCGCGCAACGTGTAGTTACAGACTTCAGTTTTCTTTAATGATTCCATTGTCATCAGAAAAAGAATGGACTGCTGATGGGTGTTTTAGAGCATTTGGGTGTCTCTGTTGGTATTATGCACTCTGTCAGTCTCATTCACATGGGCACCTATGCTTTATAAGTTCCTTTAGAATCTTCGGTTTTTCTGTCAATTTTGTTCAGCTTTGATTTCTTATAAAAATAGACATCTACTCATGAGCCCAGGGTTTTAAAGAGTCAGGACGGAGCTCAAAGAGAAAGAGCACTTTTCTGTATTTTGCCTTACCCTATTCTTGGTGTGTTCAATAGTAATGTGGAAAATACAAGAATTCAGTGGGTTGGCTACATGCAAGCAGTTCCCTAGAGATGGAGTGGTTACAGCAAGAAGTGGGATGGTTCGGAGGGGCTGGGAATAGCATTGGGAAGTGTGGGTAGAGTCTATACAAATTTGGTGGGCTGGATAGAACTCTGGTGGTTGGAATGTTTTTTCAAACTATTTTAAAAGCTAATTTACATTGTTTCCAGGAGTAAATTTCTAGCCCCCTGTTCCATCCCTTTCTGTCTTAAAAATATCTTAAAAATCATTTTTCTTCCTTCCACTGTCACTGATCTATTCAGAAGCAATAGCAAGGTTTTTATGATTTTATAACAATGGGATAACATTGTGAACTAAAATAGTTTTTACATTTCTATTTTTAAAAGCAAGTAAGTTATTCCAAGACAGAGAATCTACCTTAAAATAATACTTAAAAAACACACACAAACCTTACCATCTGGGGTATGCTACATTTGCACGACAATCTTGGGTAGTAAATAAAAATCTGGTCCATTTGAAAATCTCTTCGCTCAGAGGCACATGCTATCAAACGGGGCTGTTTTATAGTCTACCTTGTGTTTCACTGCTTGCGAACTCTGTGAGCAAACAGAATTTGTTCACAGGGTGAAACACGTATTTATAGTCCTGAATAAACTGCTCAAGATTCAAAAACTATTTGTGTGACAGTGCTAGACACAGGGATTCTGCAGCCCAATGGGATGTTTGTAGTTCACATTTGCATGTCAATGCGCAGACTCCTTTTCGGAATACTGCTGCTTCATGACAATGCTGTTGTCTGAGGGCTGGGGGAAGAAAACCCATAAAAGTTTGGACTCACTTTTCAATGCCCTCGATTCTTTTTTTGTGCTTTGGAAAACTGTGAAACAGGGTCACCAAGTTCCATTCTCCATCGTTTTATTATGTTTTCAATGAAGCGATTGAACGTGCACCGAACCCAGACAGACAGACATCACAAGGCCACTTTGTGGAAAGGCGGCTTCTTTACAACCTGGAAGCTGAGGCTCCTCTTCCGTGTTGATGGATTTGGGGCCAGTGCCTCGTTCCCTTACTTTAAAGAACCAAAGGGACCAAAACCCTTAAGTAAAATACTTAGAACCCTTCTGCCTGGAGAAAAAAAAAATAAATAAATTTAAATAAAGGGTTCTCTTAGCTATTGAGAAGCCAACCTAAGAATGTCACAGTTATTTGAAACCAGGCCACGGATGTGGAGGGGATTTCATAAGGTGATGTCATTTTCTACCTGGCTGACAACCTAATGGCTGTCAGTCCCAGTCTTTGAAATGGAATCAAACACAGCCTGTTCATAGTTGTGCTGAAGTTTAATTCAGAGAAAGTCTTTTCTTTTTTCTTTCTTTTTTTTTTGAGAAAGTATTTCTTATTTTAAATTTTCATCTGGTAATCCTTTGGTCTTCCTGATGGAAATTTTAGTAGAAAGCTTTACCTTCTATATTTTATTGTAGTTGATTCAGTTAGTTGCAAAGCGCTAAAGAAACGAAGATAAAAAGAAGGACGTGTTTTTGCGACTGCCTTTGCTCACCACTGCATACTTGACAACATATCGTGAGTGTGAGTGCGAGGGTGGCAGATGTCAGCTTGAGCAGGATTTCTTCTTCACATTTTGATTTGTGATATATTGAACACACAACTACACTGTATTGTGTAGTATAAAAAAATCCTTTTTTAACTATTATGGATATTGGTTTGCTTTGTGATTTTGTCATTAATTTGCTTTTTCTGTGTAATCCAGAATATTTCTCCTGAATATTCTTTTATAGCTGCCTCAAGAATGATTTATACCTTATAAAATTGTCTTGACTATAGGTAGTGCTGTGTTAACATTATTTCAATTGCTTTGCCCAGAGCTCTGAACAATTTCTTGATTCACCTCCTATTACCTATCTTACTATTTCTCAGCTTCAAAGGAAGAAAACCAAAAATCTATTCAATAAGACCCTTCACCTGCTGTAACCACGTAGGTAACTCCAGAAGTTATCATTTTGGCCCTAATTTTATTTCAGTCGCTAAGTTGTCCATTTGCTATTTCTATTGGTTGTTATACTTATCACAAACTAAATACTATAGATTATTTTCCCGTGGTGTTTTTATCTTCCTATGTCCAAAAATTCTTTGACACTCTTCTCTTCAAAAGAATGTGTGAAGAACTTAATCCCTTCTAATGAATAGAATGTGGCAGAAGTGACAGGTGTGACTTCTAAGGCTCAGTCATAGAAGACTTTGTTGCTTCTGCTTTGCTTCGCCTTAGGTCAGTCACTCAGGGAGAGACTAGCATATTGTATTGTCTCCACAGTCCATGTGGACGGGAACTGAGGGCTTGCAGTCACAGACAGCAGCAATGTGCCAGCCGTGTGTGTGTGTGTGTGTGTGTGTGCGTGAGCCAGCCTGGGAGGGGATCCTCAGCGTCAGTCAGCCTTTAGATGGTAGCCCTAGCTGACATCTGTCTGACGCAAGCACGTGAGAGACCCTGAGCCAGAACCACCACGCTAAGTTGTTCCAGAATTCCCAGCCTGCAAAAATGATCTCAGACTGTAAATATTGTTATTGTATGTCACAAAGTTTTGGAGTCATTGTGCAACAATTGATAGCTATTCCACCAGTCTTCCCACATTCACTTGTTTGCCGATATCTGAAGAATATTTAAGTCTCATGGTCTCTTGCTTTGATGTGATTTTGGTATCTGTGCCTTCTTTGAGATGTGATTGCCATGTTGCCCCCAATTTAGTTCAGACTACCGCTTCCCAGATGGTTGCAATGTTAACCTTCAGCCAGTCCCCCTGATTTCCTTCTTTAGTCTCTGTAGTCCACCTATGGATTATTTCTCTCTGAAACGGACATGGATACCATACATTTCTTCTGCCCAGAAAAAAAACCCTAGAATGTTCCCATTTGCCTTCCAGATAAAACCTTGTGTTTGTTAGTGTGGTATATTCAATTCTCATTCAAAATTATTCAGCCCTCCTCCCTTGGTTTTGCTTTGATTTCATCTCAGACTCGTTTGGGACTCGTGTTGGGCAGAGTGTACTTTCCACCCCGTGATAGTGGGCCTGGCCACGGGACTGACTTTGGCAATAGAATTATAGCAGACACAGCTTAGGTTGTTGGGTTTGCCTCATTGCATTTGAGACTCTCCCGGGAGAGACACATGGCCCAGCGAGACTGCGGATCCCAGGAGGGGGAGAGAAACATGGAGCAGATGGGAACCCAACACAGGGCGGACAACCCAGCCTGGCCAGACCTGTGGCTTGAAGCAGCGCTACCTACCTGTGCCCACTCTCGATCGGTCAACACTCAGCCAAGCCAGTGTGAAGAAATACTTGCTTTAAGCCACTGAGGTTTTGGAATGGTTTACTATGCAGGAGGCTTTGTTACTTTAACGCCCTCTCATCTTTTCAAAGACATCACTTGTCTCTGCTTATGACTGCCTGTCGGTTACCGTCCTAAACTGCTTGCCCATTCCTGTTGACACAGCCTTTCCATTTTCTCGCATATCCTTTCAAGTCTTTTCAATGATAATATTTGCTAAGTTACTTGATAACTTATTAAGCTGTACTATTATCACTTTTATGACAGCCTGATAGAAGCAATATGATTTTCACTTTAAAGGTGAGAAAGTTGTGGCTTAAAAAGGTTTTAAAACTTGTCCAATTCACATGGCAAATAAATCAAGAATGGGAATTAAATTCAGGACTGTGTGATTAAAAAATCAATACTCATGACTAAGATTCTATATTCTTATTTTAACCCCAATACTTTCTTTTTGACAACTCTGTTCTGTAAATTATGCTACCAGTTTTCAACTCCAAATACACTTAATGTTTTCAGCACTAATCATTTTGAATGGTTTTTTTCTTTAGCATTTTGTGGTTACTATTGCACCTTACAATCTTTTATTCTATTCAGTTCTCACAATCTCTTTTTGAAGAATGAATGATTGTTCTCTCCATGAGGAAAATGAGAATCAGAGGTTGAATAATTTGGTCCTGGTCATTCAGCTATATACGGTAACGTTGAAAGAGAGCTATGATGCCTGAAATTAGGTCCCCCTCCTGCTCCCCAAATTCAAATGTTGAAGCCCTAATCCTGGTATTGGAGATGGGCCTTCCATCCGGTAAGTAAGGTTAACTGAGGTCATAAGGGTAGGCCCTGACCCCATACAGCTGGTGTCCTTGTAAGAAGAGGAAGAGACCCCAGAGCTCTCTCTCGGTGCACACAGAGGAAGAGGCCTGTGAAGACACAATGGAAAGGTGGCTGTCTACAAGCCAACCAGAGAGGTCTCATCAGAAATAAACCCTGATGTCACTTTGTTCTTGGACTTGTAGCTTCCAGAACTGCAAGAAAATAAATTTATGTTGCTATGCTGTTCGAGCCATCCAGTCTGTGATTTTCTGTGTTAGCAGCCCAAACAGCCTAATAGAAGACCAAGGTTTTCACTCCCAATGGCTCTGTCCTTAGCTTCTTATATTTATCCTACGTTATCTTTAGCATTAGCTCTGAGGATAGTGATAATAGTTTTGTATCCTCTACCACATACTATTTGTATCTCCTTAAATATTTCATAGGCTCACAGCACGTTTAAAAGTGGAAGAGGCCTAAGATGTCAACCTGTCCTCTCACTTAAAGCTGAACAGCTCAGATCCAGTGAGTGCCTACGACTCGGCCAAAATGGCCTGCACTTAGTGAAGAGCAGAGAGCGGAATCCAGGCCCCACCTCCAGCCCCTGGGATACCACACTTCGATTACTTCACTAGTAGACATAGAGAATGCATCACCCTCATTGTTACAATCATCTCTTATTTTTTTTTTTTTTGAGATTTTTTATTTATTTCTTCAACAGAGAGAGAGACAGCCAGCGAGAGAGGGAACACAGGCAGGGGGAGTGGGAGAGGAAGAAGCAGGCTCCCAGCGGAGGAGCCCGATGTGGGACTCGATCCCACAACGCCTGGATCACGCCCTGAGCCGAAGGCAGCCACCTAAGGACTGCGCTACCCAGGCGCCCCTCATCTCTTATTTTTATTACTATTGTACGATGAACCCAAACTCCACAGAAATTGAACAATTGAAATCACATCCTAACTAGAGTAAGAAGAATGGCTACCACATGATACACCAGGAAGGAAATAGAAATCCAGGATTCTCAAGGAATGTGACAAAGCAAACTTATTTAGCAAACACATTTTTTATGACTTATTAAGTGAAAAATTTTTAAATGTTATATTTGTGTGTATAGGAGTGAAAAATGTAAGCATGTTTATGTGGTTAATCTAATTGCATGTAATGTCCTTGTTTATCTTTTCCAGAAGAGAAGCCCAAATACAGGGGCCCAAGGATGTGTCAGAGGCACACACATATGTCCCCCCTTCTATCCAATCAGGCTGTCCAGGTGGTGTGCTGCTCTGTGGTAGGTGCAAAATGTGCAAATGACTGGAGTTGGGGTGGAAATTATCAAGACCCTTGTTAAAATGATGAGAGGATCTTTTGCTATTATCAAGAGCTATTTTAAATACTAAATCAAAAGAATGCCAACTAGTGGCCTTGTTGATAGTCTCAGTAGAGAAGGAAATGATTAAATTAACATGAAGCTTCAAATCCATTCCCACTCGGTACAGAGGTCTGAAATTGATCATCATGGTGGCATGTGAAAACTTGCTCATCTGCGGTTGGTGGTGCCTTTGTTTAATGGATAAACAACACTCACAAGTTGATAGTGCAGTCTCTTATGCTTACTCAGTTATGCATCCAAAATTTAGATCAGTAAGTAAAATCACAACATTTCTGGCTTTCTCTAAATCAAAGCTGAGGATCGAATCACATTGTACGCGAAGCCATCAGAAAGGTGGCAAGGTGCAGTAGGAGGGACACTGGAGAGAGAGGCAGGTCACTGGGATCCAACCTCATTGTATTCTCTTGACATGTTCTATGGCCCATAAAGAGCCCCTTGGCCTTATGGAATCTCTTTTCCTCATCCGCACAATGTGCACACTGCAGTCCTTGCTCACCGCAGAGCAGTGTGGTGAAAATCAGATCTAAGAACACTCTTTACATTTGTATGATCTTTTGTAGTTTATGCGATCCTTCCTGTCTGTTTTTTTTTTTTCTCATAAAAACACAATGAACTAAGAAAGGCAGTAATTTATTCTTCACATTTCAGTGATAGGGAGGCTCAGAGGTTTTATGTGCTCAAGGTAAGGAACTGAGAATAGAGACTCTGTCCCAGTCATTTAATAATGCTCTCTGGACAAACGTGCAAATACACCCTATGCGTGTGAAGGAGAAATATTAGGCCATGACAGCTCTAATTTTTAAAATTATCTGTTGGCAATCTAAATAATAACACGAGGCTTAATTTTGAGAGTATAGAATATAATTTATTTTTTTACTTACGCCAGATCTGATTGAGTAGATTACTGAATTTATGTTTCATTTTCCACATCCTTAAGATGGGGATAAAAATATGTAGCAAATGAAAGGTTGTGGTAAATGTATTAAATGATAAAAATGCTTAGAACTTAGCATATGTTAAGGATTCAATAAACACAATCATTTTTATTGTTGAAATTGGATAAAGAAAAATTTGATGTGTATAGAATGGCTTTTAACCCTGGGAAACCACTTGTAACTGAATAAGTCCTTCCCGGTAGTTATGTGAATTGCCTTTGCATTCCTGTGACTGGTTGCGGTGACGAGAGCCCTATGTAGGGAATGTAGCAACTTGTTGGAGAAAGTGTCCAGAGGTTAAGGTCCTTATTGCATTTTGTCACTGATTTTTTTTTTTAAGATTTTATTTATTTATTTAAGACAGACAGAGAGAAGCAGAGAGAGAGCATGAGCAGGGGGGAGAGGCAGAAGCCGGTTCCCTGATGAACAGGGAGTACAATTCATGGTTCAATCCCAGGACCTGGGATCATGACCTGAGCTGAAGGCAGACGCTTAACCGACTGAGCCACCCAGGAGCCTCCTTGTCACTGATTTTTTTTTTTTTAAAGATTTTACTTATCTGACAGAGATAGAGACAGCCAGCGAGAGAGGGAACACAAGCAGGGGGAGTGGGAGAGGAATAAGCAGGCTCATAGCGGAAGAGCCTGATGTGGGGCTCGATCCCATAACGCCGGGATCACGCCCTGAGCCGAAGGCAGACGCTTAACTGCTGTGCCACCCAGGCGCCCCTGATTTTTTAACCTGCTTACTTTCTTATCATAGCCTTGATTTCTTTACATACAAAATAAGAACACGTGATTTCGCGCTTGCCTTATTTAAGATGTAGACACTGATTCATTCACTTATGAAACCAAGGGGCAATGTGCTGGAAGTTAAAAAGACAAAGATTAAAAAGAAATAATCCTTGACCTCATGGATCTTGAAATCTAGTAAAGGAAGTTGAATCTATAAAGTGACAATTATAAGAAAGTGTTACACATATGAATAAGAATTGAGAGCAGTGAAATAGAGGTAGGAGCAGAGATCCTTACTTTTTTCGAGAAGATGGTGTGGAGATAACTTCAGGGCTGGTCTCTGAGGAAAGTGACATTTGAATTGAATCTTAAAGAACAGGGATAAAAGAAAGGACTTACAGACAAAGGTGCCAGCATGTAAACCTTTACAAAGACTTTAAAGTCAAGACCGATAATTTTAGAATTCTGTACAGATATATTTATAATGTTTTCCCAAAGATTCACCAAACTAAATTCAGAAATTAAAAGTAAATTAGGGAGATCAGAGCAAAGAAACAGGGGACTCGAGATAAAGTTCAGAGTGATTAATGCACTTAATTGTTTTTATTTCCTCATGTTTTTTGAATTCTCTATTGAAGAAAATACCTATTGGATTTCTAATGTTTTTTCCTAAGACACATTTAAAACTGTGATCATTCAGTGTCTGGGTGGCTCAGTCGGTTAAGTGGCCAACTTTTGATTTTGGCTCAGGTCATGATCTCAGGGTCCTGGGATTGAGCCCCACATCAGGTTCCATGCTCAGCGGGGAGTCTGCTTCAGGATTCTCTCTCCCTCTCCCTCTGCCCCTTCCCCCACTCATGCTCGCTCCCAAATTAATAAATAAATCTTCAAAAAAATAAAACAAATAAAACTATGATCATAATAACCAATGAGCTAATTAAAAAATAACCTGTTGGGTGATAAAGATATTTAAAAATCAGTGAAATACATTTTTTCAGATAACAATTTCCAGCCTGACTGGGGAGAGAAGATACTTGCATTCAAATACACAAACCACGCATGCACACACGTGAATTTACTGAATACCAAATAATCATTAATGATAACAAGTGTTTTTTTAGGGTTTGGAAGAGGCATAATCAGCAAAATCTTCCTGATGGAGATGGGCTGTGTGCTGGGCTTTGAAGGATATGGTGCCTTTCTGTTTCAGTAAAAGGGAGGCGAGAACAGAGGAGAGCCATGTATAAATACACAGAGACGGAAAAGTGCAATGTATAAAGTAATTCTGATTTGATCAGAAAATATGTACAGGAGTAGTGGGGGACTTGAGGCCATATTATGTATCAGTGGTCTTTAAATGCTTCGCTGGTAATTCAGATGATATCTTGTAAATAGTGGGGAATCATGGTAGGTGAGTACATGAACTCATCAATGGTAGGTTCTTTTAAAAAATTAACTCTTGGGTGCTCCTAGATGCACATTAGTAACACTCTATTATAATTTAAAAAACCCATTCACTGTTAACTCTAGCAAAAGGGTTGTATATTTAAATGTTACTGGTGACTGGTGACTGATTCATACAGACTTAATATTATAATCTGGTTTTTATACTTTTTAAGGCACAAGATCAATGATGTCAGTGTCCATTACATGTTCTGCACTTAAATCAAGGGGAAAACTTCCCAGCGTAATTGGTTGATGAAGTGGACAAGATGAAATGAGCGCGTATAAACAACATCGTAACTGTATAGTCTTCCTTTAATGTTTCCTTCCAAGTATTGATTGATTTACTACTTAATACCATAATTCAATATGTATCATCAATGTATATCATTAATTTATTATATATCCCTATCATTTTAGCTAGGTGCTGAGGATTCAGATATGAATTAGGCTTGACCTCAAAGACACACGTGCTTGGATAGAGCAAGAGATACATCTATAAGTTAGATGGAAGAAAGAATGGTTCATGGAAGAAAGAATGAGGGAATGACTGTTCTACCACGTACATGACTTCATTCTGGGCAGGATATTGACCGAGTCATCTCCTGTTACTTGTCCTCTCACCCAAACAAACCGGACGAAGTACACATCCCTCTATGCCTAGCCTGCAGACCATCTTTTTAAGGTGGCAGGTTGAACCCGACTGGCCTCCAAACTTTCCTATTTGCAATATTTAGAGAGTGATTCACCCTGTCATCTCAGCAGGGCAAAACCTTAACCATCTTTCAATATGCTATACATTTGTGCACACTACTGTGGATCTTTGCCACAAAATCTCTGCACCTCAGGGTAGTGTCCCCTCAAGGAAAGGGGTGATAACAGCTGCAGAAAAATTTAGAGGACTCCAAAGAATAGAGAAATTGAAAAAGGACTTTCCCTGTTCCCACTGAGAATCCAAGGAGGCAGCTCAGTGTGTCTAAGCAGAGAGGGCTGGGATGGTCCCAGAGTCTTCTGCGCCATAGAAGTGGTGTGGGAAAGGCCTAGCAGTGGGGGTGAGGAGGACAACAAATGCAGGCCTGCTGAGGGAGACCATGGGGGATTTTGGATGTCCCCGCAGATGCCCATGAGGTATGATGCCATTGACCAAAAACCATGAAACTAAACTTGTAACAATTTTTTTTAAATGTATGTCTGAATATGTAGATAGATCATGGGATTAAATGTCTTTTCCCTCAGGCTTCTCTATTAAGAAATTATCTCTGCCCTCTATATGTCTATTCCTTGTTTAAATCATTCTTGTGACACTTTTGGGGGGAGGTTATAATAGAGTAACTAATGCCACTTGTTCTCTTTTCTTTATAGGATTGAAATTTTGTTGGATTCTATCACATTTACCTGTTATATCCCCATCCCTTGTTGGGTCACACATAGGGTCTTGTACTTCTCAAGTAGTAGGTACTTTGTATATAATATTTTATGAAATTAGCTGAATTGTAAAGAAAATAGCATTTAGCTTGCATTCCAGGAAAGACCCTTTCATATACCACATTATAGGATGAAGTAGCATCACACAGTCCTTTTTTTTTTTAAATGATTTTTTATTATATTATGTTAGTCACCATACAGTACATCCCCGGTTTCCGATATGAAGTTCGATGATTCATTAGTTGTGCATAACACCCAGTGCACCATGCAATACGTGCCCTCCTTACTACCCATCACCAGCCTATCCCATTCCCCCACCCCCCACCCCTCTGAGGCCCTCAGTTTGTTTCTCATAGTCCATAGTCTCTCATGTTTCATTCCCCCTTCTGATTACCCCCCCTTTCTTTATCCCTTTCTTCCCCTACCGATCTTCTTAGTTCTTATGTTCCATAGATGAGAGAAATCATATGATATTTGTCTTTCTCTGCTTGACTTATTTCACTTAGCATTATCTCCTCCAGTGCCGTCCATGTTGCAGCAAATGTTGAGAATTCGTTCTTTCTGATAGCTGAGTAATATTCCATTGTATATATGGACCACAACTTCTTAATCCAGTCATCTGTTGAAGGGCATCTCGGCTCCTTCCACGATTTAGCTATTGTGGACAATGCTGCTATGAACATTGGGGTGCATATGGCCCTTCTCTTCGCTACGTCTATATCTTTGGGGTAAACACCCAGTAGTGCAATGGCTGGGTCATAGGGTAGCTCAATTTTTAACTTTTTAAGGGACCTCCACACTGTTTTCCAGAGTGGCTGTACCAACTTGCATTCCCACCAACAATGTAGGAGGGATCCCCTTTCTCCACATCCTCTCCAACAATTGTTGTTTCTTGCGTTGTCAATTTTTGCCATTCCAACTGGCGTAAGGTGGTATCTCTGTGTGGTTTTGATTTGAATTTCCCTGATGGCTAATGATTTTGAACATTTTTTCATGTGTCTGTTAGCCATTAGCATCACATAGTCCTTTATCACATATGTGAATGAGTTCCCACATAAACAAGACATTTAAGCAAAGGAACAAGAATATTAGAGGGGCGCCTCGGTGGTACAGCGGTTAAGCGTCTGCCTTCGGCTCAGGCTGTGATCCCGGTGTTCTGGGATCGAGCCCCACATCAGGCTCTTCTGCTATGAGCCTGCTTCTTCCTCTCCCACTCCTCCTGCTTGTGTTCCCTCTCTCGCTGGCTGTCTCTATCTCTGTCAAAAAAAAAAAAAAGGAACAAAAATATTAGGAAAATTCTGTCAGTTACATATGGGAATTTTGCAGGAACTTTACCCTGAGTTCTGTAAAGCAGATGATTCAGTCTTGTGGATCCAAATAGGTATTCCTTATGTCTCCAGAATGCCCTTTTCTTTATCCATCAGTATAGAAGCTCTAACGGTAGGGCACAGTTTTAGAATTTATGTAAACTTCCATGAAGATTCAAATTTCTACTTACAAGAAATTGTGTATGGAAAAACCCTGGCTGTGATTCCTAAGTAAACATCAAGAAAATGAACAGGGAAACTTTAGTAGGAAACCTTTACCTCGAAGAATTTTCTTCTTATCCTGATCCTGGCTTCATTACAGTATGTTGTCGGAGTAGTATTTGTCTTTCCTTTGTGATCTTTTATTTTATGCCATTCTCATAAAATTTGGTTTTGTCTGATTAATTAATTTCTCTTATGAGACTTGAAAAATCACTGCACTCTAAGTTTTCTTTATCTTGGTAACCAACATCTCCATGAATTTGTATGAGACTGTCCCCCAAGTTGACTTGCCTCACACTGAAAAGATGAGATTTGATTCTTTCATGCATACAGCAAAATGTTAGAATAGTGTCTTTTTTGTAATTAAAGGTAAGTATAACTATGAGGATATGATTATGAAATTAATATTGGAAAATCTGCTTGAGAAAATAGGAACTACTCACCCTATTAAAAATAATTTTTAAGGACGCCAGGCTGGCTCAGTTGGTGGAGCATGCGACTTTTGGTCATGGGGCCATAAATTCGAGTCCCACGTTGGGTGTAGAGATTACGTAAAAAAATATTTTTATATGCCTCAAATTGTGAAATGTTCGTGATGAACATGAAATCCAAATTGCACCTTTACAATAAATTTGTTACTTTGAGAAGAAATATCTTTGTATCTAACTAAAGATGATGACAAACCTGAACTTGTATATTTGGGAACTGCAAGTCTTATTGTTTGGCATTTTTATATGTCTATACATTTTTTATAAATACAGACATTTATAGAAATATTAATGTATTTCACATTTCTCCGTATACGTATACTTACATATTTAAATTTCTTTTCTGAAGTATTTGTATTCTTGACTCACCTCAAACTTTATAGAGATAGTGATAGTAAACTCACTAAAAACCAAAAACAAGCAAATAGAACAACACCACAAAACTCTCTCTAGTCTAAGAATGCATGGGCCATTTATATACATATCTTTTAAGTCTCCCTTAACATGGATCCTGTGGCATCACGGTAAGCAAGACAAATATTTTGGATGGAAGCAAGTGCCTTTGCAATGTTCTTACAAATTTATATTCCCATTAATACAGATATACTGGGAATAGAGTATATTTTTAATTTCTTTTAGGAACACTACTGAATTTTCCTTCTCACAGCTAATGGTAAGATACCATCACTATTGGGAATTGAAGTCCACAGAAGAGAAAAAAAAATAGCTCTTCAGTGACCAAATGTGATTTTCATAAATCGCATTTAGTGATTAATGTGATTAATCCTGCACTTAAAAGGAGTCAGAAAAGAAGAAAGCAAGAACTCCTTACTTCTTTTGAACTACATTTCACTCCACAAATACTAATTTCAAACAAAGAGTAGAGAGTCACGTGAAAAACCTATAAAGGATAATTCTGTACAGGAACTTGCATAGAGTTATTTTCCATTAACTAATCACAATCTTCATTAATGTAAATGAAATCTATTTTAGCTTCCAGGAATGTCATTGATTCTTTAAGGGATCTAAAAGAATAAAGAATGAATGTATAAGAATAGTAATATGATGGTAATGTGTAATAATTATACATCTACCTAATTGCACCATATAGTGCAGAGTGTAATCAGTACTGTGCAGAGCAATTTAGCAATCATTACAAATTCGTAGGTGTTTCCCTCATAGTCCAGTGATACAAAGCAAGTGGTGCACATTTTATACCGATATCAGTCATCACTTTAAATTTGATTTCAAGTTTATCTTTGTTGAGTACAAGGATTGGCTACCTTCGATTTCCAATAACTTTTAAAAATGAAAATAGTTTGCTATTATATTACGTATGATGTACTTAAATTACATGCTGTAGCCTTCCACTACTCAGCCTGCTACTTTTTGTTTTCCTACATACAAACGGAAAACCGTCGTTTGAGTAAAATCCTTCATTAGCTGATAGGTCTCTTTTTGTTGATAAATCCTAGAGATATGCTGATTCCAGAAAAAGGATAAGGAGACAAGAATCTTAATCACTAAATCACAAAATCTTTTATAGAGTTGAATAACCTCCAGATGCTATCTTCTTTAGCCTTGTAAACTAATGTAAACATATTTCAGACCGTGGATGTTTCTTCCCTTTAATGAAGCCATTTTTACCTTTTAGTGGTCTACAAATGGCAAGCTAAATAAAATAATATCTTCTTTTTCATACTCTGAGAGCACTAAAAATGAACAACGGCCTCTTTGCGAAGCTCGTCTACTGTATCTCCAGCTTTGTAGACGTATTTCATTTAAATGATTCCTTGTCTACCATGAACATGGCACACAGGTGGGCCGGCGGCCATTTATAACATTGTGGCACAGATTTGTGAGAGGAGAAAATATTGTTCTATTTGTCAGTCCTTCTTAAACTTCATTTGCATGCACAATTAACCTGGGGAGCTTGGTAAAATACAGCTTCTGACTCAGTAGGGCTGGGGGAAGGCCCGAGGGTCCACATTTCCCGTAGACCTGAGGCGACCCAATGCCGCTGGCCCGCTGAACTTCACTCTGTTTGCCAGGCGTGGTTGATGTGATGTATTTTCATCTTTTCTCTCGAATTAAGAAAGCTTGAGGAAAGAGACCCAGCCTATCTTCCTCTCTTCTCCAGCAGGGCCAAGCACAGCACTAGGCATCTGTTGGGGGCTCCATAAATCCACGCTGCTGGCCAGCAGATGTATCAAGAGTAAAGACGCGTTGCTCTCTGGTGACTTGTTTTATTTTCTCTCAGAATGCATCAACAAGGGGCCGTCTTCCCAACTTGTCATTTGATCTGGTACAACTCAGAGTAGCATATTGAAATGATAGGGCTGCGCTAGAGGTCACAGAACTGGGATGGCAACTTTACAACCGCTTCATTTTCACCTCTCCCCTGCTTTCCCTGTGTAGCTGGAGTGTATTGCAGGACCGGTGCCCTCTTCAACTCATGGAAATGAAAGCACTGCGTGGACCAAAGTACTGAAGTCATAAGCCTCTTTAACGGCAAGGAAGGGGGAAACAGGAGGCTGAGGATAATGCCTTGCAAGTTCTCTTTAATTTGAAAGCATCAATAGATAATCACCCAGAGTCACACGTGCATTGCTTTGACCTTCTTCTAAGATGTGAAATTGTTTGTTCCTGAGGCTGTTTATTCATAGTATTTTTTTTAGCTAAAATGGCTTCTAAGCATTTTTGGACACTGAGGTGTGTGGCTGTTGTGTTTTGCTCATAGATCGTTAGGCACCCATTTTCAAGAGTGTACAATGAAGCCATCCCGTGGGATGCCCGGGCAGCTTGACTTCTCTGTGTGATGGGTACTTAACTCTGCAGTCTTTTGCACACTCTGTGCTTAGAAAATCATTGTTGGTTTGATTTTTTTCTAGTATTCTGTAAAAGTAATGGCTTTGTTAAATGAAAAGAATTGTTGAAAATATATTAGCATCAGGTCTAAATATAAAGAGATTAAATGACCTTTCCGAGATCAATACATTGGTCTTTGACAAATTTGCACCGGATCTCATCTCTATAGCCCCAAGTTACTTTACCAAGTTAGCTCATTCTTTCTTCCTATTCATTGTATTTTCCGGGAAGTAGTGAAGGTCTATAAAACTCTTGAAAGTAACAAATATATTTTACTGTCAGACCTGATACTACAAAAACAAGGGTTATACTGTTAAAAACATTACAACTTATAGCAGACTTTAAAATTGACTTCTAGCTATGTTTAGAACCCTAAGGAGATAATAGCAAGTCATTCTTCTTTAGAAATATGTCATCATTAAGGGATACAAAATAGTTCTCCATTCTAAAGAATAGCTCTCTGTAGGATTTGTTGAGCTTTCTATAGCTAAAGTTACTAAACAAAATAAATGACATCTCAGAACGTTCTGCTGTCTCTGGTTTCAAATAACGTATTTTATTATGTTTTTTCACTCCTGGCTACCATAAATGGCAGAAAGAAAACCTCTCTTTAAAAAAATAGTGCCTGTAAAACAAATCCTTGTGGATGTTGGGGTAAGTGTAAATTCAGGGTACAAGATATCTTTCTTGGCTTTAGGTACTTTCCCAGTGCTTGTCTTCATTAAACATGGGTGATTCGAAAATATGAAGTTTCTGAGAAGGTTAATGTCATGGACCGAAAGGAATGAAATCACAAAGCTTGCAACACATTCCTGTTAATGGGGTTCTTTCTGAGAAACTTGCTTTTTTGTATCAGGTTTCTTTTTTCAACCACCCCACCCTGGCAACTCGAATACCAAGTGTTCTTTTCTTTATTGCTTTAAATGGAGAAAACAAAACAAAGAAAGCTTAATGAACTTGTCTTTTTTACAAAGCTTTTACAAAAGTCAAAGTTTAAACAACAGTGTGAACTAGACAGAAGACCAACTTGACTTTAATGTGTTATGTATTAATTTGTAAAAATATAGTGCATTCAATGGCATAATGTCAGAAGGGCATATCTCTAGATGGCGGAACATTGATGTATTTATTTTATATTACTTTATCCATTTTCTTCAATCAGCATTCACTATCTTTGTTATACAAAACAATAAGTTTGTAAAAGATTAAATATATACGTATTTAAAAATTATCCATTGTTATATTAGCAAACATTGGTACATAAATCTTGAGAGGCCCAAAGGGAAGTCGTGAGAGGTGGCTGGAGTAGCAAATTGTCACTGAATCGTAGTTCTGGCACAATCCCATCAGTTTGGAGGGTGGATACGTCCCCTCCTGTTCACTTCCCTGTCCCAGCTCCTCACCAAATCTATCAGGGCCGTGATGCTGGTCAGCAGCCTTAAGCTTAAGCATGGTGGATCCTTGTCATCATTTCTCAATTCTCAGCATCCTCCTCCCTTCCAGTGTCGGCAGGCTGGCTCATGTCCTCAGCCTCGCCTCACAGTTACTGCCGTATCATACACGCTGACTTCTCTACTTCCAGGCCCTTATTCCATGGACACATCTCTGTCACACCAACTAATCTTTTCCAAATATTTCTTCACTGTGTCGGACGTCTGTTGAAGAATCCCACAGAAGCTCCATGTCTTGTTTTCTCCTGTTTCAAGTTTGAATTTATTTCATGGCATCTAGTTATGCTATAATTGGCTATAAGTCACCGAACTATTTCTCTGAGCTCACATTCTACTCTTCACTTCTCAATTCTAGTTAAGCACTTCTCTCTCTCTCTCCCACATAAGTCAGGCACAATTCCATATTTCAATCCTTATTTGTTTGTTTGGCTATTTAGGAATATCTTTTTCTTTTCAATCTACTCAAGTACTAATGACCCTTTGATCTGATCCTATTTTCTCCACAAAGCCTGACAGACAAGCCCAACCCAGGAAGCTCTCTCTTACTGATTCCCACTTGCTCAAGTAACATGAAGATAAGAAAAATTCTATTCGAAGCAAGACCTGAGTAACAGACTACAACCACTTTCACATACTAGACAAGTAGCATTTTTATAGAAGGCGAGATGATTCTTTTTAAAGAGAGATTGCTTGACAGGCTCTTTGGGAGTAGTGAGATTTCTCTACGGCGTGTTTTATGGAAGGGGCGCCAAATTGTTCTTCAGAATTAAAGGGTTCAAAAGTGCATTGTCTGAGATTGTGTATAAGAGAGAGTAAAAAGTTTGGAAATGCTGGAGAAGTAGACATGACAGGAGAGTCTGAGAAAATGTAGCTAAGTTCATAGCTCTAGGGGAACATGGAGAGTGAGAAGTCCCCCATGCCCGGGACTGGTTAAGAATATATACTTTTAATTTTAATGTTTGTCCTGTGTTGTAAACTCCACCTTCCACTCTCCCAAGTTTTAAGTAAAGTTCTATTGTCTTATATCGGTGGCTTCTAGAGGAGCGAAGGAATTGCAGCTATGGCCAGGTGGGGGCAAAGCTGGGCAGCCCAAGGGCAGCAGCTGTAGAGGTGAGACGCCACATATAAATCATTAAAGACTAGAATCAGAAAACTGAAGCGATGGCACCTGGGTGGCTCCGTCGGTTAAGCGTCTGCCTTCAGCTCAGTTCATGATCCCAGGGTCCTGGGATGGAGCCCCGTGTCAGGCTCCCTGCTCAGCGGGAAGCCTGCTTCTCCCTCTCCCTCTGCCTGCCTGCCACTCCCTCTGCTTGTGCTCTCTCTCTCTATCGAGTAAATAAATAAAATCTTAAAAGAAAAGAAAAGCAAGAGGAAGCTAGGAGAAATGCCTCACCAATAATTCTCGGCTATTGGAGTGGTTACTGGGTTTTTCATAGTACACGAGAAAAAACCAAGTTGTATTTAAATATTAAAGAGAAGGGGATACCAAAGAGTTGGGGACACCCAGAGAACTGTCTATGGAGATCACACAATTTTAAACCAACTTTAATTCATCTCTTAAGTCTGTGATAGTTTCATATCTGTAAACACTAACTCCTCCACCAGATTATAATCTAATTGAGGGAGCAAATTAATTTGATAATCTTTTAAATCTCTACAACTGCTGCCTTAGGGCCTGGGCTCAAGAAATACTTGTGGGATGGCAGTAAATTAAGTTGAATTAAGAGACTGTTTTTTCTTAATTACAAGAAAGCTCATCAAACAGTATTGCTGGTGTAAGAACACATATAGAGTCAACCATTTTTAAAGCATGTATATTATTTTTTTAAAGACTTTTAGAAAATTATGTTGAAGGGCACCCGGGTGGTGCAGTCAGCTAAGCACCCAACTCTTGGTTTCAGCTCAATTGTGATTTCAGGGTCGTGAGATGGAGCCCTGTATCAGGCTCCTTGCTCAGCACAGAGTCTGCTTAAGAATCTCTCTCCTTCTCCCTCTGCCCCTCCCCGCTGTGTTCTCTCTCTCTCTGAAATAAATAGATTAAAAAAAAAGAAAATTATGTTAAATTTATGTGGAAAGACAAATGAAACTGTTATCAGAATTCATATAAAATAGACTGGTCAGAAAATATTTTTCCGCAGTAATGAATAGAGAATAATCATTAGAATTTGCATTTCTAGCTGTTCGGATTATGGTTCAGAGTTTGAATAAATCATGAACTAAGACTCTTCTAATGTTCTTTCTCTGAATGTTATACAACTGAACAAGTTATATAAGGAAGGGGGAAAGGTTATTTTATTCAACTTACAGCCTATCGTTGTTTTCAACATAATAAATTAAGTCATTCTATCTGTAAATAATACATAGTCAAGATATTTGAAGGCTTATAACTCCTACCATTAAGAAGTTAGCCTGTCATTTTAAAACTATGGTTTAGGGTAGTAATATAATATATATGATTTTATATAGTTATCAAAACTTCTAGAGTATAACTTATATCTAGCCCCAAAGGTGGTCTTAGTGAATATATGTCTGCTAGTGAGATCACTTTCAAACTTGCAGGAAGGAAAATCAGAACTGAAGATTGTTGGAAAGCTTTTATTTTCAGAGTAAGATGGGAGAAATGTCATGTACTTTAACTCCTGTTTTCTTTCATGGATTCTAAACCTGATTTAACTGGAAAAGTAGGGACTTTTCATAAAAATCAATTTTTAAAAAGATTTTATTTATTTATTTTTTTGGGGGGAGAACAAAGAGAGAGGGACAAGCAGACATAGGGCTTGATCTCAGGCCCCTGAGGTCATAACCTGAGCTGAAACCAAGAGTCAGATGCCTAACTGACTGAGCCACCCAGGCATCCCTGGGTATATTGCTCTTAATTAACTTTGTTTTTCACTTTGTTATAAGCAATGTGGACTGATTACATGGGGGATAACTATACGTGTGCCCCAACTGTCAAGTCAAGAAAGCGGCTGTTCAAACAAGTCAAGCAAAGCAATGGTCACGGTGTATTTTGTGAAACCTGGTGCAGAGCCTAAGAGGGTGAAATATTTTAATATGTCTAAAGATGTAAGTCATCTCTTTACATTTTAAATGATATGTGTTAATTAAGAAATAGTCCAGGACTTTTATGAATGTCTTCTATGTCCCATTACATTTGGGAGGGAAAATAAGCTATCAGGATGTGATAGGTAGGTTTTTCATTTCAGATCCTCACTGATTAGAGAAAGTGTCATCTGATGTGCCCTCTTTGCCTTTAAACACATTAAAACAGCAAAAAACAAGGTAAAGAACCAAAACTGTAATTATGATCATTAAAACGCTTGCTATTCAAAGAAGACTTTCAAAATACATGTGCTTAGTCAGGCACGTGACTTCCTCTTTCCAAGGCCAGCTTTTCCTTTGGTTCTTTAAATCCCATCCCCTTCTGCCTCCTCCGTGCTCAGTCCATCCGCTATCCTGCCATTGGCTTTCAGGTTCAGTAGCACCTGCTTCATCTCATATATGTTATCTGTTCACATTCACTCAAAAGACTTTTTAAAAAAAATGTCTTTTATGTCTTAAGCACTACAGAGAGTATGCATGAAAATAAAAATGACATATAATTGTAATAATCATTAATATTTCTAGGGCCTTTCACACATTACTTTGCATTATTCTCACAACACCACCTGTGGTCGGCATTGCTTGTACGCCCTGTCTACAGATAGAGACGCACAGAGAGGAACTTGCTAGTAAGGTGTGGAGTTGGCATTTGAATTTCACCTTTGAGACTGCAGAGCAGTGTGGTCTGGGCCCTTCGGGAGGCACAACTAAGTATAAGGAGGCAGACACAAAAACAGCCAAGTAGAATTCATGATCAATTAAATAATGGAAATGCTTACAAGAAACAATTATGGTCCAGAGGAGCTAAAGGTAAGATTTTACAGAAGAGGTGATGCTTGAATTGAATTTTGAAGAAAGACTAGGACTTTACAAGGGTAACAGTTTGATTATTTCTCCCACAAAACTTTGAAATCATGTTTAACTCCTGTAGTATACTGATTGTATTATTGGACCCAGTTAACAGCCTCCCTGTCTCCATACTCTTGGCTCTGTCACTTTTGTAGTCCTCTCCCACCTTGGTTACCAGCTTCACCGTATGATTTTCTTGGGTCAGTGAGACCAAACATGATGCAAACAGAGTCTTCAAAGCCTTCTGCACATTTATGCTCATGCTTTTATTTCTTTGCCTTTCCATGAGGACATACCTGCACCAGTCGGCTACAGGATGAGACAGTGGGAAGGGTGAGTCAGTCTTGTTGTCCCAGCTAGGGTCCCAGGTGGAGCAGAGGGCCTGGCAGATCAGCAGACGCCTGAGTCCACCTCCCTTCCCCTCCGCCTGCCTAGCTCAGGTAGCTGACCTGTCCAGCCAACCCATGAACGCATGAGCCAAAAGAAATGTTTTCTGTTTATTGTATGTCACTGAGGTTTTATGATTCTTGTTACACAAGATTATGGTGGCAAGAGAGGACAGATATAACTCCTGTCTGTAACTCATCTCCCAAATCCAAGTTAGTAGTCCAGTGACATCCATTATACTTCTGCAATATCATCTCATGCACATTTCTGTCCTTTTCAATGATCATTACAACTATTCTAGATAAATTCCTCATTGCCAGTATATTGGGCTACTGTAATAGCCTAGAATCTTGTCTCCTTGCTTCCAAATCTTTCCCCTTTTCAACTTAACCTACACAAAAGTGATTAGGCATTTTGCTTAGAACAGAGTCCTGCTATTACCACTCACCTCCTCAAGGGACTTCAATGGTTTCCTTATTTCCCTAACAGCAAAATCCTTAGCGTTCAATCACACCACACCCATCATCTGGTTGCATACCTTCTTCTAGCTTTCCCCTTCATTCTCCTTTTCTCTTATCATGCTGTGCTTCTTCTCTTTGCTCTCTGATGTTTATCCAAATGCAATCCCTTCCCTCTAGAATTCCCTGCACTCCGTTTCCAGACATCTACACCTTACCATTCCTACATATCTTAGGATCTTATGTCTTTACCCTAGGAAACTTCTCCTGATTCCCAATTCTGAGTCTTCCTCACATCTTTATCCTACTTAAGGGATTCTGAGCACTCACTCTACCCCTCATTTGTGTATAGGACTTGTGTATACCACGATATTTGTTTCCGATGGTGACCATACCACAAACTGGGTGCTTTACAACAGCAAAAACTTATTCTTTCACACTTTTGGAGGTTAGAAATCCAAAATCAAGATGTCAGCAGGGCCATGTTCCCTGTGAAGGCTTTGGCGGGGTGGGGGTGGGGGGTCTGTCCTTGCCTCTTCCAGCTTATAGTAGCTCCAGGTATTCTTGGCTGTGGCGGCATAACTCCAGTCTCTGCCTCTGTCTTCACATGATGTTCTCCTGTCTGTGTGCTTCTGCCTTCATCTGGCCTTCTCCCTGTGTGTGTGTGTGTCCAGACTTCCTTCTTAGCAGGACACCAGTCACATTGGATCAGGGCTCACCCTAATGACTTCATCGTAGCTTGATTACATCCGCAAAACCCCTATTTCCAAAGAAAATCACATTCCTAGATATTGGGGGTTAGGATTTTAACATACCTTTTTGGCAGTGGTGGTTGGGGACACAATTTAACTCATATACCCAATACACTTGAGGGCAAGCTCTAAGTCCTTTTTTTATCTTTATCTTTGTACCACTCTGTCTAGTAAAGCTCTCCCTGGGCAGAGCTTTTACTTCGTACCTGCTTTGCACATAACATTTGCTCTTATGCTGAACTGAATCAAACTGTTTACCTAAACATATTTGAAAAGATCATAAGAAATATCCCAAGGCGGCCAAGAAGGATTTACGAAGCATCAATAATATGTGAGGTGTTATGAAGCCTCAAACATGGGGGTGGTTATTAATCAACACATTTTAAAAATATCAATTTGGCGGAGAAGAAAGTCCCAAACATGCCACCAGAGACTGACAAATTCAATTTGGGGAAGTCTGAGTGAGGCAAGAAAATAATTATCAGTTGAATAGACTTTCAGATGGGTTAATAAATTGGCTAATTTGAAAAATTAGGTTGAAACTATTGTGTTTTCTTCAGTGGTTAAGTAGTAAACTTTTAAAGAGAACATTGAGGCCTATCATGCCCAGAAAGTGCTCACATGGGGATCAAAGTGATAAGGGTATAAAACCCAAAATGTCCGATAAAGAGTAGCCAATGCACCTGTTAGAGTCAAGGGATACGAGGACTCACTAATCTTCTCACTTATCTTCTTGGGAAGAACAACAGTGGTGGCACCATCTCTGTAAGCAAAGGCCAAGAAAATGGTGTCTAGATGTCACAAGACAAATCAGAATAAGTGCATACTTTCCGTATTCCCAACTGTCACCACCGGAGGACGGACAACGCAAACTGCCGCTGCCCCCAGGAGACAGTTGGTACTGAGATGGCCGCTCAGAGGGCGGGGCTGCGAGCTTGATTAACATGCAAGGTCTTGGCTCACAGAATTAAATTTGCTTCTGGTTACCAATCGGACAACTGGCTCTCCTCAACCAGCGAGTTAATGGAAGTTTTGTTGAAAGAAGACTGAGTAGGGGAGGAAATGATATTTGGAACCGGAAATTGTAAAGAAGAAGTGGTACAGTTTAGTGGGGTGAGCACAGACTGAGACTAATATTTGGGTCTGGGATCTGCCGCTTCTGAACATCAACCATGAGCAAGTGCCTTTGTCTCTCTGAACCCCACTCTCCTCCTTTGTAGACTGGAGACAGCACTACGTTGTAGGAATGGGATTACAATTCAGTGAAAATAAACATTTAGAATGCTTAACTCTTGAAGGGCATGCAATAAATAACTACTGTTACTATTATCCTTCTCTTGGAAACAAAAAACTCAGGGAAGTTATCTGTCACTTACTGCGGAAAATGCTGACATCTTTTCATAATTCAGGTTCACATTTTAGAGTAAACAGGCATGCCGATTGACAGTTACCGGCTTTATTTGTGAAGTAGGGGTGACTTTTTACTATAGCTGACATGCAAGTTGAATAGAAACTTGGACCTTCAGTTTAAAAAAATAATAATTAAATTGAAACCATAGAAGTAAATAATAGCAGTAGCTAGAGGTACAATTTCAAATTACGCAAGATCACAAATGAGAAGACTAGCTTACTTTGGTGATGCTTATTGCATGTCAGACTCTGCTCCTAAGACCTTTATATACACTCCTATATAACTCACTCAAATTCAGCACGAGCTTAGTTAATTTAATATACAACTGCTGGGGAACTCTAGCAAGCATATTTGATGAACTGGAAATTATGTTCTGGGTTCTGCGTCTGTTCAACTTGGAAGGTTGCTGCTAGATCTGGGCTTGTCAAACTTATTCTGTAAACGAACAGATGGTAAATATTTTGGGCTGTGCAGATTACATAGTCTCACTATTTAACCTTGCCATTGTGGTGTAAAAGCTACTTTTCATAAACAAATAGGTGTGGCTCTTTTCCAACAAAATCTTATTTGGGGACATTGAAATTTGAATTTTATACAATATTCGAATGTCACAATATATTCTTTTGATTTATTTTCAACCGTTTGGAGATAATTTAAAAATTCTAGTTGGCGAGCAGTAACAAAAAAGGCAGCCATCAGCTGGATTCGGTCTGGGAGACAGCTTTTGACAAATCCTGTGTTAAACAAGCAGACATAGATATGTTAACTAACCACTTATGGAAAAGACTACATTACATAACTCAAAGTAGCACAACTTTTTCTCAGGTGTCAGCCTTTTCCTTCGCCTCTGTAATCATGGAGCTTATGGAATTGTTTCCTGTATCTGGTTAGACAGCAGATCTACTCAAGTTAGTCTTTAATACGTGAAAGGAGTATGAGGTTTGGAGCCAGAAACACATACACGCAGAAATGTCAATTTCAGTACAAATATGTCCTCTATAACAGAACTTTCTTGATACCTCAAAATCCTTTCTAGAGACATTAAACACTCAGTCCTGAGCAGTTCAGGATTTCCCCTCTGCCCGTTCTCCCAGCTTGTTTCTAAATTCTGGAAGATTCCATGACACTAAGGCAAAGCACTGTGTGTAGTGCTTTGTCCTTTTGTGGCATCTATCCATGCTTGCATCTGTTAAAATGTCATGGTCCAACAACTGTCCATGGTCATTGTCAACCCTCCACGATGACACATTGGACATACCGTTTTCAAGTCCTCCCTACTTTTGGACCCCAAACCTATAGAGGGTTCTGTTGCCCCGTGCTCACTGCCTCTTCTCAGAGACCACATCATCCTCTCACATGATTGTTCTCCTCAAGTTCGGCTTCACCTCCAGTTCAGAGGGATTCTTTTTTTAATCACTGGAATAGCAAAAGTCTGCTCTTACATCTCGTGCATTCTTCCAAATATGTTCTTTTTGGCATTAACTTTGGGCTTTGATTCCTTCAGCATCTGGCCTTTTGAGATTGAAAAGCTTTTCCTTTAAAACTACTGCCCCACTATATATTTCCAAAGTCAATTTGAAACTCAAAAGCTAAAAACTGACACTATCTGCACCCCCCACTCCCCGGGGGGCCAATTCTTTAAGGACCCCATCTTGAAGTCACAGAGTATAGATTGCCCTCTCTTATGAGTGAATGGAAGAAAAAGCAGTGGGACCACAGCTACTCCCTCAGCTAGTATACGGCATTGTTAGCAGAGCACTGCTGTGTCTGCCACTATGCCCCGATGAACTGGCTGTACACTCAACATACGGGGAGATGAAGCCTACTCCAGAGTCCACAGGAACATTCCTGTGAAACATTTGACTTGAGAGCCCAGAATTTAAATTTAAATCCTTGAATGAAAGAATATATTTGGAATGTGTTAGATTCCTTGCCACATCTCCAAAGAAGGCAGATCGCCAAAAATTCTCATGGCTTTTCTTCAAGTTTTGTCTCTGGAAGTTAACATATCCCGTAAATGTGCTTACATTACGTATTGCCAGCATCGATTTCCATTTTATCTACTATGTTAATTAATTGGGTCCTTGGTGTTGTCAGCAAAGGCAAAAGAATGTTGTTCCCCTGAGTATCATGCCTCAAATAATCAAATGTTGTCAAAATTAAGAACAGAAAAACAGAAAACATTGTCTATTGAGCATGAAATGTCAAAGACATATGATGTTTTTGTTCAATTCTTTGAAGGTCGAGAACTTGTTTTATGTTTTAGCCATGAAGGAAGAGCTGACGTGTGGATCAAACAGAATTTTAATGGCAGCCTTCTTTGCAATTTGACTATAAGAAGCAGCAGTATAGAAAGCGTTATGCTTATTCTCATGTATTGTGATTTAACCAAAATTGTGGAACTTCAAGTTACCACGGGGAGATCTCATACCTTTCTTCAGGAGCCTCAGAATGTTTGAGGAGACAAAAAATTGCTAACCTCCTAACTGTTGTCAAGTCAAAACTGATCATCACAAGTTATTGATGGTCTCAAATAAGAATGCCTAACAATTAAAAAATTTTTAATGTTTTCAAAACATGCAGGGTAATTTTTTTTTATCCTTTAGAAATCCCTTTGGTTTCTGTAGTCACTTTTGTCAATCATTCCGAATGTGGGTGGTAGCTTTGTTTTGGATAAATTTTACTCATAGCCTAAAACGTAAATCAAAGCCATCGGGTTCACAAACCTTTCTTATTATCTTAAATTTAACAGTTCTAGAAAGTCCTGCAATTCATGGGACTTGGTGAAAAGAGATCAGAGCTTTTCAAAAGTTTTTACAAAGTTGGCTTTAATTTTATGAAACTGCTTCTAATTTAGGAAAATTATTTATCTTCTACCCAACATCTAAGTGCTCTGTCCAATTAACAAGACTTTGGCCACCCATGACAAAGTTTATCCACTGGTTATCTCACTTGCAAAAATGATATTGATGGAATGTGTGATAAGCTCTGGTTTCTTCAAGTGATACTCAATCTCTAGCCAATTCTAAATATAAAAGCTAAAAAAATATTCTGTGATCCCTAATAACTGATTGATTGGGGATGACATTTCAAGCTTTGAGCTGGAGAGGCAGTGACTGGGTCTTGTGACCAGGAACTTTAAATTCTCATGTCCTCCACTGAGCGTGTTTGTGAAACAGGTAACAAAGCTTCTTGGTTAGCTGACGTTAGCTCACTAATGTTTGCAGCTTTGGGCATCTCAGTTGGCTTGCCCATCTTTCGGCGAGGATAGGCACAGCCAGGCCTGGCGTGTGAAGCTGTTGACAGACGAGCAGTCCTGCATACTGCAGAAGCCAGAACAAAAGAGCTAATCGTCTATGGCAGTGAGGGTGAGGTCACCTGCCTTCCTTCCTAAATAAACAGATGGAAAGAGTTTGCAGCTCATTACTTTCCAAGGTTAACAATTTATTCCACTTCTATGTTTTACAATAACAGAACGAGAAGTTCTTCTCTTTGGGGAAATTTTATTTTTCCTTAATTATTCTACCCGCACAACAAGAGAGTGGAGTCTTCTGGGGATAGATGCAGTGAAGTCAAAGTTAATTAGTTTTCTCACTGTGCACTGCATTCGGGTAAAATATCCCTGCAGGGGCACACCAACAGTCAGATCACTTGATCAGATGCTGTGTTCCTAGAAAGGCAGGGTTCTATCAGAAAAATCTGCATGGAAGTAATATTTCACCTTCCTTGAGAGTTAACAGCATTTGATACTCACCTCGGAGTAATTTCTTTCACCTCCACTTTGTCTTTCCTTTAAGACATCAGATGGCAGGGGCGCCTGGGTGGCACAGCGGTTAAGCGTCTGCCTTCGGCTCAGGGCGTGATCCCGGCGTTATGGGATCGAGCCCCACATCAGGCTCCTCTGCTATGAGCCTGCTTCTTCCTCTCCCACTCCCCCTGCTTGTGTTCCCTCTCTCGCTGGCTGTCTCTATCTCTGTCAAATAAATAAATAAAATCTTTAAAAAAAAAAAAAAAAAAAAAAAGACATCAGATGGCAAAAGGAGAATGACGGAGTGGCCTGCAAGTCCCTAGTGAACGCCAGGACCACATTCCTATTTAGCTGTAGCGTAAAACTTACAAATCAAATGCAGTTTATGTTTCTCTTATGGTTGTGAAAGTGATACATTCTGCAAAATACCAAGGCTAAACAAAGAAATCTACCTTTGTGATCTTTTGTCATTTCATAGCTGGAAGTTCAAATCAGCGTATCAGCATTACACGAGTACATCTATGGCACGAAAATGAGCTTTCAAATGAAGTGTTTGTTCGTTTCTTAGCTGATTATGGGCTGATTACATGCAAACATGCCGAGCACGTGATTTACATTAGGAAAATAGAAAGTTTCAGCACTGAGTATTATACGGCACTTGAGTATTACTATTATTAACTTATTAAGCGTGTGTCTTGTAATGGACTCAAGGTTTCTGTCACGCAAAAGAGTAGCGTTATCATGTACTGATAAAATAAGCGAAGTCTGAACATCAGACTAACACTAAAGACAAGTGACACGTTGCTATCTTCAAGTGAAGGTCTAAGAAAGATTGCCATGTTATTAAGGACAAATTCTGAAGATAAGCACCTCAGGCATGGCTCTGTTAATTTAAAAAATAAATTAGCAATTAAAAACCAGGTAGGTAGCTAAAAACAGACACCTCCTTCGATAAATTGGCTTCTCTATTCAACTCATTTCTTCCTTAAGAAATAGCAGATAATAAGTAGAAACCAAGAAAACGAGGGTCCTTTACACAGTTTTCATAGCTGCCTTCCCCTTCTTGGCTCTATCTTATACAATCATTTCATATAGTAGTACACACTTGATCATCCAAAATCTTCACTAAGAGAAAATTACCTTCTTCAATGAGGTTTTCAAATTTCAAACCTGAGGACTAAATATCTCTCTTGTCTGCATTTTTATCTGTGTAAAAAAAAAAGCATTTTCCGCAAAAAATATGGCCTTAAGAATATCCAGGGACTTTTCCTTAGAGTTTACCTGCTTGATTCATGGATGGATCACTGAAGGATGAGATAAAGGAGAAAGAGTGTTCATAGAAGTGTCAAACAAGTGTCTTCTCTTCATTTTCCTTACACAGCTGGCAATAACAAAAGCTCAAAGTCATTAATTCTGTGCCACAATTATAGATGCTTTCTTTGTATTTGCTCTGAGTCAGGTCAACTTATCCTGGTTCATTTTTTAATGCTGTAATTAGCTCATAACTTGATAAAGATTCTTATTGCCCATGCTTTCACAAAATCTGATACACAAAGTGTGAGACTGTTGACAGCCTGTTGTGGTAATATGGATTCCTGTGATACACTGGAGCAGACTTGATTTCTGTTTCCAAATATGAAATAAAATGGTAGAATTTGTATTTCTTTTAAGATGAGAATTAATTCACAATTATTAAATATCTGACATGGCCATTTCAGACCCACTTTTTGGAACTTTCAGGAATTATGAAAGTAAGAAGCCTTTTCTTGAGAGACCAATGGTGCAGTGACATAAAATAGTGGAAACGATAGAATCGAATAATTCAGGTTCAGGACTAGTTTTCTTTGGTTGGCAGTTCCTACAAAAGAACAAACCTAATATTAGAGTTTTAAAATCTGTGCCTATTTTGAATCAAATCTAAGGAGAGTAAATATAAAAAAATACAAGTCACTGGTAACATTATGCATAAAGCTTCCAGATTTTCCTGCAGGCCAAGGCTAGAGCAGGATGTATAATCGCACCCAAAGCCAATAAACAGCCCAAGGATTGAAAGGACAAAGATCTCTCTGCTCTGTAGGGCTTGCCTCCTGCCTTTTCATAGCACTTTGTGATTGATCGCATTTATTTATTCAGAAGATATTTACTGAGAACTTACATCATGCCAAAGACCGGGCTACGTTGTAGGCATACATTAATGCCCTCATGGAGGTTGACATTTCTCTCTCACCAGTTGTAATGAAATAATTGCACTATTAAATGAAAACATACAATTAAACACCCACTTGATAGGTGCTATTATACTTATAACAGCAGTTTAATGATAATGATACCGTCATAGAGCACCTGGTCCAGAAGGCAGGGAAGGATAGTCACAGGAAGTGATAGTTGAAGTAGGGATAAAAGTACACCCAGGTCTTACAGCAGAGGGGAGACTGGTCATGTGGGGGCTGAAAAAAGCCCCTACCTAGCTGTACTGGACCATGAGAGCCAAGCCTAGAGAGGCAGGCTACATAAGGCAGGGTTGTTTTATATGTAGAATTTTCATCCTCAACCTTAAAGTAATGCAAAACCCTTGAAATATTTTAAGAGGGTTAGGAGTCTGCAACAAACATATTTGCAATTTTAAAAGATCATTCCGAATATAAAGAGGTGAATAAATGGGAAAAGAATCACTCGTTATAGTGAGGTAAGGGAAAGGAAGGAGAATAAAACAGTTTCAATATTAAAAGGGTCTGTTTTTAAGTAAGCGTGATAGAGAGACCTCAGTTATTTAGATCACCTGTCCTTCTTCAACTTAAATAACAGAGCAGGGATGAAAAGTATGAATTCCTCAGGACTAAGAGAAAAGCGGTAGCCAGAACTGAGAGAGGAGTGGTACCTAAAATAAAGGTGTAGAGTGGAAAGTCATGAGAAGCCACCAATTTGTGCACAGAGTATCAACAAAGGCTCAGAATTCGGAGGCCTCCAACATCCCAGTCAGTATGGTTGAGTGTTGGGCTAAAAATGTGGTTGTTGATTTTAAAAACTGTGCTTGGAATGGAGGAGACCGGAGATCCAGCTGGAGAGTCAATCATCACCTAGTCCTCCCTCCCAACTATCCCGCAATCTGCATTTTTTTTTTTTGAGAAATTTGCTGGTAGGCAATTTAGATCTTATTTACTCACATATTCATTTATTCATTCAGTGGGTATTTGCTAGTTACCTACCATGTCCTAGGCAGTAAATAAAACAGATGATGGTTCAGGTCTCATTCTAGAGGGGATGGAGATAAAATAAATAGTAAGTAAACAAGAAAAGTATTAGTGACAAGAATTATGCAGAGGATTAAACATAGCATGATGTGATAGTGAGTGACTATCATCAGCGTGGCTGGTCAGGAAACATTAGTTTCATCACATTGGCTGGTCAGGAAACATTAGCCACAGGTATGGGTGACATCTCTAAAAATGGAAGTTAAGAGCCAATCTGCAAGATACTCTTTCTCCTACTATTCAAAGTCCAGGATATCAGCAGAATATCTGGAATATATGGTCTATCTCCCCCAGAGTAAGAGGAACTGGGCTTCTTCTCTAAAAGGTCACAGATAAGCAACCTCTAGATACTGACGTAAAGCTATCCCCTAAGTAAAAAGGAAAATATGGTTTGTCACATAAGGACCTTACAGTGAAGCCTCAAGTTAACAATTACTACTTCCAAACATAAAAGTTCCAGTCAGCTTTAGTGATTTATATTTAAATATGAATGGACAGCCAGGGATAGCTGTATATTCTAGGGGCACTACAGTTAAGACAGACAGATCAAAACAATTGGAAGACTACCTCTGAGGTAAAAAAGGAAGTCAGGCAGCAGGAAAAAAAAGAAAACTTAAAAAAAAAAAACCCTTAAAAAAAAAAAACCCTTGAATTAATATTCCCCAATACATAAAAGAAGGTATGTTTTTCCATAAATCAAAACCTGAATCCATGCAAATGAAACACAGTAAGAAAAAAACCTTTGGAAATTAAAAATATAAGTGCCAGAAATTTTGCAAAATAGTGTCAGATATTTTCCCAGAACCAGAGAGAAAGAGGTAGAAAATTGAAGAGAGCGTCTAAGAAAATTAAAAGATCAGAGCAGGAAATCTAAAAGTGTGATAGAAATTTTAGCTCCTTTTCCCCACCATCGTGGCCTGTGCAGTTGACTGCTCCTCACCATGTCTTCCTACAAGACTTTCAAGACCAAGAGATTCTGGCCAAGAAAAAAAAGCAGGATCATCCCATTTCCCAGTAGATTTGGATGAAAACTGGCAATAAAATCAGGTACAACTCCGAGAGGAGGCACTGGAGAAGAGCCAAGCTGGGTCTATAAGGGATCACACATGAGACAGCACACATATTTATGCTGCGTGAAGGCTACCTGTTCCTGTCCTATCACTCTGTATACATCCCTACTACCTGAACAGCAGACATGTTTTATCCAAAAAATGATTTTTCTCTGTTACTGTGCTTCTGCACCAGTAGGTTGATTCAGTAATAAGTATGTGAGACCTTTTGTTTGAAAAAAATAATAAAAGTGTGATAGAATTTTTAGCAAGGAAGAGCAAAAAAAAAAAAAAAAAAAAAGAGAGAGAGAGAGAAGAAATTATAGAATAGAAACACCCAGATATTAAAGATTTGCCTCTTTAAATGAAAGGGCCCATGGAAAATCTTATGATGTGAGATAAATACTAGAAATAATTACAAACCACACCAAGGCACATAACTGGGAAATTTTAGGACATGGGAAAAAGTATCTAATGACGGTTTACAGAGTGAAAGGACAGGTAGAATAGAGAGTACACAGAGAATAGAGAGTTCTAATGGTGGGAGAGAATCTCAATAGCATCACTTAGAAGGCAGAAGATGGTGGAGCTATAACTTCATAATCTGAAGAGAAAAATATTTTCATTTTGTAATTCTCCTCTTAGCCAAACTAAATCAAGTGTAAGAGTAGAACAAACAAAGCAAGGATTCAAGCTCCCATTGCATTTTAGCTGAGGAAACTGTTAAAGGATGGATTCCAGCAAAAACAACTAATTCAAGAAAGTAGAAGAAACTGGGAGAATCCAAATTAAAGACTGTTGAACCAAACACCAGTGCTGACGTCTCACAGTTCCAGGATGACGCTAAGTAGCAGGCTCAGGAAATATTCTGTCTAAATTGGAGCAGGAGGATAAGACTTTGGGGAGGAGATCTCAGGGAAAAGAAAAGGAAAGCAATGATAGGTGATTGCTATGTGAACATTCATATCATAATATTGGTAGGCATTTGACACATGTACTGGAGAAATTAATAAGCTGGTAATAGATGTTAGAGCACATTGAAAATTAAGAAAAGTGGGAAAATCATCCATTTTTTCCAGGAGAAATTAAAATATTCAAAGAAGGGAAACACTACTTGACTATGTAATGAATATTATTAAGACAGTCACAGTAATGTTAGCAATGGCTATTGAATTAATGAAAAATTTGATATTACTCAATGCGAGAAGAATAGTAGAAAAAGCAGTGGTTGATGGTGTAAGAGAATTAAACCATCATCTAATTTAATGGAAGTCAGTAAACAACTTCTAAAGTTAATAAATGAGTAATTTTCAGGGTAATAATTTAATCTCTGGTTGGACTCTAGATATATTTTTGAAGGTGGAGCTAACAGGATTTACTGATGAATTAGTTGTAATGAGGAGGAAGAGGGTTAAAGAACTCTACAATTTTTGTCCCAAGAAGTGAAAGGATGTGGTTCTTGCTAACTGATATGGGAAAGGCAGGTCATTTCTGGTGTTGTTCTATGGTAGTGGTAGGGAAGATCTGGACTCAATTTTGAACACGCTATATTTGAGATGTCTGTTATATATAGTAAAGCCTATTATATGAATATAAATGTGAAAGTAAAGGTTCAAGCTAGAGACAGGATTTTGGAAGAGAATATAGTATCTAAAGCCATGAGACTGGGTATAATTATCAGGTGTAGACAAATTCAAGGACTGAGAAGAGTTTCAAGGACATTTTAATATTAAGAGGTCAGGGAGCAGAAGAGGAACAAGTAGACTGAGAAAGAGGAAGGCTACGGCTTACACTGTCCCTACCACCTTCTGCACCATCCGTAAGTCTAAGAAGTTGTGGAACTGCCTCTTGAAGCCATTGACGTGGAGCCAGCTAAGAGCTGACAACTTAGGAACAAGAGGAGCTGCTCTCCAGGACACAACCAAGAGGCTCTGCTTGCCGTCACTCCCAGTGACTCATGTAGGGGGAATTTATGCTTCCATCTCTACTACTTTAGGCTCCATGGTCTAGAAGTCTTGTGTCGTAAGGGGGCATACTTCTATCAGAAGATAAAATAAAAGTCTCTGTAAACTTAAAGCCATGGCTGATGCCTCTAAGTTTGAATTCTTTGTGTCAGCAGATCAGCAGGTGAAGGAAGGACTCATCGTGACACCGGACAGCAGAAAAACCAGGAGAGTATGATGTCGTGATTCAGTTGAAGGTAGTGGTTCAACCAGGAGGAAGTAATCAGTTGCCAAATGCTTACTTGTTATATCAGGGAAATGTAGCCTGAAAAGTTAATTTTGTACTTGGTAAAATGGAAGTTGCCAGGGGTCCTGATAAGAGTAGTTTCAGTAGGGGCACCTGGGTGGCACCTGGGAAGCGTCTGCCTTCGGCTCAGGGCATGATCCCGGCGTTGTGGGATCGAGCCCCACATCAGGCTCCTCCGCTATGAGCCTGCTTCTTCCTCTCCTACTCCCCCTGTTTGTGTTCCCTCTCTCGCTGGCTGTCTCTATCTCTGTCGAATAAATAAATAAAAAATCTTAAAAAAAAAAAAAGAGTAGTTTCAGTAGAATGGTAGATGGAAAATTCAACTTAATTTAATTTTATTGGGTTCGTGAAAAGGTGAAAGAAAAATCAGACAGTGAAGAGAGATGACTCTTCAGAGGACTCTGCTCCAGAGAAGAAATAAATAGGTTACTAGAAGGAATAATGAGGCTGTGGTTGGAGGGAGAGAAGAAATCAAAATGGTGAAAGCATACTAATGAGAGATCATGTAGAGACAGAATAAATGATGAGAAGACATGAGCTGAAGCAGTTTTCTTAGGGAAACAAGAAGGAATAGGATTTAGTGCTCCATCAGAAAGATTGGCCTGGGGAGCACAAACCAGTAGTTCATCCATAGTCACAGGAGAGAAGGCAGAGAATATGGGCACAGATGAACGTGGGGGCCCACCTAAAGGGAGGGTTTTAGGGAGTTCTGCTGTAAGTTCTCAGTGAAATAGGAGGCAAGGTCATCAACTGAGAGGGGATTGCAGTTGTTGGGGGTTTGAAGAAAGCCAGCATCTAGGCCAAGAATGTTTGGGGCATTTTTTTCCTACTCTTTCATACTTGATGTTCAATTCATCATGGAATTCTATGCCAAAGATATCGAGAAGCCAAGCATCGTTCATCACCCATGCCACTACCTCACTGGTTCCAGTTGCACACTTCCCTTCCTGGATTATTGCAGTCATTTCCTAATTGGTATCTTGCCTTCACCCTTGGTCTCCCTGTGGTCCATCGAGGAAAACAGCCAGAAAGACCCTTCAAAAACATGTCAGATGACATCACTCCTCTGCTCAAAGCCTCAGTGGCTTCCCATCATACTCAGAACATAAGCCCAAACCTGATGATGAATTTCCAAGGACCTACATGGTTTTAGCCCATGCTTCCCCTGGGACATCATCTCCAATCACTCTACCTCTTGCTCACTGGACTCTTTGGTGTTCCTAAAACATGCCTGATGTGTTCCTTCCTTTGGGCATCTGTGCTGCCTGATCCTCCGCCTGGAAAAGCACTCCCACAGGTATTTGCATGACCAGGCACCGGGCCTACCTACCCAAATTGGCAAATAACACCCTTCCAGCAAGTCCATGTTCCTTTTCCTCCTTTTCCCCCCATAATATTTGAAGTTTCTTAATATATTATATAATTTACTTCTTTTTCCATTGTCTTCCCATGCTAGAAGATGACCTCCACAAGGGCACAGGTTTTTGTGTTGATTCTGGCTGTACCACAGCTTTTAGAACAGTACCTGCAATTTAGGGAGTGCTCAATAAATATTTTTTGAATGAATGGGAGAGAGTGAATGGATTAAGGAAATACAGCAGGATCAATTGGCAACATTAAGGGTCTATTTGAGGCTAGCAATCACACATTGAACCTCCACCGTGGGCTGTGTCGGTAGGATGAATTGAAAAGATGCTTGGGGTTGGTGAAGGGGTGAGGAAGTCTTGAGCTAATTCCAAGGGCTGCAGCAATAACAGTAAACAATCACATACAAGTTAATTGACTTATAAGGAGTGTGTGTACAGCTAGCTTCTGGGTTTTTCCTTTGCTCCGTATAGGTTTGGGGCTACTGCTAAATTGCTTCTGGAGATACCTTATCAATTTGACGTGGTGGCAGATTATTGGCCTTTCTGGAGCTTCTTTCTGTGCTCATTTGTCTCTGAGTGAAATCAACTGTTGGCAAATATTTTGCCAGAGTAGAATAGCACTGGAATAATCTGAAAACAAAACAAAACAATTATTTATTGCCCTTAAAAATGACCTTTGTACTTCGGGTGTGTGTGTGTGTGTGTGCGTGTTTCAGGTGTGCCCCAGTATTGAAAACACTACGGACCCCATGGAATGGCTCCTTTAATAGCATACAGGGAGTTTCTGTACAGGCTCACTTCCTGGACTTCAAGCTGACTGGATGACTCAATGGTGTCTCTATCATCTGCACTTGATTGTACTCAAGAAGGAAATGATGCGTTTGGTTTAGACCATGCACAGAATGAGGATATGATGGTATTTTCAAGTATAAATTTTAATACATTGTTTGAGAAAAGCCGATGCATTTATTTTTCCTCTTCAACTCTCTCTCAACTCTCTCTCTCTCTCTCTCTCTCACACACACACACACACACACACACACAGTCATAACCACAAACTTTGCATTTTTCAGATGATTAGAAAATATAGCTCGGAGCAATTTGGAAATCTTAACTCTCTTCAAGTTTGTATAACAGGAGTGGTGTGTGTGTGTAATTCCCTTGTCATCAATTAGTAGAAGTAAAGCCCAGAAGTGATCTGCTGGAGAGAAACATTTGCTAAATATTGGCTCACCCCTTTATTTATTTTTATTTTTATTTTTTTAAAGATTTTATTTATTTATTTGATAGAGACAGCCAGCGAGAGAGGGAACACAAGCAAGGGGAGTGGGAGAGGAAGAAGCAGTCTCCCAGCAAGGGAGCCTGATGTGGGGCTCGATCCCAGAACGCTGGGATCACGCCCTGAGCCAAAGGCAGATGCTTAACGACTGCGCCACCCAGGCGCCCCGGCTCACCCGTTTAATACCAGCTTTTTCTGTTAAGTTAAAGCATTAATTACAATAAAGTGACCTACCCTAAAATTGAAAAATGTCATAGCAGAAATTCAAATTGCCCATTAATTTCTCCAACCTTAGGCAATAGATAATGTAACTAACAATATTTAACTTTATCTTTTTGAAAAAACAAAAAAAAATCTTTGAAATAATGTAGTTTTTTAAAAAAGATTTTATTTATTTATTTATTTATTTATTTGAGAGAGAGAGAGAGAGAGAGAGAGAGAGCCCATGTGTGCATTGGGGGCAGGAGCAGAGGCAGAGGGAGAAGAGAATCTTAAGCAGACTCCACGCTGATCCCAGCACCCTGAGATCATGACCTGAGCCGAAACCAAGACTCAGCCACTTAACCCGACTGCCCCTGAAATAAAGTAGTTTTAAAAACGAAGGACTAAGTGAAAAAAAAATTTAAATAGACTTAGTTTGGGGGATGTTATTTTGTGGAAAACAGCATGATGTCATTTTTTTTTTAATAAAGATTTTATTTATTCATTCGACAGAGAGAGAGAGACAGCCAGCGAGAGAGGGAACACATGCAGGGGGAGTGGGAGAGGAAGAAGCAGGCTCCCAGCAGAGGAGCCTGACGTGGGGCTCGATCCCAGAACGCCAGGATCACGCCCTGAGCCGAAGGCAGATGCTTAACGACTGTGCCACCCAGGCGCCCCTGATGTCATTTTTAATCATAGAAAAAAATCTTTTCTCCTGCTGTTCATTTTAGAGAAGAGAAAATTAATTTATAATCTCTTTGATGAAAACATATTCTTTGTTTTCATTAATTTAATTTCCATTACATGTTGAGATCAGAGATGCTGAAAGAGATGTCAGTGACATCATCCTCTTGGGGCTTTTTTTTTTTAATTTAAAGAGAATTGTTGTAACAATTTTCCTGCATTAAATGGTACACTGCAGAAAATAAAACAGAAATAGCATAATGAAGAAAAATTAAAGACAAATCTTAGGATAAGTTCATTTTAGAAAAAAATAGCTTTAGCTGTGACATTGTCTTTTTACGTGACTAGAGGTTGAATCGTCACCCACAGATAGTAATTCTCGGAGTTGAGGGATGTGAGAATCACCTGCATGTTTGGGCCACTTGGAGGTTCTTGTGTCATTCCAGCAGAGGGTAGGACTCAGTGGGAATGGGATGTGGCCCAGGGAGCTGCATTTTCACAAAGATTCCAGATAATTCTCATTCAAGTGATTTTGGTTTGAGAAATGCTGTTCTAAATGATGAACTTTTTTTTTTTTCTCTTCAGCCCAGCTAAGCCCAGGTGTCCTCATCTTCTAGCTTGAGACTAACCAGAATTTTTTTTTCCAAAGAAACGTGAGGAGCAGAGACAAACAAATAAGCAATCTTTCTATTCTGTAAGTAGAATTAAAAGGCTCAAATGACAAATGTCTGGTTCATGGAACATCTTATTGTGCATAACTTTTGTTCATCTTATAAGTGTGCCATGTCCTCATCTATAAATCGATACTGGAAGGTCAGGAGAGAGTAAGCGAACAAGAGGGCACTGGGGTCCTCGAGGGCTGCGATGTTAGGAAAGGAGGAAGGACACTGAAAGAGAAGGCTGGAAGCTAAAGAAACCTTCAGAGGCTTTGCAAGCATGCATGAATTGTATATTCAATATTCACTTAGGCAGGACATAAATAAAAGGTCCCACCAAAGTATTTCTGGTCTTGTAGCTGCTCAAACAGAGTTTTCAAGTTTTATGATTTGTTCGTTCGTTGTGGTTGGTATTGTGTAAATTTGTATGACTTTACATAAAGTCTTTTCTTTGAATAAAGGAGTTTTGGTCTCGGATAATTCGTTAATTTAGGCTTCTATGGATATACAACATACAAATAAACAAGAATCTGCCTACAGATTTCCTTCCTCCCTTCTTCTCTCCCTTCCTTTCCTCTATCTTCTTCCTCCTCCTCCCTCTGCCCCTCCTCCTCCACCACCTCCTCTCTCTCTCTCTCTCTCTCTCTCTCTCTCTCACACACACACACACACACACACACACACTTGAGACATGTTTAATTAGGTAGTTCACTTATTCCTGGCTTAGTAGTGAAAATTGGGCATCATCTCGTGCCTTGTAATTGGTGAAAGACTGATTTCAGCATTTCTATAGAGGGAAAGAATTAGGTTGTGTCAAGGTGTCAGGAATAATAATGTTGCAAATGGAGGCATGAAATCAGAATGAAAGATTTAGAATAGGCACAGGAGGAATTTTGACTTTTTTTTTTTTAACCCACATGAAAAAAAAAGAGGAAAACATAACAGAGGATGGAAATCAGAAGAAATATTGAATAGACTGTCCAAACGTTGTTACAAAGGTGAGCTGGTTAAAAAATAGAGGGATGTGCAATATTCCCTCTCTCTGGTTTCATTTAGTATCCCATCCACCCTGAGCTGTTGGAGATTTAAACATCAACAAATGGCTTTATGACTTCAGTTTGAGAAGTGCTGGCAGGGATTGATTTGGTGTATAAATCTTGCCAAAATGTTTTGAGATACTCTTTTGGCAGAAGGAACAATAGATGCAGGAACCTGATCAGGTGTAATTGAAATCAGACTCTACTGTGATAGATGATAGAAATATTCTTTCTATAAATAAAGCAAGTACCCTCAGTATGGAATTTGCAGAACCTGTGGGACTGCTTCTAGCCTCTTACTCTGGCTGAAGGCTTTAATACAAAGTAGAGGAGAGTGTGTACCCTCTTTTGAACCAAAGGTAGAATAACATTATCTATAAATATTGCTTGCCATTGTAGGGGGGTTCGTGTTGCATATTTAAAATACATTAAGTAGGGGTGCCTGGGTGGCCCAGTCAGTTAAATGGCCAGCTCTGGATTCAGCTCAGGTCATGATCTCAGGCTCCTGGGACCCAGCCCCAGGTCTCAGTCTCCCTGCTCAGCAGGGAGGCTGCCTGAGCATTCTCTCTCTTGCTCTCCCTCTGCCCCTCCCTGCTCTCTTTCTTTAATATAAATTAATAAATCTTCAAAAATACATTACGTATTCAATGAATTAATAATATATCTTAATGTGATTTTCCCAGAATTTTCATTTAGAATACCTTTTCTAGATCTTAAAATCTACTCTCTACCTAATGATTTTAATATTGATTCTGTCATCTTGAGAGAAATACTTTCAGTGCTTTAGTTTGGGGATTTTATCAACTAAAGCTACAAATTTCAGAACATATATATGAAATAAAACACAGCAAAAATCATTGACTGATATCCTTACACAAATGCAAGCATATAATACTTGTTTTGATCAATGTATATTCAAACCAGTCATATAAAAGACCTGAAAATAACTAGAAAAATTAACACTTAACCAAGGTTCATTTGAAATTTTAAACTAAAATTATGTTGTATGAAACTCAAGTTGCTTATCAATGAAAACTAAAAACAAAAACATTTTGCCTGGTTTATTTAATTTTTTTGGTACGATTTTTTCATATCCATCTCTATCCATCAAGAAACTGTTTCTATTCTCTTTCTTGCTTGCTTCCTTTTAAGGATTTATCAGAAAGCTGGTTTGATTAACATAGTTATAGAAAAGAAAAAAACAAAATTTCCAAATCAAAATAGGTAAGAGGAATGAAACAGAAAGCTCCCATTTCATATTTGAACAGTATTTATCTTAATGTTACTTATTTCGTGATATACAGTATTACACAATAATAATAATTCATTTTTGTGAGTTTTGAAGTAACCATACATTACATTGCATCACATGAAATTGAATTTTATTTAGGTCAAAACAGTCAAATGTCAATAATTTCGAGATATTTTATCTATAAATGTACCAAAGCTTCATTTTCTGTTCTTACATCTATTTTTATTGGGTAACGGTTTTGGAGTATTGAGAAATCTTTGATTTCTTTGGTTCATGGTATAGTTTCTTATGCACAGTGTCTTATAAGTTTAAATTAATGTGTGGCTCAGACCATTTATCCATTCTCGGGTTATACTTGTACCCTATAGGGTTTTGCAGTAAATAATCAATTGTTTTAGTTTTATTGTGATATTTTTTTTTCTGAATTTCCTCTAAAGGATCATTTATTGGAAAGGAGAGAAGGAAAAGATGATCTGAAATTTAAAGACGTCTCAGAAAACAAGAGGGAAAAGATTTATTTGATAACGTAGTAAAATATGAATTTATGGATTTTACAAGTTCCCCAAACAAAAATCTATTTCTATTGCATGCTAGATTATGTTTCTTTAAAAATAGCAATTTTTCTGTCTTAAACAACACTCAGGATCAATCATAGGCATTATGGAATGGAAGGCAGATGTAGAGGTCACCATTTAAGCAAGTTTTACTTGACCTGTTCCAAACTAATCTGTCTCTATCCTATTTCTAATAATCTCCAGGGATGGATATTTTAGAACCTCTTGCAGTAAAATGTTTCAGTGCTTAAGAACTATGAGTATGGAATATTTTCTCTAGGTATTTATTTTATTTTCATATGATTATAAAAGTAACAAACGTTCATTTGATATTTTGAAAGTTACAGAAATTAATAAACTGTGAACACCCTCCCCCACTCCCATAATCTTCAGGACACCTAAATAATTCCTCTTGATATCATATTCTTTAGTTCTGGATGTGTTGGAAAAAGGAAATATCTAGGCATATTTCCCATTTTTACAGTTTCCTTCTTCATCCCAGGCTTTAATTTCTTAACTTCCGTAATTATGATACCTTTTTGTACCCTTTCTAAATTCTTCACGTCTCTCTTATGTTGTGAAACTCCAACTGGATAAAACATTTTATTGGCTGTTGTTGTTAATATTGATTCCACATATTTTTCCTTTGGACCTTTGTTATTCCCTGGTAGTTCATTAAAATTTTGAAGGCTACGTTCATTCCTTTTAAGCCATCAGAATATCAATTAATGCCTTTTATTAGGCTTTGAAACATACTGGAAATAATTTGACAGCATAATAAAGGGGATAGTGAACCTAAATATATCTCTATTTGAAATTCCATAGCTTGCTAAAGTGTAATTACTAAGTGAATGCCTTATAATAATCCTCTTTGAAGGCTGAAATCATGGTTATGTTCAGGAGAGTGGGGGAGGGAAAATAGATGGTTTATTGTTCTAAAAGCTAGGTAGGTGGATTAATTCACACTGAGAATATCTTGAAAAAATATTATATTATATATATGAAATACATATATTGAAAACATATATTATATATATGAAATATATATATTGAAAAAAAACATAATATATGTGTGTGTGTGTCTGCATGTGCATAAGAAGTTCAAGAATACTTAGGAAAATTACCATGAGGCAATCATTCGAATACTGATTCACTTAGTAAAATACTAACTGAATAATTACCATGGTGCTAACACCACAGATATAAAAATGAATGTCATATTTTCTACTCTGGGGGAACTCATATTTTAGATAGAGAAGACTGTAATATGAACCAGTAATTGCAATACAGTATGGGTAGATGAAAGTATAGAATGTGATGGAAGAACACCTTGGGGTGTTCTTGGGAAGTCTTGGGAAGACTACATAGATGAAGTGTCGTTTGTATTCCTTTCTGTGCTTGGTACATATGCTGCATGCAGGAGGAGAGAGTAAGAGGAGATAAGGAACTTTTTTTTTTCTGGTGAAGAAATCTTATTTATAAGGAAAAAATCTTATGTCTGAGTAAGGTTGTTCATGACTATTTTATAGATAGTACAGCAAGAATTTTGTCATGATTTTTTCCCTGAATTTCATCAGTCTAAATTATTTCTAAGTTCTTTTGTCTTTATTATTATTTTGAAACTAAGAATTGTTAAACAACCTTTGATTAATACTCATCAAATGAGTACTACAGCAGAAAACCAAAGAGATTTAGTACTGTCTACAACACCATACCGAATTTTCCACTTTGTTTCTTGACTTTGGTTTTCTATTCCATAAAATGATTAAGGTGGATTATATAATCTTGTTTTATTTCTGTCAACAAAAAATATTCTAAATGTTTAACTAGATGTATAACAAGACATTGCTTCAAATATTAGGATGATAAAAATCATCTTACTATTTTTTTTTTTAAGTAGGCTGCACATCCAGCATGGAGCCCAACATGGGGCTTGAACTCACAACCCTAAGATCAGATGCTTAACCAAAAGTCAGATGTTTAACCAACTGAGCCATCCAGGTGCCTCACATGCTTTTCTCTTGATGTTCTAAATTGAATATTGAGAGGAACAATGCTTTTGAGAGATGAAACGGAAATGTTTTGGTAAATAGTACTCAGAGCAATGAAATAGGATCCTTAAAGCCCTTAATAAAGAAAATGTTCAGCCTTACAAAGAGAGATCTGGATATGGATATTCTTAAAGAAAAACAACTTCAATGCAGCAGAGCTATGTTCAAGTATAGATAAGAAACATAAAATCAATCTACTATGTGGGAGCTGTGGAGAGCTATGCTCCATTCCCACTTTCTTCTCAGCAGTTATTCCAGATACTAATTAAAAGTGGTTTTTATTATTATTTAAATGTTCCGCAGGGAAAGGCTTGTCACCTTTTAAAAATACTTTTGCAGAACAAAGTAACTCAATGTCATGACATAAGGATACAGGCAGGAAAAGACAAATGAGCTTTGGCAGTGTTTTCCCACGTGGATAAATCCAGAAGGAGAAGCTAATAAATCAGGAAGGGTCATTGCCTTGAAAAGAAACATTGTCCATTCCTGAATATTTAGACTTAAAGAGATGGGATGCATTCTCAGGGTCATTCTACTTTTCATCATTTCTGCATCAGAAGGCGTGGGGGGGCTGAAGGTTAGACTAAGGCAAGCATTAAAGCAAATTACATTTAAATATTTTCAACTTAGAAAAAATTTCTATTTTTATAATAATGTACAAATACAAAAGAGACTCAGCATTTTGAAATTGGGTAGATAGAAATGGATACAAATTTGGCCAATGGTCAATGAAACCTGAAGAAAATACAAGTGTAACGTGTTAGAAGCAGCAATTTGTTTTAAATTTTGAAATTTTCCATTTAAGAAAATGTCGTCAAGAGATTCAATCATAATTTTATATAATAAAGCCAAAAAGTAAAAAAGATTCTAATATTTTATATAAACAAACACACTTTCCAGAGGTAGCTAATTTTACATCTTAAGTTATTGAGGAAATTATAATGTTTATTCTCAAATTTAATTACAGCATTATTTTGGAACTTAAAAAACATTTTGTATAAAATATTTAGTATGTTATTTATAATATTTTGCATGCATTTTCTACTTTCTTAAAATTTTAACTGTTAATTTTTAAAAATGTAAGTATGTCATCTAGATTCTGTTTTGTCAACAGTTATTCCTCTAAGAAATATCTTACAGTTAATAGTATTATTTGGTTTTCTTCATCTCTGGATATTAGAAAAATAATTTTTAAGTCCCATTAGCTATAGTCAACTGTATGTTTTGTATTGAGGGTAATAATGAAAATATACTGTATCTCACATATAAAGATGATGCTTAACCTGTTTTTCATTTTTCTTTTCTTTCTTTTGTTCAAAGGAAAGATAAAACTCAATATTATAGTCTAACTCCGTATAAGAATTGTCTGCTTTGACTCTATTCATCTATTTTCTATCCTAGAACTAATAGATGTTTTAATTAGTTACTTTAAAGGGCATTCCTATGTTCCTTATGTTTTTTTATTCACTTACCATTCCTTTTAGGGCTTGCTCCAGTTATTTACTGTAGGTCCTAACAAGGTCATGGGTTCAGGCCACATCTGGGCCTGTGAAAGTGATGGCATGCAAACCTGGACATCTGCTTTCTAAATGCTTCATGCTAATCCCTATGGCAGCAAGGCTAGGGAGTAGGCACGGTGCAGCAGAATGCATCCTGCTCCTGGAAAAACTCAAGTATATTCTCAACAATAGGAGACAAACTGAGTGGGTGAACAGTGGCCCAGAATGGAGCGATAGACACTGCGGGGGATCATGTCCTTCCTTCTTACCCCATCATATGTTATAGCCCATTAATCAGATGGTCAAAGGACCGGAACACTTCTTTTTTAAAGATTTTATTTATTTATTTGACAGAGATAGAGACAGCCAGCGAAAGAGGGAACACAAGCAGGGGGAGTGGGAGAGGAAGAAGCAGGCTCATAGCAGAGGAGCCTGATGTGGGGCTCGATCCCATAACGCTGGGATCATGCCCTGACCCGAAGGCAGACGCCTAACCGCTGTGCCACCCAGGTGCCCCCAGAATGCTTCTGATAGAGAAACAAATGCCAACTTCTAAAAAATCCTTATTTTATTGTGAAATATAATATATGTAAAATATAAATATGTGAATAAGTAAATTATTATAATGTGATCTCCCATGCACTTCCCTCCCTCTTCACCAAAGTCAAGAAATAAAACACTGTGAACATGCCAGAAGCTGTGGGATTATTGGTTATAATGCCCTCTTACCTCTGCCCTAGAGGTAACTACTATCCTTATGTGATATTGTTTTCTCACTCATTTTCTTCATAGTTTTTTTCACATATGCTTGTTTGGCTAAATAATATGGTTTTGATTTACTAGATTTTTAAGCTTTATATAAATAGAATCATACTATATGCACATGTCATGTTTCTTCTGCTCAATATTATCTTTAAGAGAGTCACACTTGTTGTGTAGCTGTGTTCTGTTTACTTTTCTTGTGTGAATGTGCTTCATTTTTCTACCCATTCTATTATGGATGGGGCTATTAGGAACAACACTGCTGTGAACTTATAAATGTTTCCTGAAATGTGTGTGTATTAGATTTCAAAGGAGTCGAATTTATTGCCATGGAATATGTTCACATAGCTAGCAAGTGGCCCCTTCAGGTTTGCTACCGGGTTCATTAGATTCTCCTGCTACCCGATTCCATCCTACTCTTAAAATTAGTCAGACATGGGTATATATAAAGACAAACTCTAAATACTGCCCTGCAACCTATTGTATTTGATAATGGTTAAACATTTTTTTTTAAAGATTTTATTTATTTATTTGACAGAGACAGCCAGCGAGAGAGGGAACACAAGCAGGGGGAGTGGGAGAGGAAGAAGCAGGCTCCCAGCGGAGGAGCCTGATGTGGGGCTCGATCCCATAATGCCGGGATCACGCCCTGAGCCGAAGGCAGATGCTTAACCGCTGTGCCACCCAGGCGCCCCAATAGTTAAACATTTCTTAATGATAAAATTAATACATAAGATATATATAGTCAGGGATCAAGTAGATTTTATTTGCTGAATATATTGTGTATTTAGGTTGCTTTAAAATTATTTGTTATCATAAATAGTTAAATATAAATGCAGAAAATTAAAAAAAAATTTTGAACTAATTCCTAGATGTGAAATTGATAGGTTAAAGATGAAACAAGATTTTTTAAAGTTTTCAGAAAAATAGGACAATTTACTCAACAATAACATAAAATTGACTATTTTCTCTAAAAGTTCACCAATTTTAGTATTGCATATAAATATTTTGTTCTTGCCAATTTTATGATGGAAAAGTATCTTATTAAGCATTTCTTTATTAATAATGAGGGTAAATAATTTTTTGCATAATACTATTGGCTGCTTATATTATTTCTTTGTAAATATATTCTTATCATATCCTTCCATTACTATTGGGAAGATGCGGGTTTTTTATTTGAGGTTTTATAGAAACTTTTAACATGGCATATAAATATTTTGTCTGGTAAATATGTTGAAAATATGTTTTCTTAGTTTATCATTTATCCTTAAATGTTTTCACTTTTTTTTTTAAGATTTATTTACTTTAGAGAGAGAGAGTGTGTGTGTGAGTAGGGGTGGGGGGTCGGGCAGAGGGAGAGAGAATCCTCAAGCAGATTCCCCACTGACCTCGGAGTCCAGTGCTGGCTCAATCCCAGGACCTGAGATCATGACCTGAGCCGAAATCAAGAGTTGGATGCTTAACCGATTGAGCCACCCAGGTGCCCCAAATGTTTCCAATTTTTTATGTTTTTCATTGTCTAGTGTTAACATTTTATGTAGTAAAGTCATTTTCCTTTCATTATCTTTGCTTTTAGTTTCGAATCTCTAAGATTATAAAATCACTTGCCCATATATTTTTCTAACACTTTTGTAATCTCTTATTCCCAGGCTGTCACATTACAAAAGTGTGTGAGGCACCACTCTTGCATCATATCATATTTGTTACTGTCAATTATTATTACTCTGGAATTTATAGTAATGTATATAATAAGTATTTGGATTATTTAATTTTTTCCCGAGTGGCTAAATAGTTGTCCCAATACCAATAATTAAATAATCAATTATTTTCACCATCGATACGCTGTGATCTTTGTATCAGATACTAACCTTGCTTCTGGACTTTTTATTTCATCCACTGATTTGCCTATTTCTGACTTAGGAATATACATTACCATCTGTTTGGACAAGTTTTTTAACTTTATTTTTTTTCAACAGTTCTTTTTTGGGGCGCCTGGGTGCCTCAGTTGGTTAACAGCTGCTTTTGGCTCAGGTCATGATCTCAGGGTCCGGGGATGGAGCTCCACACTGGGAGCAGGGGGAGGGGCAGAGGGAGAAGCAGAATCCTGGCTGAGCAGATCCTCCACACAGGGAGCCTGCTTCTTCCTCCCCCTCTGCTGCTCCCCTTACTTGTGCTCTCTCTCTCTCTGTCAAATAAATAAATAAAATCTTAAAAAACAAAACAAAACAATTTCTTCTCTTTTTATTAGTCATCCTTTTAAAGTGAATTTTAGAGTCTTATTGTCAAGCTCTGCAATACTATCTCATGGGATATTGATTGGTAACACATTAAATTTTCAGGTACAATTTTTGTGAATTTACAGATCACAAAGTTGAGTTTTCCCCGCCAAGGATGTTGTTAGTATTTTGACTTATTCAGTTCTTATGTGTCCTGACACTGGATATTTTATAATGAATATCAATTAGTTTTAGAAAACATGCTTAAGTGTTTATATCGAGAATAAAAATGAAGTTAACTATGTACGGTCTTTTATTTTGACGTGGAGTAAACAAAATGAAGAGAGGAGAAATCTCAAACAAAATATGCTAACTATACTTCGTTTTTTCCACCTGTGTGTTTTTCAGCAAAATTCTATTTCAAAAAAAAAAAGCTTTTATAGACAATTCCTAAATATTGTGCAGCAAAACCGCAGTAGAACAAAACATTAAGAAACACGTTCACTGTCCAAATAGTTGATGAGTAAGTGATTATTCTAATTGCAAATACTGTAATAAGAGAAGATAGGCAGATGTATGGGACTAGCTCTAATTTCGTAAAGATTAAAGATTAGAAACCACTAAAGAGACGACATCAGCCAATGCTTCATTATACCCAGCTGGTCTGCGTTCGTGTGTAACTTTGAACTAGAGTAATGAGTGTATGCAAATCTGCTCAAACACACCAGGAAGCAGCAAGGCTCAGCAGAAGTGCACACATCAGAAAAAGACCTGCTGCGATTTCAGATATTGGACTGATCAAGTCATACTGTAGAACAACTATGTTAATACATTTAAAGATAGGAAAGCCAGAGAATAGGGAACGTTCACCTGGACTTTTAAAAATAATAGAAATATTAAGGATAAAAAATTTTAACAACTCAGGGGCGCCTGGGTGGCACAGCGGTTAAGCGTCTGCCTTCGGCTCAGGGCGTGATCCTGGCGTTGTGGGATCGAGCCCCACATCAGGCTTCTCCGCTATGAGCCTGCTTCTTCCTCTCCCACTCCCCCTGCTTGTGTTCCCTCTCTCGCTGGCTGTCTCTATCTCTGTCAAATAAATAAATAAAATCTTTAAAAAAAAAAATTTTAACAACTCAAATTAAAGGGACACCAAGTGTAAAATTTTGAGGGAACTACCCCGAGCTTAGTTAGGGGCATGTTAACATTGGTATGTCTATATGGGGCACCTGGGTGGCACAGCGGTTAAGCGTCTGCCTTCGGCTCAGGGCGTGATCCCGGCGTTATGGGATCGAGCCCCACATCAGGCTCCTCCGCTGGGAGTCTGCTTTTTCCTCTCCCGCTCCCTCTGCTTGTGTTCTCTCTCTCGCTGGCTGTCTCTATCCTGTCAAATAAATAAATAAAAAAATTAAAAAAAAAAAAAACCCAAAAAAACCACATTGGTATGTCTATAATGCATTGAGGTGCAGATGTCAGTTGTCTGTAACTCTGTGAGTGTGGAATTCAGAAGAGAAATCCCGTCTGGAGATAGACATTTTGGAGTTGGCATGGTGGTATGTTTCTTTCCATATTCAATTAGGATTCAGTGCACAGCGATGGAAAAGGCAGAGATTTGTTTCAACTTAGAGTCATGATGTTTTCCAAACAAAAAACTTAGAAGGAAATGTGTAAGTGTTAGGCGTATAAGGAAGGAGGGGATTATAACCCGGTGATTTAGAAGAGTTGGCATCGTGCGTCCTCTAGCACATTTGTGTCTTCATATGTAGTTTGAAGACATGATGCTGGGGCTGCAGTTATCTTGAGACAAAAATAAAACCCATTTTTCTAAACCACTGGCATTTTCCCAAAATGTAAAATAGAGGAACTAGCTTTACCTTCTAAAGGTAAAAATTATTTCAAATCTCTCAGATATTGTAACAGCTGTTAAAACAACCATAAGAGATACAGTAAGAACAGAACAGTTAGAGCAGGAGTAAGGGGCTTCTGAGTCTTGATTAGTACCAGGGTCTTGCTCCTTTTACTAATACTCTATATAATCTTGTGCAAGTTGCTTAATCTTTATGAGTCTTAATTTCTTCATTTCTAAAATAAGCGCGTTTGGCTAGATAAAAGATTATTACATTTCTTATTAAATTACTTCAGTTGGAATGCCATAAGTACATATAGCCATACAATTTGTTCACATTTTCAACAATGATAGGCCACTGCCAATTCAGAAACCATAAATAAGCTTTTGCAAAATTTTTGAAGGTAAAATTAAAAAGCTGGTGGGTAATTATTCAAAAGACACCACCATCTCTAGAAGCCCAAATGTATTTATTAAATGAAAGTTTTCCAAAAGAAATCCCATTTTCCTTAAAAATAAGCACTAGACTTTTAGATCAGGAGAAAAACATGCAAACTACATATATTCGTTTCAATAAGCTATTTGACAATTCTTTTTAGGATATGTTTTGCCCATAAAGATAAGAAGTACAAATGTTCCATAGATGGTAATATGATTGCATCGATTATTTGCTGATTGAGCAACCAAATCCCTGGAATCCTGGCAGTACATTTTGCCTTGATATTTCTTTATTATCTCTTGAACCAACCCAATAAGAAACAAATGTTTGATGGGTACCACATATGTGACTTTATAGTAGGTGCTGGGTGCACAAGAATGGACATATGTTAGTCCCTGCTATGAGGAACACATGGTTCATAGTCTAGCTTTTTGACCTAGTACTTTTAGCCTACCTATTACTTTGGCTCTTGGAGCCAGGATCTACTTATTCCACTGGATCCCTCTGCATTCTTTTCTGTGGTCACATTCTAGATTGCTATACTAAGAAACCAAATACTTATCCAAGTCACCAGCAAATAGATACATTATTTTAAAATGGATTAAAAAGAGCAAAGTGGGAATTCTGATTTTGGATAAGATGGATTAAGGAGAGTCTACCTTGTATATCTCATTAGATATAGCTCTAAAACCTAGACAAAATTCATGCAACGGAATTCATTTGAAGTGTTTGAAAAATAAATAGTGGCTGGCAGACAGGCAAAGAAGACCAGAATTGAACATACACCAAATTGGCAAAGGGTTCTCTTTTTCCTGGTATGCCCCGGCCTGAATGTAAGGCAGCTCAAACACCAGAAGAGGGCAGCAAGGTGCAGACAGAGTTCCAAGAGAAACCCTCTTACTCATTTTGAGGAGTGGAATAAAGGTCTCCAAATATTCAAAGAAAGTTGGGGGAATCCCTCATGTTTTTCTTTTCTCAGTTCTTTCATACTCTAGCCTCCAGACACACTTACAGTGGCTGTGGAATGAGCAGCACCAATAGGTGGCAATAGGAGTCTGGAGGTGTTGAAATTCAAAGGGAGGAAGATCTTCCTGTCTAATTGGAGGAGCCGTGATCCTAAGAAGGATGAGTGAACCCTACTGCTTTTCTGCTTTCTGTCATACTGCCCATTGTTCCTGGATGTGCACACTGTCACAGAAAGAGTGCAGCAGAGTGGTGTAACTAAAACCTCGGTTTTATGGTAAAGGACCAAACAGGGAAGGGACTTGGAAAGGGGAGACCATAAAATCTTACAAACTCGGGTTCACTCCTGAGCTCTGAATTTGTGGATCTGATTCTAAACACATAACAAAACGTACTGAGAACTAACAGATGGACCACCAGTGGCCACCCATGTACCAAACTAAGGGGCTCACATATGGGACAGATGTTGGCAACCCTGCAAAGGTTTGAAAATGAAACTGACATTGAACATAACCTTCATGTCATTAGAAAAACAGAAGAAGAGAAAGAATATGGTGTTTAAAAAGTATTTGAAGAAATGATGGCTGAAAACCAGTGAGATTTGACTAAAGACATAAATCTACAGATTCCAGGAGTTCAACAATTCTTAAACATGACAAACCCAAGGAAACTTAGACACATCATAATCAAACTGCTAAAAACCAAATACAAAGAAAAAAAATGTGATGGCACCCAGGAGAAATGACCCATTACTTCTAGGCAATAATGACAAATGGTTTTCAGAACATATAGAGCCCAGAAGGAAGGGGAGCAAAAATTTTAAAGTGCTTCAGGAAGAGAACTGTTAACACAGGATTCTGTATTCAGTAGAAATATCCCTCAAGAATGGAAGTCAAATCAAAACACTTTTAGATGAAGGAAAACTAAGAGAAGTTGTTGCTAGCAAAAACTCTATAAAATAATTTCTAAAATGAATTCTTGAGAGAAGAAAGAACATGATACCAGAAGGAAAGTTGTACCATCTGAAGGGAGAACTACAGAAATGGTAAATATCTGTGTAAAAACTCCTGAATTCTTTAAAACATATTTTATAGTTAAAATAAGAAATTATAACAACTTGGATGAATCTCAAAGGCATTATTCTGAGTGAAATCCAGTCTCAAAACCTTACCTATTACATAATACCAGTTATGTGATATTATTAAAAAGACACATCACCTCTTATATGACCTTTACTTTAACCTCCCAGTTGAAAGTAGCCACAACATCCACATCCATCACACCTGGTTTTGTCTTAATCATAACATCATAACCATTATCACAATATAAACTATTTGTTTTCTTGTTTAGTATCCATATCTCCCCTCACACACACACACATATTAAGTGGTAGACCTGTGAAGTAAAAGGAAATCTGACTAACACTTACCATGATGATATCTTCCCTGCTTCCACCTAGAGGCCGGGTGAAACTGAGATGCTGTGTCAATAGTCTAGGCATGTCTTGGCGAGGGCTAGAGCTTGGAAAGAAAAGAAAGGAACACATACGAGGGCATAGATCAAAGTGTTGAAGACAGACTGGAGGTGGAGCATAGGAAGTGGAAGCTAAAGGGTATCTCTGACTTGGAGAGCAATGATAGTACTCTTTATTTACTATTTCTGTAAATTGTAAAGAGAAGAGAGAAAACAGGGTTTAGAGGTGGGATATACACCTGAAAGGACGAGTAGGCAATTTGATGGGAATAAAATTTTAGACTTGGGAATCATTGGTACACAATATTATGTTGCCTGATTGAAATGTTTCTATGTTTCACATTTTCACAATTTTGTATTTGGGGTACATTTTAATATTGGGGTGACATGTATCTTTTGCTGATGTCTTGCCTTACCATGGAAGATCTTTGGAAATACATATTAAGAAAGAAAGTGTAGAGAAAGAAAAAAAAAGTTTAAGGATTGAATCTTAAAATCTAGGGTGTAAGAGAAGACTTAAGAATTACAGGAAGCCATGGAGGAGAGGAAGAGCCCAGGCTTCTCAGTGCCACCTCAGTGTGTTCACTGATGTCCCTCTGGCCAACTACCCTCATCACGCAGTCCAGAGGGACTAACACCACATGTAAAGTAGCTCAAGCCATTTTTTTCTTTTTCATCAGTAAAAGTTTAAAGTAAATTTTGATGCAAAACTTTGTGAAATAGCTACAGTGTTCTCTCTCCTCCAACCCTTGACACCCAGAAACATTCCCTGCTTTGTTTTACATACAACAGCATAAGGTAGGCAGAGCTATGGTATTGGTCCCCAAAGGGGTCATTACTTCCAAGTCAACCCCCAATACACCCAGTTCTCCTGGAAGTCATTAAGATTTCTACAGTGACGAGTTTTGCCTTTCTATGTCTGATTAATCTCTTGCTGGGCATTAAACATTTTGGTAGAGCTAAATTTAAGGCCTACTTCCTGACCATTGCTGGGCTACCCTTCTTTCTTAGGTGAAAACCCTAAATTCATTTAGGTCCTGGGCTCACCCGTCCTTTCCTGTTACTCTTGGGTCTCTTTGCAGAGTAATTGTAAAATTTCTCACGCATTTTTCATAGTCACAGAGCCAAGATAAAAAACACTATGAGCTTTAAAAGGTTGGGGATTCTTTGAACTACGTGAAAAAGCTATCTTTGTACAAAACCAAGAGCAAAAAGATTCCAAAAGAAAGGTCAGATTAAGGGTGAGAGAAAGATATGATAAGGTTTAATTTTTCTTGTGAACTCCAAGGGGGAAATTAATATTTGAGGGAAAATACTAAATGTATTAAGAAAAAAGAAGTTAACTTGAAGAAAATTCTCCCAGGTTTAAAGGAATCCTGGAGAAGTCTAATTGAACGTTTGTAAGAATGGCTAAAAACAGTTCTAAACTACCGAAAATTATTTTTCCAAGTTTCATAACATCTATTTTCTGGCTAATGGGATAATTAAAATGTCAACCAAAAATGGGTACAGTTCAATTATAGCCATACACTATGCAATTAAAAATGCCTCACAGCAAAATAAACTTGTTGTTATTATTATGGGGGGAATTTTTATTAGGTTAAGAAAAGTATTGTCAGATTTGATTGCGGTGATGCAGTCATGTCACCTTAATTCCCATAAATCAAATAAGGAGCCTGGAAAGTGAACTTTTAAAAACGCTTAAAAATTTGCAGCCTGAAGGAAAATAGATAAAGGCATATTCTATTGCTTTAGCAATCTTAGAATGGTAATTACCCTCCCAACAGGTGAGTGACTAGGAACATTTGGCAGACCACAGGAGTTTAATGCTTATAAAATGGCCTTTTCTTCAGTTTAATAGCAGGTGTGTAGTGTTGGTTACCTCATTTTCACTCTCATTAGGCAGAAAGTACAGTGATGTTAGATTATTCAAAACTAGTCTCCCGATTTTTCTGTTCTCTGCATTGGTAGATTCATAGATAATATCCATTAACTTTTTAATTCGCATTTATATATAACACAGAAGAGAAATATTAAATGAAAACATATATATCTTGGTTCAAGCTGGAGTTTCATTTCTGATATGATGTGCCAAATCTAACCTTTATTTCCATCATATTTTCAATGCACATGCGAAACTTGGAAAAGAATCATGCAGTGATTTCTTTCACAAAACAAATAAAGACCTGCCTGGTAAACATGACCTCAATTTACCTAGTTGCTTAGGAAAAAACCTAGGAGCCATCCTTCATTTTTCATATCTGACGTTCAATCCATTATCAAATATTGTTCACTCTGTTTTAAAAAATATAACCCTCGGGGTGCCTGGGTGGCTCAGTCAGTTAAGCATCTGCCTTAGGCTCAGGTCATGATCCCAGGGTCCTGGCAGGAACCCTGAGTCTGTGTCTCTGCTCAGCAGGGGGTCTGCTTCTGCCTCTCCCTCTGCTCCTGCTGTGCTTTTTCTCTCTCTCGAAAATAAATAAATAAAATCTTAAAAATAGGTAAATAAATAAAAATTTATTTTTATAAATAAATAAAACCGACCTCTACTGACCACTTCCTCTACTGCTGGTTTAAGCCAACATTTTGTCTAACTCTGGACCCCTCAGTAGCCTCCTAGCTCCATTTTGCCCCTACATTCAGCAGTGATAACCATCCTGTAAAATTAAAGCACGTAAGTTCATTCTGCTGTTTACGAATCTGCCATAGCTTCTCAACACACATAGAATAAAATTCAGCATCCTCCCTGTGGCCTACAAGACCTCTGTGCTCAAGGCTTTGGCTTTTTCTCAGACTCTTTCCAACTCTTTCCAGACCTAGCTTAAAGCTATTATGAGACTATTGTCGTGACTCTTATTAACCTTAATTTTAAATTTCTTCTTTAAATCTACATTATGCTCAGACACACTGCTACACAGCTAAGTCTAAATCATTCATTCATCTATTCAACAAATAGTTATTTGGGGCTACTGTGTGCCAGGCACTGTTCTAGGCATGTAGAATGCAAAAAATGAACAACAAAAAAAGACACAAAAATCCTTGCCTCGGAGAGTTCACATCTTGCAGGTGAAGACAAATGAAAAATAGCGATGGGGAATAATTAAATTACGTGGTATATTAAAAGGAGACATGTGCTATAGAAAAACATAGAAGGTGACACAGAAGATCTGGAGGGGGAATTCCCCCCTCACAGAAGACTGGGGGGAATTGGCAATATTAGATAGGATGACCATATAGCCTTCTGGGAAAATGCTGTGAAGCATGGAAATATCTGGAGAAAGAGAGCTTTTAACACAGGAAGAGCCAGTATACAGGACTTAAGCTGGGAGACTGCCTGGTATGTTCCAGGAAGCAAAGAATTCCTAGAAGGAAATAAAGTGGCAGACATGGAAAGGCCTGAGGGGAAATGATCTGGGCAGAAGACCCTAGGTCTGTCTTATGCTGAAGCTTTTATTTTGGAATCATTTTTAAAAAGATTTTATTTATTTATTTGAGAGAAAGAGAGAACATGAGAGGGGAGAGGGGAGAGGGGAGAGGGGCAGAGGGGCAGAGGGAGAAGCAGACTCCGTGCTTAGCAGGGAGCCCGAACTGGGTCTCGGTCTTAAGACCCAGGGATCGGGACCCCAGGATCATTAACTGACTGAGCCACCCAGACGCCCCAGGGGTCATTTTGTTATAGTAGCAGCTAAGACCAGAGAATACAAGACAAAGCTTAGAAAACAAATGTGCCTTCAGGATTTTTGTAAAGAAAAGATGACACAATCAACTTTTGGAGTTTTAGGATTTGGAGAACTTCGAAAATATCACTCTGTTGCTTCCTAGCATCTAATGTAGCCAATGAGAAGCCAGTAACCGTGCTGGGGGAACCAAGAGGAGTCCATTGTTCCTCAACTCTAGAACATTTTCCTTCATTGTTTCTTTAATAATCTCCCCTCCCCCTCTAGTCTCTTTTCATTGTTTCGGAGCCTTCTGGATTGGTTTTTAATGTCTACATTTTTTCCTCATATTATATTTCTGTTTATTTTTTGCCCCCAAACTCCTGCAATCTTGGGTAGCCAGCAGTAAACATATTGAAAAATAGCCCTTCACTTGAAATCTTAACTCTCATCATTGAGGACTAGGGAGGGACTCGAAGTGCTCTCTATTTTTTTCAATGTGTTTTGAAGTGAGTCTCATCACTTTCCACAGACTTATTGCTGCTGGTTTTCTTACAAGTTAGCGTTTTTAATATCCAGCCCTTTTAACGTGCCACCTCACTAGAATCGTGAGCATCATAATAAAACTGGAAATAATGGCCGGAATTTAGTGAACATTTACTGTGTGACTGACCTGATTATAAGAATTTTTGCATCTATTAGTCATTTAAGACTTCCATGAGGTGAGTATTTGTAATTATTTCCCTTTACAGATGAGGCAAATGGGACTAGGAGATGTTAAAAGACTCACCCCAGGTCACATAGCCAACAGCAGGTTGAGCTGAGAGGTAAACCTTTGAGGTTACGTGCCCTAAAAGTCTTAATTCCTGGTAAATGAATAAAATACTATATGGTTCTCTTTTGTATTTTTCCACAGAATCATGTTGGATATTTGAGTTTACTGCTTCAGGTAAGTAGAGTTTTGCAAGAAAAAAAAATATTGCCTGTGTTTATCTTTGGAGCCCTGTAGGAATCCTTTGAACATTTTATTGGCATATGTTTTAAATAGTTCTACTGCTGAGGAACTTCCTTTGTTTATTTCTCGCTCATGACTTCTGTCCATCTTCTTAAGCCTGCTTCTGACCTTTATCTTTTCTTCAAGCTGTAAGAAAACAAGAGGTATTTCAAATTAGCCCTGAATTTCTAATTTGGCTGAGCTGTACCAGAGACAATGGCCTGATAGAGAACAAGCAAAAGGGATTGTATTTAATCTGGGGATTGTTTAATTAAGAGTTCTTTTTTGGAAACTGCTCAAAAAGATGTTAAATTGATTTGGGAAGCTAGGAGGAAGAGTGAGAAGGATACAAAATTAATTTTAACTATCTCTTTTCTTATCTTCGGAGACTATTGAGTTACTAAATTATTGCCAAAGTGTGTCAATATTAAATGATGCTTCAGAAAACAGTGTCACCAGAATGTATACAGAATTATGATGTCTCTAATCCTGGAAGTGGAGATATATAATTGGTAAAATTTTATCCAAGGTGTTTGAAATTTGTAAAGCTGCTTGATATTTTAAAAAGTAACTTTCTTTGGTTCTTCTATAGAGTTAAAGATTGAAGTTCATATTTTACATAACTATTACTCTGTTTTTGTTCATTGCTATCTGTTGTAGTTCTATCAATTCTATAAATTAATACTCTCAGAAATTCTATCTAATTTTACTCTTTTCTTTGCAAGGGATATGGTGATTTCTGTCTAAGACCACTCCTTTTGCCTTTACTGAAAACAGAAAACATATTACTGAGAAACGGATGGAAAATTTTTACATGATTCTTAGCTAGATCCTCAAAGAATCTCCTACTTTCCATCCCCATTTGTTCACATTTTGCAGAGGAAATATTAAGCAATTGTAATATTCATTGGATCACTTCAGACTGATGGATGAGACAACCTTTCAGAAAGCCAGCTGGGAAAAAGAGGCATTAAAAAATGGTTTAATGGATATGTACTGAAGACGCAGGGAAATATTAGAATGTCAGTGAAAGGGAAATGATTAAGAAGTGTCACAAACTATTAATTTTGAAACATAACATTTAGGCACTTTCTGTTTTGTTATTGCTGTGAGAAAATTCAATTGGTGGAGATATAAAATTTAAAAGCCAAACTGGACACTTTGAAAATCAGATCCAAGTGTTTGTGTGAATATGTGTCTGTGTGTTTTGGGAGAAGTTGTGAAGAATAGTTTCGATCACATGACCTCCATTTTAATTTTATCCACATGACCTGGGATCCTACAGGGACCCCTTAAGAAGAGAGAAGTAGGCTGGTGCAGGTGTCAGAGCAAGATCAAAGGACAACAGGCCATCTTTAAAAAAAAAATAGAAGAGGAAAATAACAATCTGGAACCAAGTGTTCAAGTGCTTTGATAGTGACACCTCCTTCAATGAAAGCCTTCTGCGAATTTGTGATCCAAGCTCTATAAAAGCTTACAAATATACTTGTATATCAAAAACAATCAGTTACCCCTCAGGACATGTGAAACAATACGAAAATTGCTATAATATTTACAGAGTCATGATGAGATCTGTTCTCCAGAGCCATAGCTTATTTGTAAGAAATACGACCTGTAGACTTATTTCACTTAGCATTATCTCCTCCAGTGCCGTCCATGTTGCAACAAATGTTGAGAAATCGTTCTTTTTGATAGCTGAGTAATAAGTCAAGCAGAGAAAGACAATTATCATATGGTTTCTCTCATCTATGGAACATAAGAACTAGGAAGATCGGTAGGAGAAGAAAGGGATAAAGAAAGGGGGGGTAATCAGAAGGGGGAATGAAGCATGAGAGACTATGGACTCTGAAAAACAAACTGAGGGCTTCAGAGGGCAGGGGGTGGGGGAATGGGATAGGCTGGTGATGGGTAGTAAGGAGGGCACGTATTGCATGGTGCACTGGGTGTTATATGCAGCTAATGAATCATCGAACTTTACATCAAAAACCAGGGATGTACTGTATGGTGAATAACATAATATAATAAAAATATTATTACGAGAAAAAAAAGATATATGACCTGTAGGTGCAATTTGTCTTTTTGGAGATAAAGAGGAACTAAGACATTGTTTCTGGAGCTTACACTTTGGAGGGGATGCTGATATTATGCCACTAATAAAAGTAATGAATATATAATTTAAAATGTGATAAGTTTAAAGAAAATTTAAAAAGTCAGTTCTAGAAAAGTACAGAACAGATAAACTTGACCTAATATGGAAAAGTAAAGTTCCAGGAGATCAGAGGATTGAGTAGGAGTTAACCAGATGAACCAGCAAAAAGAGAATTCTGTATCGAGCGACCAGTGTATGTAAGATCCCTGTGGAGGAAGGAAGCCTGGAAAGAAGATAGCGACGGTTGAAAAGAGAGCAGGGTGGAAGAGGAGGGAAAAAAGCTGGAGAGGTTGGCAAGAACCAGACCACACAGATAAGAGTGCCATATTTGCCATATTCAGGATTTCAGTCATTATTTTAAGACAACAGGAAAAAAATAGATTATAATGGGGCTGTGTTGGGGAAGAAGGATTGCAGGTGTGTTAAGATCAGATTTACATTTTGAAAAAGTTACCTTACCATGGAGAACAAATTGGTCAGGGACTAGAATAAATGTTAGGAGGCCAGTTACTGCAGTAATCCAGGTGAAAGATGAAGACAAATTCGAATGGAAGAGAGGCAGTATAGCTGGAGAAAAATGAATGGAATATAGAAGCGAGGTGTGAGTTGCCTGAGCTTAGTTTATTCCTTTGATGTGGGAGGTGATGGAATGGGAGTGTCAAGCATTCTTGACCGCAGTTTAGGGTTTTTAAAAAAATTTTTTAAATTTAATTTTTATTTTTTTATTATGTTCAGTTAGCCACTGTATCGTATATCATTAGTTTTTGATGTAGTGTTCAATGATTCATTAGTTATGTATAACACCCAGTGCTAAGTGAAGTAAGTCGAGCAGAGAAAGACAATTGTCATATGGTTTCACTCATATGTGGAACATAAGCAATAGCACGGAGGACCGGAGGACCGTAGGGGAAGGGAGGGAGATCTGAAGGAGGAGAGATGAGGGAGGGAGACTGACCATGAGAGACTGCAGATTAGGTCTTCAGGAAGTGGACAGGATGTTGCCATTCGCCAAGTTAGCGAGTACTGTTCAGAGTGTCAGGTTTGTGTGGGTAGGACCGTGCTTATCCTAGGGTGTACTGACTTTGCAGAACCGTTGAAAAATTCACATGGCCTGTTCCATAGGGGTCTGGAGCTTAGGAGATAGAAATTGTGAGGTATTAGTTTAGAAATGATGGAAATGGGTGCTATTAGGTTAGAGAAAGAGCACAGTGTGAGAAGAGAAGGCAATTAAAAGTGAACCAAAATAGCATCTAATGGCTGAATTAGGATGATGAGATCTCAAAGGTGAAATAGAGGGAAGTATCAAATACGTAGGAAGAAAACAAAGAAAACGGTTTAGGGAGGACAAGAAAAAGAGAACCAAAAGAAGTGAGCAGCCAGGACTATTAATGACTGAGGAATCAAAAAGATCAGGACTAAAATTAGTCATTACAGGGGTGCCTGGCTGGCTCAGTCAGTGGAACATGGGACTCTAGATCTCAAGGTCATGAGTTCAAGCCCCATGTTGAGCAAGGGATTACATACATACATAAATATCTTAAAAAATTGAAAAATATTTAAAAATAAATTGAGTCATTACATTTTGTGACAGGATCATTGTCAATCTTAGGAACAATTTTTTTGTCGTTGGCATATATTTTTTTTTAATCTCCATTAAGTAAATATATAGGAGTGGGATTGCTGGTCATATGTTTAACTTTCTAAGAAATTGCAAGACTATTTTCCAATGCACCAGAACCAAATATTCCACCAAAAATACATATGAGAGTTCCAGGCACCCCATGTCCTCATCAACACCTAGTGCTGTCAGATGTTTTAATGTTTTAACAGCTTTTTTGAGGTAAAGTTGACAAACCATAAATACACACATTGTAAAATTATATTTAAAAATATGTACCTATGTAAATATTTAAATCATACAATTTAATATTTTGACATAGGTATACCCCTGTAAAGTCATTACCACAATCAAGATAGTATACATGTCCATCGCCCCAAAGATCCCTTTGTGCTATCCCTCCCTCCCACTTCTCCCCCACTCCACCACCCAGCAACCACTGCTTTCTGTCTCTGTGTGTTCCTTTGCAATATCTAGAATGCTGTATAAATTGACTGTACTTAAGTGGTAATTCCCATTCTCCTTTTTGTAGTACCATCAGTAAGAATCTGTGCTGAGATTGAAATCATTCACAAACCCTGTGTAAAAACTGTATGTGAACTAAACTTGGAAGAATTTTCACATTCTTCCTTGATCTGCATAATTTTAAGGTATTTTTATGCAGCTTGGATATATTACATATGTATACTTTAGCCAGATACCTCTGGTTATATACATTGGTCTGTTATTATTTTCAGAAATTATAAAGTATATTGCAACAAATATCCTTTTAATGGAAAGTCATACACATCCGAAATGTGAGGTATAAAGACTTTCGCCTTTTACTATCATTAAATTATATTTAAAGCTCTTGAAATACACTGCTAAATTCACTCTGGAAACACTGAACTAATTTACAGTTTTAGCTCTGGGATTGCCAAATTATGTATATCCTCATCTACCCCGGGTAGCTATCATTTAAGAAAAAAAAAAAAAAGGATTTGTCCGCTGGTAAGCAGGAATACTATTGGTGGTGAGACACTTTTATATTACATTTTCAAGAGAAAAAAAAAGCACATTTAAATATATCATATATATTTGTGTTATAATATGATTTCATAAAATCTATGAGTATAAATGTGAATAAATATCATGAGAATATATATATTCAAAATATATGTGTCTCTGTGTGATGGACTTTCATATATGTAGATTTGTTTTATCCTTAACTTGTTATATTTTAATTCTAATGTCATAACCATGTATTGTTTTGGGAATAATTTGAAATCAGTTCATTTTCATTAAAAATCTAACTTTGCCAAACCAGATTATTTAAAATCAGAATGCAAAACACTTTATATTGGTCTTCTGCCTGTACAGGTCAGTGCAGACATTATACTTCTTTCATAGAAGGGTAGGGTAGGTGTGGGGAAAGAAATAACTGTTAAGAAGAGAATAATGGGGAGAAGGGACAAGAAGATTGAATTCAGAAATATTATTTTACAAATTAGCTGGAGAAATTAGTGACCAGAGACTTATCTTAGCTTTTATAACAGCCATCATCATTCTATTTCATTGTAGACAAAATAATTCATGTGGCCCACAAAATATTTTTTAATTGTTTTGTTCCTCTTAAGTTTCACAGGGTTTTTGTTTGTTTGTTTGTTTATTTTTTAAAATATGTGTTATGTTAGACTTAATAGGAATGATTTCCTTTGGGGGTTTTTTGTTTGTTTTTAATATTCTATTTATTTATTTGAGAGACAGAGATAGTGAGAGAAAGCATTAACAGGGGGTGGGAGGGAGAGGGAGAAACAGGTTCCCCACTGAGCAGGGAGCCCAATGTGGGGCTTGATCCCAGACACTTAACCAACTGAACCACCCAGGCGCCCCAGGCATGATTCCCTTTGTTAATGGTTTCAAAACATATTACTTTATACTTAGAAAGTTTTACCTTTTTCTTTTCTTCAATTCAAAGTAATGATGGGAAATCTAGGTCTCATTAGTGTTTGTGCTTTTCAGAGAAAGCACAACATAAAGCATATTATGTAATTTTAAATGCTACACATTTTAATTAATGTAAAGCAGTTTAAGACAGTATTAACTTAAGCTTGTGTACATGATTTGACTTTAACACAAATGCAAAGTCTTTATAGATAAAAATATCTCATATTCTTTAGCAAGTTTGTGATATTCTTCTTTATTATAATTTACATAATTAATTTAAGGAGAAAGCTCATCCCTATTATTAAATGTTAAAATTGTTTTTGGATGATTTGGTATTAGTCAAAAAGGAATCTATTTAAACTTTTTATACTACTTGATATATAATTTTAATAAAGATAGAGATAAATATAATTACTTTTCCATTATTTTTCGATATGTCAATCACTTGATCAAATTTTTTACATATAAGATAAAAAATGGAATTATATTGTCTAAAAGTCATATTATCCTGCCATGGATATAGTAAGCATGAAAGGGACTAGAAATTTTATTTTTCAAGTTTCAAATTGTTTAGATAATGGTTAATAACAACCCCAAAATAAAGATAAATGACTATTTTTTTTAAAATTTCATTTAGCTGCCTTTTTTCTTTCCAAACTTTTGCATGTGCTCCTGTATCTCAAACAGTGATTACATTTTCTGAGATTAAGCTTTGAAGCAAATTTCCCTTATATGCCACCATGCCTAAAATACCTAGCCCATAACATAGAATATAGTAAGCGCTAAATACGTGTTTATTTAGTAAGTGAATCATTGCTTTGTAGAGGAATAAATTGAAATACAAAGGATTTAACACAATCTGATTGTTTTTCAACTAGATTGTAAATTTTGTGATGCAGAGGTTATAGATACAAAGTAATAAAATTTCTAGAGTTCCTTAAATTCTCTAATTTGGCCTTTTCTGAAGATTAAAATTTGGGGGGGTCTTCATTTATGAACTACTCACTGCTCAAATAAGTTGAACAAAGACATACTGTAAGTGAGTAGGGATTCTGCATAGTCTTGGCTGTTCTCACTTTTGTCAAGCCATCATTATTTCTAACTTTCACTCTATAAAGTTTAGGTAGATAGAAAGATATAGTATAATTACAATACATGATATATATTATGCTCATGCAACCCCCCTTCCATTTTTCAAGGTCGGGATAAAGAACTGTTACTCTATCCAAAAAGACAGAAGTATTGACTGAGAGCATGGGATTATTGCGCTAGCTACGTAGGTATGGAATATATTTATTCTCTTGCTTGTTTTAGTGCTCACCAAATATAATTATTGTAAGTGCAAGTTGGTATGCCCTAAATTTTTAGGTTTTCATAGAACAAATCCAACTTCTCACCATAAATGAAAGTGGGCTCTCCTCTGAGCCACAGCCAAAGCCCCAGACTGAAAGCTGTTTTTTTCTCTATTTCTTCTATACTTCATACCTCTGTGCATTTCTTGCTTTGGAGATGTTCTCAGAGCCTCCAGGGTACTGTCACTCTGTCACATTTATTAAGGACACTGGCAGATTTTTCACAGTCCTTCTGGGGCCATCATGCAGGATAATTCCAATATCCGTGTAAAATGGTGATCAATTACTATCTGGTCTTAGATTTTCTTTGTCTCTTTAACTTCAATAAACACATTTTCTCCCCTCTGCTAGGACTTTCACGTTGTTTCACCTTGAATTTATTATCACTGTGACCGCCCCATGTCTGAAACTTTTAACTGCAACTTTAATCTGTAAACTTTAACTATAATCTCTAAGTATCCATTTTCTGAACAAAATCTGCTCTTCTTTCATTTTCTCTGCCCCTCACTCTACTCCTCAACCTTAAGAAGGCTTACTGTTCTTGACACTCCATTTTCTTTGTTTTAACAATCCTTTCCTGGTTTCCTTTTTCTCTTTTCTGAGCTTAACGCCATAATCAGTCATTTAAACTATGGTCTCATTGGAATATTTAATGTTCATGAACCTATGTCAGCCTTCTAAAAAATGGCCAAAAAACAGGCAAAATATTTAGACCCATCCTGGTACACAAAAGTTTTGACAGAAATTTCTCTAATGTTAATTACAAGTTCTTTAACATCAACACCAGTGGTGCTTTATAAAATTTTATTTCTTTTGACCAGTAAAATTGACCATTCCCCACAGTAGTATTTCAAACCTTCACTCTTTCCTCAGACCCTACAACTTCAAATCCTGCTTATTCTTGGTAGAGAATCTAGTTTCCCGCCAGCTCAATACATTTTGGGAATTTTGCTCACCTCCTCCACTGTGCTCCTTCCCATTGCCCACAAAAGTCCCTCACACTTATTTATGCTTGATATCATGTCTATGTTCTTTCATCTAGTGTTAGAGGGATTAGTGTCCCTCCTTCAATTTTGCTCTCGATCCGAATCCCTCTTAAATTATCAGGGGCTTTGCTTCATCTGCTTTTATTCTTGTATTTCTTTCTTACCAAAAACTATTTCATAAATCTTCGTTCAAAATATCCATTTTTTTGAAAGATTTTATTTATTTATTTGAGAGAGAGGGAAAGNNNAAGAGACCGTGAGAGAGAGAGACCGTAAGCAGGGGGAGCAGCAGAGGCAGAGGGAGAAGCAGACTCCCCACTGAGCAGGGAGCCTGATGTGGGACTTAATCCCAGGACTCTGGGATCATGACCTGAGTCAAAGGCAGGTGCTTAACCTACTGAGCTACCCAGAAGCCCTCAAAATATCCATTTTAAACTCCTCTCCTTATTCCCTCTTTCCTGGTTGCCTGTTGATTTCTTCTTCAGCTGAACTTCTCTCTAGAGTCAAAACAAATTCTCAGTTGTCCTCATGTGGCTTACTGGTTTATTATGAAGGATACAATTCAGGAACAGCCAAATGGAACAGATGCATAGAGCAGGTATGGGGAGCAGAGGGAACACAGAGCTTCCATGCTCTGTAGCTGTGCCACCTTCACCACATCCCCATGTGCTCACCAAGGCTTTTCCATGTGTGTCCCCTTCAAACATAAACAAATTTAAAATAAGCTCACCCACATTCTCGGGAAGGCAGACTTCATTAGACCACTCTTGGCTTCCAAAAGATGGGACTTGGCTGTTATACCAAGACTACAATGTCTTTACCAGGTAAGTGAATAAGAGAGGTTGGGGGCAGGAAGGCTGCTGGGGACCAGCTTAGAGCCTATGAACAGCTTTGTGGTGCAGGTGGGAAGAGGGTAAGGGCAGGAATTGTTTTGAACTTGCCCTCTTTTTTCAACTTTGCTTTGGCAAATGAGCTCCTAAGGATTACAAATCAAGCAAGAGAGGAAACCATAGCTCAGTTGGAAGAAGTAGAGAGATGATTCAGGAAATAGTGGATCCAGCAAGGTTAAAGGAAATAAAAACAGACAAAATATTCAGTAATGGTAATGGGGAGGCACCTTGTCGCTGAGTTGGGTCCAACTGTGATATTTTTCCAGAAAATGATGACTTGCCTATAGATGTCTCTCAAAGTTCTCAGTTTGCGATTTCAGATGGTTCAAGAGGTGAATGGAGGAGAAACCCTATTTCAATTTTTACTTCAAAATTAGATCACATCTATTTACGGCCTGGGACCTTGTCATGTGTAGTACAAATAAATTCAGGTGGCATAACGTACATTGCTAGATTAGATTAGTAGGGAAGGGACTCGGAACAAGATACAACTGATCCAAATACCAACCTGAGTTTTACTACGTTGCCTCAGTTTCCCTCATGTTATCAATCTTGGGAGGCTTAAAGAAAAAAAGTAGTTAGTAAGCCCAATAGACTGAACTCATCCCAAAATGTATTGCTGAGCTCAGCTGCGAAGAACCCTTGCGTGTATTGTCCCAGAAACGTGAACAGCAAGGGAGGCAGTGTGGATTCATGGTTCACCACAACACTCTGGAGTCTCATTTTCTAGGTTTGAATCCTGCCCGCGATAGTTAATAGCTGTGTGAATTTCAGCAAGTCCCACAACCTGCCATTCTCAGTTTTCTCATTTGTAAAGAGCAGTTAATAATAGGATGTATCCCGTGGGGTTCACGTGTGCATCAAGTGAGACATTGCAAGTGAAGAGCAGAGGAAGGAGCCTGGACCATGGAAAATAATCAGTTAAGGTTGGCTAATGTCATTATTAAGGACTCGTGGGAGGCACTTTTCTATGTGTCCCATGTGATACCTCCACACATTCTGAAAGTTGTAGTGCCGTCCCTGGGCATTACTAAAATATCTAATTGAACAGAGCCTCTTGATTTCATTAATAGCCCCAGTCCTCTTTACGTGCTAAAGTCTGTACCTCAAATAGATATGCTCCTGTTTTATCAACCCCCCCATGGGAAATAATTCATATTCATGCAGAAGAGGCAACATCGGGTCTTGCTATTAGACCAATGAGAAAAATACCCCCACCTCCAACCACACTTGTCTACAGACTGCTTGTAGTGTAAGTGCCAGAGGACAAGAAATAGCAAAGATTTGGCTTGCAACAATAAGGATACTAACATAATATACTAGCTAAACAATTGACTTCTACTAACCTTTTGGTACAAATGTTTCATGTTCCTTAATCCTGTCTGAAATCTTGATTTTAGATATTTAATATTCATGTCTCCAATTTGAAGGCATTCTTTTCCTGACAAGTAATAACTCACTGAACATAGTTCTCTCTACATCTCAATGATGGGTGAAAAAAGATAACTAATATTTAGTGATTTTAAATATTAATTTGAAATTTAATATTCCAAACTTATTATGTACCATTCATTGCACTAGGTGCATTACATGCTGTATCTCATTTAATCTGAAAAGAAACTATTTGATGTTTAATCAGTGTCCACATGAGAGGATACTGTCTTAATCCCACAGTGCAGGGGAATTGATTGCCTTAATGTTCAGGCCTAATTTAAACGGAGATATCTGGTGGCTATATCTGGTTGGATTGGTTCTAAACTCCTTTGATTTCAAATGCATTCTAAAAATTTTTTTAAAGATTTTATTTATTTATTTGAGAGATAGAATGAGAGAGAGCACAAATGATGGGGAGGGGCAAAGAGAGAGGGAGAGAATTTTAGAAGGGAGCCCTATGTGGGGTTCTATCCCAGGACCCTGAGATCATGACCTGAGCCAAAGGCAGATGCTTAACCGACTGAGTCACCCAGGCTCCCCTCTAAAATGTTTTAAATCTTAGATATTTTACACTGGCTAGATTTACTCAAGGCTTTTCTGCCAGGCTAATTTTATTTTCTAGTACATCTAGGACTTTCTGGACTAATATACTGGTTATAGGTTTCTTACTGCAAAAATTAAATTACTAGTGTGTTTATGAGCCCACATCCAATGAGGTAAGGAGTATTTATCTGATCTTGCAAATTACACGGGAAAGTGAGTTAGGCCTAAGTATAATTGTGCTCCAAAAAGGTAAGAATATTTATCAAGGCTATCATCTTGTTGCCAAAAGTTAAGTATTACTAGGTTTTATTTACATGTTCATGCACATTTGACCTAAATCCATCACTTCCTTCCAGATAGCCTGGCATTTTGTGCAGCATGTGGCCCAAGACTGAAATACCAAGTCAGAACGTGCACATTATACTTTTTCAGGCTACCATACTTCATGTCAAAGTCTACTTGCTAATAATTGGTCTAAAAATCCTATTTGTGATCATTTAAATGTCTAGTAAAATGTGTGTGGTAAATGAAAACAAATTCTCATTTTTATATGATGACAAGAAAAAAAGAATGGTTTACATTTATTGTAAGGAAATCAAATAATGTAGATAAGTATAAAGAAGCAAGTAAAAATCACCACAAATTTCTTTGTTCAGAGCTAAATACTGTTAAATAATGATGAAACTTCCAGGTTCATTTTTCTCTCTTTCTCTGTCTCTCTGTAGATCTGTCTGCATATGTATGTGAACTGTTTCATACCTAGCTTTTTCTTTCACATCAAAATATGGAATATTTCTCTCAGTAAATAGAGATGATCTTTATAATGCTCAGTGGCCACATTGTAGAGCATTACATGAAAAGACCACAGTCCTCTCTATGAATGGACATTTATATTGTTTCTAATTGTTTACTATTAAAATAGCACTGTGATAAAAACAAAATCTTATAGTGTCTGTGGCAGGCAGAATGATGAACTTCCAAATATCTCTACTTCCTAATCCCTGGAACCTTCGGTATGCTACTTCACAAGGTCAAAGGGACTTTGCTGATGCGATTAAGTGAAGGATCGTATGATGAGCTAGTATCCTGGATTATTCAGGTGGGTCCAATGTAATCACGAGGGCTTATAAGAAGGAAATAAGAGAGCCAGTATCAGAGAGGGAGATTGAGGATGAAGGGGAGAGAGAGAGAGAGAGTTGAAAATGCTGTGTTGTTGGCTTTGAAGAT
>NW_024423453.1:14051447-14062290 GCF_017311325.1 Ursus maritimus
GAAAGAGGCATGAGCAAAGGGATACAGGAACCTCTGAAAGCTAGAAAAGGCAAAGAAATACAGAAAGAATGTAGCACGACTGACACCTTGATTTGTGTTCCATAAGCCCGTTTTAGGACTTCTGACCTTCAGAAGGCTAAGTTCATACATTTGTGTTGCTTTCAGCCACTAAATTTATAGTAGTTTGTCACAGCAGCAAAAGGAAACTAATACAGTGTATCTCTTTGGACTTTGTCCAACTAGGATAAATGCTTAGAAGTGAGATTGCAAATTCAAACCCATTTTAAATTTGTTGCATATCAACAAAATTCCTCTGAAGATTTCTACTACACACGGCCTGGTTTTCTCGTCCCTTTCTCCACTTCTCCCAACCCCACCTATGATCTTTCTCATCTACACCATTGAAAAATACTTTTTAAAGTTGTTTTTGATTAATGTTTAGTAATTGAAGTTAATGATTATCAAAGTCTGACAAGCACCAGTGCTTATTCAAGTTTAAAGTGCATGAGAATCAGTGGGAGTCTTTTAAAAAGGCAGATTCTGATTCAGCGGGTCTGGGATGGGGCCTTAGATTCTGCATTTCTAATAGATTCCCATGTGACGCCCGTGCTGCTGGTTCTTGGAGCTCACATAGGAAAGCAGGTTATAGAATTTAATATTTTTTATTTATAAGGGGGGTTATTGAACAATAATTAAGATCACAGATTTAGGAGTCAGACAAATCATGTCCCTGCTCTGTTACTCTGTCATTATGTAAGTTTGAATGTGGGACTTTCTAAGCTTAAATTTTCTTATCTACAAAACTGAGATAAGAGTGCGTGCAAATTGTATACATTTTTGTGATAATCCAATAACATGACACATATCATTTCTTTAGCACAAAGCTTGGAACTCATCAATTGTTATCATAGTTATTATTAGCTGTATCAATTGCATTGACTATATGCTTTCATCAATTTCTCTTGGCATATTCACCTTTTCTTGTTGTAGATGCTCTTGTATGTTTCAGACATCAGACATCAACTCTTTCTTTTTTGCCATTTTTTTGGTAATACTTTCTCCTAAATTTTTAAATATGTTTTTTTTTAAAGATTTTATTTATTTATTTGACAGAGAGAGACAGCCAGCGAGAGAGGAAACACAAGCAGGGGGAGTGGGAAAGGAAGAAGCAGGCTCCCAGCACAGACGCCTGATGTGGGGCTCGATCCTAGAACCCGGGATCATGCCCTGAGCCGAAGGCAGACGCCCAACGACTGTGCCACCCAGGCGCCCCTAAATATGTGTTTTAACTTTATGACATATTTCACAATTATGTGGTCAAGTTGATCAGTGTTGTTCTTTATTATTTCTGGTTTTTAGTCTTGTTTAAAAAGGATTCCCCCATGCCAAGATTATTTTAAAAACATACATTTTCTCTCTGTGTTTCAAGGGCTACTTTCTCTATTTTTTCTTTAGACTTTAAGTCCTTTAACCACCTGGAATGAACTTTGTAAAAGAGTGATGTAGGGATATAATTTATGTTTCTCCTTGAATATTAGTCAATTATCTCAACATTATTTATTGAATAATAAATTTTTTCTACTGTTTAAAATTTTACTAATTTTTATAAACCAAATATTATACATAGTTGGTCCTCTTTTTGGTCTATTTCTTTTATTTCACTATTTAGTCCATTTATCTCTAAATCAATACTGCAATTTAATCACTCCAGCTTAAATTATGTTTTAATAGTCAGTAGTTCAAAATTCACTCTGAATATCTTTATTTTAAAATTCTCCTAATTCTAAGTGTGCGGTGTTTCATATAGGTTTCAGGGGAAAAACTTGTCACAGTCTCTTTTTATATCATCAAGTAATATTACGATGTCTTTCTTCTATTCTTACTATATTCACTTTTTGTTCCCATAGCACTGGTGCTAATTTATCCATATGCTATCTTAAAATAAGCCTGTGGATAGACCCTCTGGAGCTGGTCACAAATTGGAAAATTAATGAATAAATAATGGCTATATTAATATTTAAATTGGGGTATATTATAACATTAACTTGGAAATCATTAGGAGACACTATAGAAAACCATGTACTTTGAGCTCATACTGCATGCAGGTGAAAATTTATTTAGCTTGGTGCCTGCTGTCAAAATATGGGCTCCTTTCAGCAGTTTCGTGAATTCTGTACAGTCCCTGTGCCCTTCATATCAGAGGGATAATAGCACCAGAACCCGCCCCGTTTTGGTGGTAACCTTTGCTGTCTTTGATGGGTACCAGGCTCCTGTTGTACTTTCTGTGATTAACATCAGAGTTATTAATTCAGAAATCAAGTTCTCTACATTTTTAACTGACTCCAGCGAACAAAGGAGCTATAGCTCACAGACGACTGAGAAAAAAAATATTGAGTATTAACTATAAACTACTTAAGATGCTATAGAGATCGTTGCTTCCCCAAATTGAATGCACCCTGAGCGTACTAATTAATTTGGTATAAACTGTGACCTCTTGCGGTGGGATTTTTGGCATTGGTTTATTACATGTACGCTCAGTGTTCTCTGGCTGAAGATTCCTTTAAAGGGATTTGTCACTATCTAGAGACTAATGTGGCAGGAAACTGTTTTCCTGGCCATTTTGATGCATTGTGAAAATCCAGGGAATGGAACTGTTTCGCCGCTAGCCTGCAGGGTTTTGGCTTTTGGCTTTTACAAAAAGTCTCCTTCTGTTTGTTTAAGGTACAATATTATTGGTACTGTTCAAACAGAACTTTTTTCTTAATGATGTCTTTGTAATTAATTTTTTTTTACTTCATTTGCAAGATAAAAAAAAAAAACAACCCAACTCCTTTCATGTGCCCCAGCAAACCAGGGCTTGTGAAGGGAAACGGCATTCTTGAATTTCTTTTTCTCTGACTTTTTTTTTTTTTAATAGAATGGTCTGTTTTGTGGAACAGCAGGTTTTTGTGCCATTTCAGATGGTGTTGCATGTGGCAGAATAGGCCCCATTCACGTTTTCTGTGGGACAATTTGCAAAGGCACCGCGCTGTGGGAACCTTCTTTAAGAGGAGGGTCTGCAGGGGCGGGCAAAGGGCCGCGCAACACCTGTAGCAAGGCGCAATCTGTGCGGGGCTCAGAGCTGATTTTACACTTTGTTTTATTCCCCATAAGTATTCAGCATATGTTCCTTTCTGTGCAAAATAAAGGGCTCCCTCAGATGGTACATATCAAGTGAGCTCAAGGAGGTTAATAGATTAACTCTAATCAATCTGAGCGTTCCCTCGTGAGACCCTAATGCTGGTTATTCACTACCCTGGTTATGATGATGTTCATTTTATTAGAGCTTATAGCGCAACAGTCGGAGCGCGCGATCTTTTTACTGTGAAAATCTTTCCGCATGCCTTCTTTTCTCAGGAAGAAAGCACCAGTAAAATGTAAGCATTCCCTTTACAAGACTTGCAGTGAATCTGGAATAACAGAAATAGGTTTCCCATTTTAAATTGCCTGAGTGAATGTCTAGTCTTTTCCCGGGCCTGGTGGTACATTTCTGCGGGCTGAACTTTCCAATGCAGTGTTTCCAAGCCCCAAGTCCCTGCCATGTTCCTTTCAGTTTCCTTTTCCCCCCTCCGATTTCTAAATCAGAGCAGTTGGGTCTGCCCAGAGACACGTACAGTAGTGATGCTCGGTGATTCAAGTCAAAGAATGTTTAGTCTGGGTCCCACAAAGGCCCATGATTCCCAGCACGGAAACACATACAGCAAAGCAGGGAGAGAGCAAACATGGCATCAAAGAAAACTCGTGAATATAGACACCACTATAAAAACTAACTCTGTGTTAGCCCAAGAAAGAAAGAAATGACAAGGGTTTTGAATGCTAAGATATAGAGGGGTTGTATGAAAGGGAGGGAAACATACACAAAGTAGACGGACTGAATAAAAGTATTTATCTTTAAACCACACAAGTCATGGTAATTAAATTAGGTCAGGCTGGTTACAATGCTACAAAAAGCGGGCTGTAACTAATTTCAAAAGGAACAGAAAAGACCCGAAAAAAAAAAACAAAACGGATTGACAGCTCCTTATGTTTTGTTTTCATCCAATCAAGGCAACCCAACATCAAAAAGTGGGAAGAGAAATCCTGAGTTGCAGGAAATTTGTCTCATCACAGAATATAAACTTTGCAGATCTATCCAGGATCAGCTTAGAACTTTGGGACATTATTATTTGTTCTAAGAGAAAAGCAAGCCATATTCACATATGAAGTTCACCCTTAAAACAAACAAACAAACAACAACAACAACAACAACAACAAACTGACCAGAACTCTGCAGCCTAAGTAGCTCAAAGCCCATTGCGGATGCTATAGCTTCCCTGTTCTTCTCATCACACAGAGAAGTTTGCAGCCTCAGGATGGTCCGCAGTCAGTTGTTTAACACAACTCTCAAAGCACTATATGAAGAGGAGAACAGAGAGCTTTCTTCCAAATTGTCTCTTTAAAAGACCACTTACCGATACCCATTAAAATGACTTTTAAAAACAGTTTCAAATATTTATTTTGAATGAAGATGTGTCAGGTTGTAAGGACACGTGGCACATACATTGGGGGATGGGAGAAAATAATCCAGGGAGACTTTTATCTGGAGCCCATTCTGTATTTTTAAAAGAAAGTTTAAAATGTGTCACTTTCTTCCTTCCTTTCTTGAAAAAAAAAATAGCACAGATTTGAAAGATTTTTGTTAGCTTCATCGAAGTAGGAAAATCGCTGAAATACCAAGCAATTAATAATGCAAAGAAACCATAATAAAGCTGCCTATGAAAATCTCAAATACGTCTTTCACACTTCTCATCCGCTAATCCATTTCATTTCTCTTTATGTGTCACCGGGGAGATGGGAGTCGGGAGCATTCAGTGGCTGTGCAAGTGAGGATTCGGGCTCAGCCACAGAAGAAACTGTGCTGTTTCATGGATTTAATATAGTCACTTCCCTCTCTGTATCATGGACAAAGCCTATCTTCAGCTGCTATGATTCAGAGACCTATTTTCTTATTCCGTCTTGGGCTTCTTCTAGAGGTCTTTCCTGAAGTGTGATTTGGTGATTTCACTTGGTGATTTCACTGGGACGGACAGGTGACGGTTGCTGTTCATGACATTGAATTGCAGGGTGGCGAGCAGGTACACCCGTACCCATGAAGCAGAAATGCTGTTGTTACTATCAGGAAGGACTGTGGTATAACAGTGCGGTAGGAAAGGCCTGTATAGGAAACAAGTCATTTTGATTTTGTGATGGCTACTGATAGCAACATCATCAAATGCGCTTAACTTTTGTTGAACCGCATGCCCGCAGCAAGAGGAAGCGGTGTGAAGGCTGCACTGTTGTATTAATTCCCCCATGTTGTGTCCACGGTGTGGACCCCAAGCCTCCGTGACAGTACGCCTCTCCTGGGATGGGGAAAGTTGTTACTGGGGTCCCTCTGGAGTGGTCTTTTCAATATGCAGAGATCTCAGCAAGGTCTATGGTGTCTGTTAGGACACTGGCAGAGTTGTCCGTGGTCCTCTCCGCAGGAGGCCGTTGCTGATTTCCCATCTGTTTCGCGCCCGTCACTTCTGTCTCAAACAACCATTCGAATCTGGACTATGTGCCTACTTGCTAAGTTCTGTTTTGTAGGAAAAGCAACATAATAGGGGAAGCACATCAAGGCAGAAAGGGGTGGATTTGTAGAAGGAAGAGGGAGGGCAAGCCAGGGAGAAAGATGGGGAAATTGAAAGAGACGGAATGTTTTGGAAAACGTGCAGAACAAAGGAGCTAATGTGACCCGTGGCCTCTTGTGAAGGTCTGCATCTGCGGTAATGAGGTTCTGTTGTTCGGTATTCAGCCTTGTAAATGGGAGCACCCGAGAGCCCAGAATGGGGGTGGGTGGACCAGAGTTGAAGGGGAACAATCTCCCGAACCCGACTCCCTGACCTCGGGCTGCCAGGAAACCATTGAGCACACCCACAGTTCCGACGCTGAGACAGGGGGCAGCTTAATTGCACAAGCCGGGGCACAATGAAAAGCCTTTTCTTTTTAAAGGTAACTCATGGAATTAAGTTAGTCATTTAACCTTAGATTTGATGTATGAATCTAGACAGTATGAATACAACAGGTAGAATAGTCCCCTAGGAACCCAAAGAGAATGTGGAGGATAAAAAGGACAGTTCTTTATCGTGAAAACTACAGGGTAACCCCTTTGTTAACGTCTCCAGCAGTTTCTTCGAAGTTGTTGTTTTTTTAGCCACCATATTCCATATTTCAGTGAATCTCAGGGTTTATTTGGTGTAACGGCCCAGAATAAGGACTCTGGACACACACAGACGGGGCTGGAATTACTAGCTTGGTATCTTTGGGTACTTGGCTCAATCTACTGGAACCTCAGTTTCCACGTTTGACACATAGTAAGTACTCGATAAATGTTAGCTACTATGATAATGGGACTCTTAAGAAATTACAATTTAGATCATGGTATTCAATACTTTTTGGGTTTCAGCTGTAACTCCTTACATTGTGTCATAGTACTAATCTTAGATTGGGAGGCACTTCGTGGACCATGTTTCATTTATCCCCTTGTGTGTAGCCCTTAACACAGTACCTGGCACTTAGAAGGGGGCAGTGGATGGCTGAGTGACTGAATAGATGAATGAAGGAAATAAAAGTTGTTTTATACTTAGAGATTTATTTTTCAGTTGAGTGATAGCTGTGCTTTCAAAAGATTCAGCAGCATTTTAAAGGAATGCAAGTTTTAGACACACTTTCAAAAAATAAAATTGGCTCAAAACCTTTTAAAAACCTCAAATGAACTTTTCAACACATCAGTAACTATGATCTCCTTTAATCTAAAACACTCTTTGCATTTTGAACTACATTAATTTCCAGAGTTTCTTGGAATGCTGACCCCCTGTGTGACCAGGTAGCTTTCACCAGGTGTTTTGAATTGAATCCCTGTAGTTTTCCATCATGAGATGGCATAAGATATTTTTGTTACTTGGATAACTCTCAAAGAATAGGAAACTTGTGAAAATGTCATACTAGGGTCCTCCAAATTTTTGTGGTCAAAAATATGTGTTTTGTTTCCTCATAGTATGTGCTGTTATTACTATCGTGTTGCCCTAAACAGTAATTCTATATTTAACTATATTTGAATATTGAAGCCAGTGGTTCTCAACTGAGGATCAGATTTTATTCTAATAAATTCTGTTTTGTGTTGATTTCCTGGAACACGGAGCAGATAATTCCAAAGAAATTATGGTTTGTAATGGGTATTGCATCGCTCTACCTTGTGAAAAAACTCTTTGGTTATTAATAAGATGGGATTGACGGGGATATTGTAGTGTTTGAGAAATATGGACAGTGGGTGAGGACCGGTTCTGTTGTTGTCCTGGCCCTGTGAGCACTAGGCATCTGATAGACAAAACAATGATCTACAATTATGCTCAACAAATGGGCTCAATTTCAACATGAGTTTTAAGTACCACATACATACATAAAAGTACATAAAACCTAAGCATACACCTTGATGGATTTTTGTAAGTTGAATACATGGATGTAACCAGGAAGCAGATAGAAAAATAGAATAGTAACAGCTCTCCAGAGACTGCCTCCTACCTCTTTCAGTAAGTAGGCCCCTTGGTTTTCCCTTAGATTGTGAGCTTTAAAAAAACGGAATCATAAAATAGTGCTCTTTTAGCTGGCATCTTTTGGTCGGTTTGATATTTGTGTGTTCATTTTGTTATATGTAGTTGTAGTTGGTTTAGTTTCATTATTATATATAAATTTAGCATCCATCTGTTAATTTCCATCAAAGAAACTGCTGGGATTTGAGTTACATTGAGTCTATATTTCAATTGGCACATGATTGACACATGTGCATTATTAAGACTTTCAACCCACATACATGATATACCCTTCCATTTATTTTGGTCATCTTTAATATCTTTGATGTTTTTAATTTTTGGTATGAAGTTCTGGCACATGTTTCATTAGATGTATGTTTTTTGATGCCATTCTAAATTACATATATTTTCTAAAGATTTTCTTTATTTATTCATGAGAGACGGGGTGGGAGGGGAGGTAGAGGCAGAGGCAGAGGGAGAAGCAGGCTCCCTGCTGAGCAAGGAGCCCAATGCGGGGCTTGATCCCAGGACCCTGGGATCATGACCTGAGCTGAAGGCAGACAGTTAACCGACTGAGCCACCCAGGCACCCCTAAATTATATCTTTTAATGTAATTCATTTTCCGTTTTTTTTTTACTTTAGATGTATATAAATACAATTCATTTTAGTTTGTTGATGTCATATTCAGAAATATTATTAAACTTAGTTTTTACTTACAGTTTTCTGAAGACTCCTGAAGTTTCTACACAGAAAAGCACATAAAAATATATAATAATTACAGATTTATTGCTCCCTTTGCATCCATATAAACATTATTTTCTTTTCTTGCCTTCTTGAACTAGTTAAGACCTCACTTGAATGTTGAACATAAATTGTTATAACTGATTTCACACGATTGGTCCTAATCTTGTGAGAAGGTTTTCAGCTGTCTACCATTAAGAATTATTTACTGTAGGATTTTATAGATACTCTCTCAGATGAAGGAGCAACCCTTCGATTCTTCTGTTGAGAAGAGTTATAGAGAAATGAGTATTGAAAATTGTAACTGCTTTTAATTGTACTTTATAAAATTTCTATGGAAAAAAATTAGTCAGAAGTTGGTAGCGAAGATATCTGGAAAGTCTGTTCCCTCCTATTCTAATTTCCAGCAAATAATTTCCTATATTTTCAGAACATCCCTTCCTCCTCTACCACGCTGGTTTATTCCCTTAAAGTAAACCTATAATGGCAGCAGGTTTTGTTCCCATACACATCAATGTATCACTCAGGGTTGGGGTGCACGAAGGAGGTAGGATTTTACAAAGGAACAAGTAAAAGTGCAGAGACCATAGTCGTGAAAATTCTTGCAGTCACTTTTTCATTTGAACCAATGGAGATGGGGCTCTTAGGAAAAAGGCTAGTTTTAAAGAAAGAGTTGGTTTATTTGAGAGTATAAAGTATGGTGGTGAAAAGCTTGGGCAATGGAGCCTAACTTCTTGAGTTTAAATCCCAGCTCTACCATTTACAGACACTTTTCTTGATAATTTAATTTTCAGTTAATTTCAGGGTTCTCATCGGTAAGTAGGCTAACAGAGTTTATGAGCAAGTGTTTACTATCATCACTGTCATCATCATCAAACCAAGAGTAGTATCACCACCTGCTTTCCAGGCCACAGCTGGCCAATTCTCCCACTGCTGTGAACTGGAGAGGGTGGTAGAAACGGAATATTATGTGAGATGTAAATTTTAGTGAAAGCAGTATTCGATGTTGTACAGCTAGAGTGGGACTACCAATATGGGTCTTCATATTTGTGCTCTCTAATTACAAGATAACTTTATCCATGAGATTCTTATTTCAAATAATGTTCCCTTTTCTGCTATCTGCCATCTTATAGCCATATATGGTATGAATTTCACCCATTAAAGCAAAATAAATCTACTTAATCACCACCATTTCAGTCTCTTCGCATTTGCTTATTATGCAGAAGAGGTGGCTAACTTTAAACCAAAGATGCATGCTTTTCTTCTTTTGTACAGATTTGTTGGTGAGAGGCGTCTGTGCAGTCTGGAGCCACCACGCTCAGCCCTCCTCACCTGGAATCTAGGCGGGAGCATGTGACCAAAGATTGTGACTAGAGACTCCACATCTCTTTCCCCATCTATTGGCTGCACAAGGAGGAGGATGCAACCAGAAAATGAAAGGAGATTTGATCCCTGAAAGATTGCGATAGCCTCTTAACTGGGAGAACCCACAGGGGTTGGTGAAAAGAGCAAGAGACATACTTATTTGCTGAGCCTTTGAGATTTACTGCTAATCAGCTACAGCAGAGAGCGTTATTTTAATGAATACATCATTCTCCTTTCAGTTTCAATTGCTTGTGACGTGGTTCCTTTTCCCGAGGAATTGAAACAGAGAAATATTATAGCATGTGTATATAGTATATGACATATCTATATTTAAGATGATATTTAAGAGATACAGGGAAGACACATTTGAGTATATACAATATTTCTCCATTTGTCTAAGTTTTAGTTAATCAAATACCCCTTTAAATAATGAGTCTCTAGTCATAATCTTTACAGTTATATTTCACAACTGATTTCAAAGATGGAAACTGCCCTCAAACTTTTATAAAATGATGGGAAAGACCATCCACCATTTCTTTTGTTGACGGCTTTTTATTTGTTTAAACAATTTTATCTGGAAGAAGCCTAAAGAGAGATGAGACTGTAAGGGACATGTGCAAATAACCAAAGATTATTTAAATGCCTTCTCAGGTTTTGGGTCCTTATCTAGAAGACATCTAGTTTCGTTGAGTCCAATTATGGCTTTGAAAGGGTAAGCAGGTGGTACAGAGGACCTAGACAGTAACGGATTTGAAGTCTCTGGGAGGAGACGCAAAAGAGGGAGGAACAGCTGCTGTGTGGACACTGTGTGGAGAAGCTTAAAAAGGAAAAACTGTGTAGGCTGGCCATGATGGAAATTTGAAACACAGATATGCGATAGACAGAAGTCGAAAGCTGTTTGTAGTGAGGTGAGGAATATAGACCTCTTTTTAGCTTGCCTGACAAAATGTTCAGTTTATTCTACACTGCTGGCTAATGCTTTAATTCATTTAAAAAAAAAAAGACTCCTATTTTTGATTTGCTATGCTTCTAAGACAGAAATAACATGTAAAGACCCAGAAACATCTGGATTATGGAGATCTATTTTACTTCCTTTCTTTTTTTCCCTA
>NW_024423453.1:14062296-14267652 GCF_017311325.1 Ursus maritimus
AATTTAAATTCAGGAAATATGTCTAATTCTATAACATAGAAAATTGTGTTTGTAGGGCAAGTAGAAAATGAGAAGTCCTGGGACAAGGTTTAAGAAGTCTTTCCTCCTGGCACATATTGCATGGTGCACTGGGTGTTATACACAACTAATGAATCATCGAGCCTTACATCGGAAACCGGGGATGTACTGTATGGTGACTAACATAATATAATAAAAAATCATTATTAAAAAAAAAAAAAAGAAGTCTTTCCTCCTTTCGATTGCCATACATTTGATATTTCGCTCTCCTTCCTTTTCTTTCATTTCTCTTTGTCTTCCTTCTTTTCCTTTCTCTTTATTTCTGAAATTACTGTAATTGTAAAATGTAAATGATTATTATGTTAACTACTTTCCTTTTCATGACTTTTTTGGTTAATATTTTAGCTAATTGGAAAATGTGGGCATTAATATCTTTTCCTAGGGTCAAGACCATTATTTACTTCTTCATTAACATAATTAGAGACAAAACATGGAACGAGATCAACCTTGATCAGTCGAAGGACAACTGGACAACTGGCGATGAATCCCTTCCTTTCCTACCCAACAAGAAATCTGCTTCTTTGTACCAGCTTCCCAAGTCGTATGGGAGATGCTTCGATCACATTGGTCCGCATGGAATTATGGAAAATCTCAGTATTGTTTAAACTGGTAATTGAACTGATCTACTCCCAGAAAAGTAGATTTTTGGTGGGGAGTATTTCATTCCATTCCATTCAAAATTTTTCTATTCTATTCAAAATTCTAGTCAAAACAATATAAACTGACAAAGTACACAATTGGACCTCTTGCCTAGAAGTTGAAAATACTTAGGAAACAATTTTTATAAAAACTAAAACTAAAAATAATTTTAGGTTCTTAAATTGCAAATAACAACTATGAAATGCTTCAAATTACATTTCTCTGACGCCAGATATATATTTTTCTTTATTGCTAGAATAAGGCTTTGGCTGTCCTTTGTGGCTGTCTCAATCATTTTCATCCCATTGTGTTGTGGGGTATTTGTGTCATGCATTTACATTTTAAAAAGTTGTAGTCTATGCAGTGTGACTTTCAAACAATTGACAAACCTATTCCCATGTCAACCTCTCTGCTTAATCAGCAGTCACTTTATTCCCACTCTTTTCAAAGGCACTTGAACTGCCTGAAAAGCTAAAGGACAATTCAAGTGAGTGTGCTGGGCTGGTCCTCTCTAGTGTTCATCCATTCAAATTCGCACATGTAATCTTCTGGTGAAGAACGGTGGTTCAGTGACACCATCATAGCTACGCAGAACAGATGTCCTAAAAATAAAGGCAAGAAAGCTTCCTTCTAGAAGGAGGAGTTAATTTTTCTTATTCTGGGTATGTGAGTGTGTAATGGTTGTGAGATGAAGGATAAAGACTAAAATTCGGGAGGGAAAATCTTTACAGAAGCAATGCATGATCCTACAATTTCTTCTTGTTTGGCAAACATTGTTTTCGCCAAGTATCATGCTGCCCCATCTATCACTTGTTAGATTCCAAAGATCATCTCTACCTTGCTGATTTAAATATACACTCAATATCATCCAGAGTCCCTGGTGCTTAGGGGCTAAGGCATAAAACAAAGTATTATTGATGAAAAGATGACTTTTTGTCTGTTGGTTTCACTGCAGACCACTGGATGCCAGTAAGCTTAAGACCCCTGAACTTTTGAAATAAAATTTTAATTTTTACTTTGGGAAGCCTGATTTGACCAAAAGTAAATATAATGAGGAACTGAAATACAGATCATTTTGGATATGAATAAAATATTCAATTTGAGAAGTTTATGTAACCATGTATCAGGAATTTTAAAAAAATTTGAATTGATTGGAAGTGTAACATGGAGCTGAAACTCAAGAAATGTACATGCTTTTACAACAGATAATTTGTGACAATTTCAATTCCCAATTTAAGATTGTTGTACCGTAGACTTAAGAACAAGTTGGCTGTGTTCAAAATGTGAATGTTGACATTTTAGAGAAGAAAAAGTTGATGACAAAGGACATGCAACAAAGGGCGACGGTACTTATGTTGATGTATCCCCAACCATTAACCATGAGACCAAGATCCAGCTGTCACATTGTCATTGTCCACAGTGGGAAAAGCACGGTTTTAGAGTCAGACACACTTGAGCTTCGTCTGGGTCATTAGCTGGGTGACCAGGAGAAATTATTTTACATCCTTGGAGTTTCAACTTCTATTATTAGTAAGAGTACTACTTTTCTCTCCAGAGGGATGTGTTGATTTATACACTAAAGCTATGAATATTTTTCACCCAAAATCTTTATCTACATACATTATAGTAAATATTTGTGAATAAGACTAAATCATTTATATTTCAAAGATATTTTATTGTGAGTAATTAGGTATGTTTTGTCATATTTAGCATATGTATCTTTTCCTTAAAATGACAAAGTGTGAATTTCATTATTTTGCCTGCAATAACAGATTTAGGGTTTCTGTGTTGTGATTACTAATTTTACCAAATACTTTTGCCTGCTGAATTTGGGTTGAATTTCAAACCTACTGGTTTTTGGCTTGTGGGGTTTAGGATGCATTTGTCCTATATATTAGACATGGACTATTTGGGGTAATTTGGCTTTATTTCTGCTCTCTTTTTATTATTTCATCTGGGACTTTAGAAATGGCTGGAACTAAATAAGGTTTAGGATCAGGCATCAGAAGAGCCCAGAAAAGACCGAGGGAAAAGAAATGCTGGATAGGGCCTTGGGATAAGATTTGTCCAGGAAATAGATTTCAATGAAATACATGAATCATTGCAAGTTTTTTTTTTTAAATTTGAGAACTAATTGCTTCCTATGTATTAGGCACTATCTTAGGTTCTCTATGGCAACTGACATGACAAAAAAGGATGTTGTTAGTAAGATTAGGAACATATACAAATATGCTTATAAACATTTCTGTTAATAATTCTTAGGTGCATGTCATTCTGACTCCTTCCTTTTGTCAAAATTCTTTTAACCCCAGAGGCTCTTTCCTCCCAAATTAAACTATGATGTCTTCAGCCTTTCATGTTTATTACTACCCTGTACTGTTCACAGTTGACCTTTTCAGTAGGTCCTCAACATCACCATATCGTGGGCCTCCAGGCAACCTCTGAGCCTTAGAGCTGCTAGTCCTATCTTGTCCCTCTTGCTTTCCACCATTCCAGTGTTAGGTTCCTCTCACCCTGTCTTTGAGCTTAAGTGAGGCCACCATCTGGGAGAGCCTGAGGCATGGGTCGCCATCTACATTAGGTTGAAGACCAGAGCTACTCTATATCTGTATCATGGAGAGTACAAAGCACTACTTTCATGATGTGGGTATTTTTCACTCAAATTATATCTAAATAGTCTTGTCACCATGTCCATATGGTCAAAAGAGCTGTATGTAGTGCACCAAAATGCCTGGCGTCAGAGTCTCCCAATATAAAGATTATTGGTGGATGTTAGGATTTTTGCATGTTTTTTTTTTAATTTTTTTTTAATTCTCCATGTTGATGGTAAGCTAAATCCAAAAATCTAATTCTCAAATACTGAAAATGACATTCAGGGTCTCCCTTGCCCAAGTGATATAGTTTGCATTTATTGGTATTACTTTTCAGTTTTTCCTAATGTGACATCGGTTATAAAAATGCCTTCCAGTTCATTTCTTAATTAACGGCAGAATCTGCTTTCCTCAAGAGCAGTATGGGGATTCTTGATAAACCACCTTCTAGAGGTACTGAAAGGAATTGAATAATGTGCTGAAATCTGGATTTATTCGCAAACACATTAGAGGCTGCATCATGGTGATACATGTCAGCTCAAGTCGTTTCTTTTATCTAAGTCAGTGTTGAGTAACATCCATCTGTATATGAAATGCTAATTTGGTAACAGCTTCTTTATACTAAGCCAGAACTCATTTTACCTGGTGGTTTTATTTTAAATGTTCAAATAAGTAATAGAAATTTAACTCAAAGAATATGGGAAAAAAAGCCATACAGACACATTCAAAACCAATTGGAATCTGGCAGCTGACAATGATTAACGAGTTGAACTGATTAGACTAGATCTGAATCCTTGTAAATAAATTGAAAGACAGAAATATTTTTATTAAAAACAACTTCAACAATTTAATAGTTCTAAGAGATTTGAAAAATTTTTTGATTTGTTTACATATCATCAGTCGGTATTAGGATAGGCTGAAAGAGTTTGAAAATATCATACAAAATGGGAAACAAAATTAGTAAACTATCCCAAAACATCATCTGATTGAAACCAGACTTCTTTTGGTATTTGAAGCACCAAATTATGGTTGAAAAATATCCATTTCGAATGGATATTTGACCTCATATAGATATGCTACTAATAAATAAAGCAATAATATTTTATATCGATTGATACTGGGTTTGATTTATGAAATAGTTGTAAAAGTATATCTATCTCTAAAGTAAAAAAACAAGCAGTCATTTAAATCTGCTGTCTAAGTAATTTTGATTGAAATATTGGATATAGTGTGATTTACTCAGATTGAGGGCCCACACCCACAAAGTATGGTGAACTGCACATTTCCCCACTTCATTTTGCCTCATGAAGACAAGCCTGAATCTGTGATTACCTTTTTAAGAAAACAATTCTTTCCAAGAAACCATTTAAATATCTTTTAAAAAGGTAGGGCTATGGGGGCGTCTGGGTGGCTCAGTCAGTTAAGCATCCGACTCTTGATTTTGGCTTGAGATCAATTATGATCTCAAGGTTGAGATGGAGCCCTGAGTTGGGCTCTGCAATGGGCATGGAGCCTGCTTAATATTCTCTCTCTCCCTCTCCCTTTGCCCCTCCCTGACCCTAAAAAATAAAATTAAAAATTAAAAAATGAAGAGATATTAATATAACTTGTTATATACATAATTTGCTAAACCCTTTAGTAATTTGCAATTTTTAATGTACCCCAATTTTATATAAAACTTAATAGAGTTTTTAAGTTGCTATGTAAATCATACAAAGCCCCAAAATATATCCTGATGGATAGTCACCGTGGCCGCCATTTAAAAAGCCAAACGTTAGCACAATACACTGTGTACATGCAGAAGGAAAACTAAACTTTGAAGAGATACCCTTCTGTACAGACAATGGCTTTTTCTCAGATAAGCCTGTCTTCCGAAAGATAAAACAATTCTTTAATCTTTCATCACCTTGTCTCCTAAACACATCCAGGAGATCAATTCAGAATTAGTGGTGAGGTGAATGCAAGGGGAGCTTGTTAATGTGTGTTTGCTGCCCATTCCCAGAATAGAACATGTTTCTTTTCCTTTTTTTTTTTTTTAAGATTTTATTTATTTATTCGATAGAGATAGAGACAGCCAGCGAGAGAGGGAACACAAGCAGGGGGAGTGGGAGAGGAAGAAGCAGGCTCCCAGCAGAGGAGCCTGATGTGGGGCTCGATCCCATAACGCTGGGATCACGCCCTGAGCCAAAGGCAGACGCTTAACCACTGTGCCACCCAGGCACCCTTAGAACATGTTTCTTAACAAATTTCTTTCATGGCATTTCATCTTCAAAGTTTTATTTAGACCTAGGTCTAGAGATATGACGAACAAATAAGTAAAAAAATAAAGGGAAATAAAATAAAATTAAATTAAAAAGTGAAATGAAATAAAATAAAAGAAGAAGCTTGACCTTCATGAAGTTCTTCCTCTAAACAAATCTCCTTTATTGGAGATCTGGGTCAAATTATACGTATATAGAAATCTCCTGGGTAAGTAACATGAATAAAATACAGTATCTGGGTAAATAACTTGAACAAAACACAGTATCTGGTTGAGATAAAAGTCCTCTTTGAATATTGTTTGTAACATGAAGGCTTTGCTCACTCATTGGATAGATTCCATCGAACGCAGCCGGGAGCAATATATAGTGTGGATTATATGAATTTGCTGTAATGGGCATGCAGATACATATTTTTCACGTGCAGTATACAAACATCCCAGCAGGACAATTGAATAAACAGAGCCAAAACATCAGAAAACTGGCAAATGTGCAATGGATTACTATGGCTTGATTCCACACTCCAAATATAATGAACATTTAATTCATTTGATGTCTTTTTCTAATTGGAGACACATTGGTAGAAGGGTATTTGAGTTCACAAACACTCAATTATTTGCATGTTCACCACATTTCACAAACTCCCACCTCGTGAACTCTAACTTATGTAGTAGAATTTGCAGACTTTACCAATGCAACTTTTCGTTCCTTTTTTTTTTTTTTGTGGCTTTGTCTTTCAAAGTATGTGCCACTGAAGTCAGATTTTATGTTTCATCCTCATGTGGCAATTTATATGTAATTATAATTATCACAATTTTAAAACTAAAATGTTAATTTTGTCGAAGAGTGCCAGGTTAACATTAAACTTTCAATAGTCTTCCCTGAATATTATACTTCATTAACTTCTATATACTTCTACAAGCTAAAATACAGTAAAATAATTTAAAAAAAAGTCTTGATTTGTGTAGCTTTATGATTTATAAAGACCACATATTCATTTATTTACCCAGTGAGTGTTGGTTGAGCACACAAAGTGCCTGCCACACACTTTGCTAGACTCCGGAAATAAAATGGGGAGGAGAAAGTACTGGTTCCTGCCCTCATGAAACTTTCAGTCCAGCTTCATAAAATCCTCACACTCTCCAGTGCAATGGATTCCCTCGAAGTCTACTAACCTCCCCCAAAGGAACTGTTACCCTGAACTTTGTGTTATCATTTACCCAATGCAATTCTATCCTTAAACAATATGTTTTCAGTTGTGCCTATTTTTTTGCCTTTATGTAAATGGAATCATGTTCTCAGTATTCTTCTGTGGCCCACTTTTTTCATTCAGAATTGTTTTTTATATTTTCCATGTTGGTTTGCATAGCTATAGTTGTCTCTTCTCACTGCTGCCTAGTGTGAGCATGCAACAAGCTCTGATCAAGTCTACTGCTGCTGGGTATTTGTGAGTCCAATTACCCCACATCATCACCAACTCTTGGAATTGTTAGACTTACCATTTTTTTGCCAAAATGGTGGATTAAAAAGATACCTCATTGTATTTTTAATTAGGATTTCTTTAATTACTAACAAAGTCACAATTCTTCGCAAGTTTATTGGCTATTTGTGTTTTAAGATTTGCCATCTGTCCTATTTTAATGTTGTTTTAAAAAGTTTTCTGTTGACTCATACATATTCTGTAATATATATGTTCTGGATACTAATCTTTTGTAAGTAACATGTGTTTTCTAAATCTTTTCTTCCAATTATGGCTTGCCTTTCCACTATCTTTATCAAAACATAAGTTTCTGAAAGCTCTTATTAAATCAAAAGTTCTTAAAATTGGTGAGGTTTAATTTATCAGTATTTTTATACATGATTCTTATATTGTGCCATGTTTAAGAAATTTTCTTTACTTAAAGTTATAAAACTATTCTCCTATGCTTTCTTCTAAAAGATTTAATTCCGCAGTCTATCTAGAAAGAGTTGTTGTGTGAATTGCTTTGTAGGAGCCAAATCTCCCAACATGAAACTGATGGTTGAAATACCAATGTACCGAATAATCAGTTTTGCTCCAGTGAATTGTAATGTCAGTACCAATATACACCTGATTTCTCCTTTGCCCTTTTGGAGAGAACCACTGACGGGATGCTGACTTAAACCTTTGATAGTGGCATCTTTGTAATGTAGATGATATCAAAAGGAAAGCTCTCAATAGTTCATCATGCACCTTTACTGCAGTTTGTTTTTACACAACTAGCACATTTAGAAGCTCTTTTTTATTTCTAGTTTGCTAGTATTTGCTTTTTTACCAAGCTCTTTTTCAATGCCTGCTTTATACACACTCATAGATTTTACAATGTTTAACCTATCTTGCATTCTGGGATAAGCTTCATCATGATTTTATTCATTTTACATACAGCAGGATTCAACTTGCTAGCAATTGGTGTCGGAATTTTTGTATCCATGTTTGTGAATGAGATTGTCCTTTAGTGGTTTCTTTCTTTTGACCCTGTCAAGCTTTTGTTCCTTTCCTGACCCTTGGGAAGGGAGTTATGCATGTCTTTGCCTCTTCTAACTCTTGGAAGAGGTTATGTGAGATCAATGTTATGCTTTTCAGTTTTTAATTTTGAGTGTCTGGTAGCCTTGGCAGTGAGTCATCTTAGACTAACATTTGTTTTTGCATTTGTGGTAATTTTTTTTTATCTATCTTCAGGTTCGCTAATTCTATCTTGTGTACATGTGTCCAAATGTGGCTAATGACTTTTTAATTATATTATTAATTCTATAATTAATTTAGTTATTTTAAAATCTTTTAAAAATTGTCTTGTTCTCTGTAAATATTTTCATTTGTAATTTCTTTAAATATGATAAGCACATATGTTTTAATATTTATTTATTTGATATCTCTAAGATCTGATGTACTTGCAGATCTGTTTCTATTATTTACTTATTTTTTCTGGTCTCTCTCATATTGTCTTATTTCTTTGTGAGCTTTGTTTTCTTTGGCTGCTTGCTAGTCATTGCCGGTGGAAAATTATTTGGGAAGTCCATCAAGGTCGAAGATAGACATGACCTTCTCCAGAGAGTGTCTGCTTCTAGTTTCCTGGGAATGCGAAGAGTTGGGGCAAATTCAGATCAGTTGTACAACTTAAGTTGTGTCATCCATCCAGAATTAATACGCTTGGGGACAAATTCCTGCAAGAGCAATGTGTGGTCACAACTATGAAGGAATTTTTCCCCCTTTCTTTCTTTTTATTTCTTTAAAAAAAAAATCACCCTGTGTTCAACTACGAGACAGACTTGTATGCATTTCTTAGTGTTGGGGGCACAAGAGAGTTTAGATAATATGTATCGCCTTGGAGTCCCAAATTAATTTAGAGAAAGTTTTTGTAATATTTCTCTAGCATGGTGTTAAGTATCCAAAAGTACTTAATTGATATGTTAGAAAACATATTCTCAACAAACATTTATCAAACATTTGATTTTTCATAGTACTTTCAGGTTCTACAAAAAGAATGCTTTGCTTTTGTTTTGAACATTTCCCAGTAGATTGACTATTTATCATGAACCCTAAATAAGTTTGTACTATGCACAATGCAAGGGGTGAAATGTTTGGATTTAAATAGGCATAAAACCAAATTCCTAAGAAATTTTCTATTTTGTGGAGAAAGAACATGTTGGAATAAATGCAACAGTGAGACTAAGCTGACACAGCACATGGATTTGTGAGTTCCTTTCTCTTACCCTCATTCATCTGACTACCTGGCTGCCAGACACCAATATTTTAAATCATTGCAGGAGAAATATTCTGAAAAGCAACCAAATGGATCTTTACATACACAAATGTCTTGCAAAAATCCTTCTTTAATATTAAAGATGTGGTTCTGCAGAACTAACATGGCTCCAGGGTAAGAAGGAACCTGTTGGGGGGTGCCATGTTGTCTCAGTCAGGTGAACGGCTGACTCTTGGTTTTGGCTCAGGTCATGATCTCAGTGTCCTGGGATCGAGCCCCATGGTAGGCTTTGTGCTCAGTGGGGAGTCTGCTTGAGGATTCTCTCTCTCCCTCTGCCCCTCACTCTGCTGCACACTCTCTCTTTCTCTCTCTATTTCTCTAAAATAAATAAATAAATCTTTAAAAAAAAAAGAAGGAGGAGGAAACTGCTGGGGATGTGGGAAGGTCTGGCTCTGCAGGGTGGTTGCTGTGATGAGATAATGTGAAGGGCAAGAGGAAGATAAGGAAGGGTTGATTTGATGTTTGTACCTTTTATATCATTTCTTATTTTTAAATTAATTCAATTCTATGAGTAAAATAAAAATATATGAATGTATTTTAAACATTACAGAGAATGTTAATTTCTATGTGACTTTCTACACTACCAATCAGTTCTTATGTCCTTTCTGCAAGTACACCTATGTAAGTTCATGGTTTACCTTTACACAATCATGTGATATTTTATTTAGAAATACGTGTGTGTTCACTGGGTGAGGCAGTATGTTGGACGGTTAGGAGAGCAGGCTCGGACTACCCCGGTAACTTCAGGCAAGTCACATAACTTCTCTCGGACTCATCTGTTAATTGGGGATAATAACATGGCCAATGAAACCAATGTTATCCTTTGAAAAGGTTAGTATTATTCATAATTGCCCGAACCTGGAAGCAACCAAGACGTCCTTCACTAGGTGAAAGGATAAGTAAACTACAATAATGAGATATTATTTAAAACTGAAAAGAAATGAGCTATCAAGCTATGAAAAGTCACAGAGAAAATTTAGATGCGTATTCTTAAGTGAAAGAAGCCAATCTGAAAAAGTTACATGTATGATTGCAATGATATGATGTTTTGGAAAAGGCAAAACTATGAAGCCAGCGAAAAGATCAGTGGATAAAAGGGATTAGAGAGGCAAGTGGGATGAAAAGACAGAACACAGAGGAATTTTAGGAGGTAAAACTACTCTGTATGGTACCGTAGTGGTGGATACATGTGTCCAAACCCATAGAATGTATAACATCAAGAGTGAACCCTAATGTTAACTACGGAATTTGGGTGATTATGATGGGTCAGTGTAGGTTCATCAATTGCAACGAATGTACCCCTCTGGTGAGGGATATTGACAGTGAGAGGAACATGCATGCGTAGGAGAAGGAGATATATAGGAAATCTCTGCACCCACTCAACTCTGCTGTGAACATAAAACTACACTAAAAAATAAAGTCTATTTAAAATAATATTAATTAACTAGACAAATGTCTTTCAAGAGAAAGAAAAAAATGGATGGCCTAAATAATGGGAACGACAAAAGGGAATATTTATAGATACAGTCAAGATTTGAATATAATACGATAATGTAGTTTCAGACCATTAAATTTGAAAATTTAGATGAAGTGGTTATGTCCCAGAAAAACATAAATGATAAAAATTTACTCAAGAAGAAATTAAAAAGAAATTATAAAAAATAGAAAATATTGTCTTTAATTACTTTTAATGCATGTATAGAAAGATGCATAAATTATGAAAGAACAGCTCAATTAATTTTTATAAAATGAATATACCCATGAAACCAACACTTGGTGACCGAAGAGTATTAGCAATCATTAAGTGCCCTCTCCCTTATGCTCCCTTTCAATCGCCAATTACCCAAGAGTAACTGGTATCCTGCATTCTTAGAACATGGATAAGTTTTGCCTGTTTTTTAGCTTTATATGGATGAACTCACACAGTGAGCTCTCATCTTTGGCTGGCTTCTATTGCTCAACATCCCATCTGTGAGATTCATCTCTGTTGTTACGTGTGATTGCGGTTGGTTCATGCTCTCTGCTCTACAATGTTCCGTTATACGACTACACTACGATTTATTTATTCAACTGTTTACGGACATTTTGAGGACTTCCCAGCTTCTTTAAAGTGCTTCTGTGAACATACTTACACATATTTGTTTAGAAAAAAATTGTGAAATTTTGTAAGTATGTAAACATAAATGAAAGATATGTGTACTTTCAGTTTGGGTCGATAGTGACAGTCTTCTAAAATTGTTGTACCCACGCTTACAACGCATAATGGATGAGGAATTTTTTGCTCTTTAATTGTCTTTATTTTATCAACCCTACAATGTAAGCTTCATGAAAGCTGACAACTTTTATTCCATTCATTCCATTATATTTCCAGTTGATTTTTTAAATTAACTAATAAATTTGATATTGACATTTAGGCAATTTATTTCTTTGAAAATCACATTGTAGTGAAATCAATTTACTTGTTCTTCTCTGAACACCATCTTCTTTTTCACAGTTCTATTTCCTTACATGTATGATTACTTCTGCCAAAAATCTTCCTCTCTTCCTTGACTACTCTTTGTTAGGGAAAACTTTTCCCAAGAGATGTTATAATCAAGCAGGGGTCATTATAGCACAGTCTTGAAGAAGATAGGACTTAGCTGGTCATCTTTGCTGCTCTCAAGGAAATCACCCAACAGGCCAGAGTAAGCTTTAATTCAATTCTGCAACTACTTTGGGGGTTTGTTTATCCTTCTGCACATTTTTACATTCACTTAAATGTTTATTGAGCAAGTACTGTGTACTAGAACTGTGTTATGTGAGAAAAATCAGACCTAGCCTCTGTCCTCATGGGGCTTACATTTGCTGACACATACACGCATTGAAGAAATAATAACAGAATTAAATGTCAAATTACAAATGGGAAAAATTGTATAGAGTAGAGGCATAACGATTTATAAGAGGACAAAATGGAAACATTTTCCTGGTCAAGAAAGTAAAAAATATTTGCAAAGAAGTTGCAAGTGAACTGAAGTTTTAGAAGTAAACGTGGAGGGGAAAGAGGAAAGCATTCCAGGCATAGGGAAAAGCAAGTATAAAACCCTATGAAGGGGTACATGACAAATCCCCACAATACAAGAAAGCCAGGGTAAGTGGCTTGCAGAAAACTAGGGGACCAAAGGAATAAATTAATCCTGGAGAGGCCTATTAAACAACGTAGGTCTGTATGTACAATTAGAATGTATAGAATATGTTTGAAAGTATGTGCTGTTGGGCAGGGCATCTTGATGTTGTGCATGATCAGATCTGCACTTACAAGAAGACATTTTGGCTGAAAGGCTGAAAGTTTTTGGAGGCAAAAAGCAACTATGGAAGCAGAAAGAACTCTTAAGGAGGCAAAAAGCAACTATGGAAGCAGTGGCCCACAAAGGAAAGTGTTCTATTCAGGTGGTGGCAATGTTGAAGACCAGCAAAAACACTCAAAGGAGACTTGTAGGATGATAGTAGCAGGATTGTTGATGGGTTTAAGGAGAAGTAGGATGAAGAGATGTCGAGTGTATCATTTGCATTTCTGACACTGACAGCTGGTTAGATATTGATGCCATTCACCGGGATGAAAAATGGGCAGAGAAAGATACTGATGTCTAGTCTGATCAAGAGAGGATAGGAAGGAGGCTGAGAAAGGGGAAGACAACATGATTTGGACAGTAACATGTAAGGAATGGTGAATTTAGTGATTAACAGGTAATTAATGGGCTAAATCATGAGATTTATGTAGTTTAATGTTTGAATTTAAAAAGTGACATTTAGGCACATCCTTCATCATCCTGAGTATAAATTAATTGAGAAATAGAAGAGTCAGACACTTAGGACAAAAGTTATTACTGCAAAGACTGGGTAACAGTGTATGGCTTAGGAAAAACAACCAAAGGCACTTTTTAAGAATTGTTCTAAGAATTGAATTTGCCATGTTCCAATTGTAATCTTTCTGGCCTGATAAGGCAGAGCCTGCTCAGCTAATGTACTTTCAACAGGAAAGGCCAGGAACACGCATGCTCCATACGGATATGCAGATTCTAAATTCTCCCAATTAGATATGTCATCTTGCCTCCTTAGAAAGGACCCAGTGAAGGTCTGGAGAGAAGAGCAGAAGCTGTCATTCTCAAAACGTCTTCCTTACTTAGTATGTCTCCAGGAAAGAAGGGATAGGCTCTTTTCCTTATGAATAATAACTGTCAGTGATGTCAGCACCTGAACAGTGTAGGGCTAGTGCTCAAATGGGACCAGATTACCCAGGTTCATAAATGTCAGGCTATGGTGTTAGTGTTTTACTTAGAGGAGACCAAAATGCTGCAGGGTTTTGAATAGGAAAGTGGCAGGCGAAAGTCACACTCTAGAAGGTACTGCAGTGACTGGAAAGAGGACTTGAATCATGTTGACCATAGAGGGTTTCTAGCTTTGCTAATGTTATTATGAGGTGAGGGGCCTGGATATTGGTGAATATTGGTGTGACACATTTGGATTTATTTTATTTTACTTTTATAAGGCTTTCAAGATTTGACTGCAGGGGTGACCAAAATTTTCTCTAATTTATCTGATTTGGTCTGCTAGAGAGACTTGCACTCTAAGCAAAATGTAAATAACTACCTTGTGGAAATGCATCATTCTTAAACAAGTATCTATTAAAGGGCACATACAGTCATTCATAAAGATAAGCACCCTCCCTTTATGGTTCTTCTTCCCTTTTTTTCTTTTTTTTTCCTTTTTGAGGGCTAGACTTTTGGCCAACATCTACAGATGTTAGAATTTAGCCATAAGATTTTTAAAAATTGGCATACTTTCAAAATTAGTCCATGTTGAAAATTTGAAGCCCAACTTAGGTCCCAAGAGAGTCTTATCTCTAAAAGTGAAATGGAGTTGTCAGAAAGAACAATACACTAAACTACTAATTAATGAGTTTTTAAATATGAAATAAATAAAATCTTAACTACTATAAGAGTAAAAGAAAATCAGCCTTATATTGTACTGGAAAAGGTAAGCAGGTTGATGTATATGTTAGAAAAAGTCTGGAAACTCCAAAAGCTTTCAAGCCAATAGAATATTCTTGATCATTTCTGGTAAAAACTCAGCACTTCTCCAGTGATGAAAGATTTATTTTTCAGTTCTGGCAATTTAGCAATTATTAACTTTTCCATAATTAATGAGTAGAAGCTGAATCACATGTGGGAATCTAATTTTTATTATAATGAGGCTTTTCATGTTTTCAAAAATAATCGTCTAATTTTTTCTCCAAGGATTAACAATTAATAGGTAATTTCAACATTGCTGTGTTCATATCTCCTGAGATTATTAAATTTGAATAACTTCTTATAAACAGAATTCTCTGGGGTGGAATTTCTCATCCTTTGAGCTCCATGGAATGACACGTCCCAAGAGAACTGTGAATTTGGAAATGGCAAGAATTAAGCCCAGACTTGTTCAGCTGGGAAGTGTCTGGGTGTTTACCGATGGAGGTGACTTCACCATCCACCTTGACCTTCTGTTGAAGGGCCAGTCTGAGTCTGGTGATTTCATCCTGTAAGAGCCTTACCATTTTAAGGCTAGAATTGAAAATGAGAAAAAAAGGCAATCTTCTCTTGTACTCTTCACATGTAATAAAATAAGTAGTTAACAAAGCAAAACAAAATGTGAGTGGGTGACATTCTGAGCACCTTCTCTATCTTTACTAGAGAACTTGAGATTTCTGGGTTTCTTTTGTATTTGATCATAGCATGATCTTTAAGGCTGAGCGCTTGATTTCTAAAACAAGTTCTAGCTAGTAACTCCAGAGTTGTGCATTACTGAAACTTCCTAACAATCACTAGTGGTAAAGCTTCCCCTGTGCTCACTTGCTAACAGGTAGGCTTGATGGATCAATGCATTGGTTCGACCTCTGCCAAAAATGTGCACAATTAGTGAGTAGTGGAGGTCACAGTTGGCTCATTGACGATCCCATTTTCTCTCTGCGGATGTTTTCAAAGCTCCAAGCTATGTTTCAGCGTTATTGAAGAGCATATAAGTTGAAGAACAACTTGTTTTTTAGTTTCTAGGAGTTATACTTCATTTTTGAAACAGGGTACAACAATTTGAAGGGCATTATTACTTTGCCAATTTAATCTGCATTTGGCTAGAACACACTTCAAGTTCTTGGGAGGGGGCCAATTGTTATGCAAATTTAGACTGCTGCCTTATTATAGTTGAGGCAAAGATGTGCAAAAGGAGATAGCAGCTGTTTAGATGAAATAAGAATTTAACTGGATTTGAACCCTGTTGAAGGCCTGACAAATCTTTCTGTAATGTTAGAACTTACGAATACATTGATGTCTTCTTGCAGGATGTAATGTTCTAACAAAGCTCACATTACAATTCCAAATTGGGCTGGTTGACAATAATTCAAAATAGGTAAACAAGATTCCTTATTTAAGTTATAAAGTATAGGAGAAGTAATCCGAAGTGGTTTATTAAGTACAGCAACAAAAGCAAAGATAATTATTATAACGACAATACCATGAATCCTATGAAATAGGTTATTTCTATTTCTATATTTCTTTCATTTGAGATTTTCAAAGATGTTTACATCCAAAGAAAGAGCCAAGATAGTCTCCATATTCTCTTTCCAAAGCTTCTTTGGAGAGTTAACAATAGCTTGTGTGTTAGTTTTCATTTATATAGCAACGATGGGAGCAAAAAATAAATTATAAAAAGTGGATATTCAAAATGGCTCTGTAACAGGGAGAAACTTCTCATGTCTGACTCTATATTGCTTCTATTTCCCCTCCTGCTGTGACCTATAGCTTAGAAACTTCTGCTTAGCTCTGCATAAATCACAGGTAAGATTTGCAAAAACTGCTCTTCACCTCAAACCTACCTCCTTGGAGGAGAAAAGGAAATGTGTACGGAAATGAATATACTATGTTTAAGATTTACGGGAATGAAAGGACCAGGTTCTTGTATGTGAAGTTGAACTGACAAGGACAAAACAATTTCACAACGTTCAGACCCTTGGGGGCACCTGAATGCCTGCAGATATCAGTCACTTCTTGACTCTAACCCTGCAGCTTCATCTTTTCCTACATAAAAGAAGTTTGAATTTCAAGTTGAAGGGAGATAGTTCTTTAGGAAGGTAGTCCACCATCTCCTAGATTTGCTGGCTTTTTGAATAAAGTCCCTTGCCTTACCCCAACATTTTGCCCCTCTACTTATTGGCTGGTCCTACAGTGGACGCAGTTACAGCTCCACTGAGAAGAATGGGAAATTTTCTAAAAATTTTGCCTGAGGTCACATCTTACCTGTCTTCAGAAAAATAGGAAATTTTAGAACTGGAGATTTCAATCCAATTTAACATTTGTTGGAGACTATGTCAATTACTAGCTCGAGAAAGTATATAGCTTCAATAATTGTTCAAACTACAATTCTTCAGGTGACCTTTTATCTTTGAGAAGTTGGGTTTTTGGTAGTTGTGATCAAAGCAGGCTTTGTGTGAAAATCAAAGTGGAGCAGAAAATGACAGTGGTTAGGCCCAATCTAATTTCAAGGTTTGAAAAGGTGTGCAGTGTCCCTGACAGGCACACACATCTCATTAGTAAGTAATTGTGATTATTTAAGAAGGAAATAAAAATGTTGTCTTTTCTCTCACCTTTTTTTTTTTTCTCTTTTTCTTTTGCTTGTCTTCCTTTGTCTTTCTTTGGAGATGGTGATATGACTGAGGGTCTAGTTGGTGGCAAGGCCCAGGAAGCTCAAGGACAACAAAGTGACAGTGGGGCCAAAGAAATGTGGAGCTTGGGAAGTGGTGGGTGGGAGGTTAGGAGATCTGCTGCATACAGGAGGAATGAGAAAGTAAGCAAACATAAAAGGATACTAGGAGCCAAATTTCTCACTGTTGGGAGGAGGGACTTCAACTATGTAAATGAAGAAAACTAGAAAAGTATTGAATTGGAACTGGAGTTGTTGACATGAACTCACAAAAGAAACCCCAATAGGTGAATAGATACAGAAGTAAATCTAGATACATGTGTGTGTCTATGTGTGCATACAGTTATTTTCTAAATATATCCACTTAAGAAGGCCTAGAATCAATGATACCTCAGTAGCAATGAGAACATGGAGCACCAGACCTCTGTTTCTATATGACATATGCCACTAAAATAAACCAGGACTCTCTGCATAATTGACTGATTCGAGGCTGAGACAGAGAGTACAAGTTGAGCCTACATATCATATGGGGCCATAAAGTAAAAAAGGTCTAAAAAAAATGATGGAGACACTTCAAAAAGACACGGGAGCTATGTTGAAGGGTCTCTCACTTGCCAAATATGGAGCAATTTAAACACCAAAATAAATGTCAACAGTTTATTACCCATTGGAAGAAATAGAAACCTATGAATCCACACTGATAAAAACAAATTAAAAAATAAATCCAGAGGGGAGAAAGCAAAGGTCATCCTTAGAGTAGACTGCCAACTAATAAATGAAATGTTGATAAGTAAATCATCCTTTGTCAATTAGCTTAGCGGTGTTTGGTTCAGGTAGGAGTCATCAGTGGAAATGAAAGCTGTGGAGTAAAGGTTTGATGAGGAACAGGGTATTGATAAAGTCCCAGAGTACCTTCCTATAAAATATTTATCAATTACATATGGAAAATGATGACTTTATGTTGAAAAAATCTGGCACGAACTTGATTATGTGCTTTCTGCTCTGATGTCTTAAGATCATAGCATCATTTCTGTGGAGTTCCTGTGAAGGATACATGACCTAAGTCTGGATGAGTAGAAATATCAGATGGAAACAGGTGAAGCACATCCTCCAGGTAGGAGGGTTTATTCTCTTTAAGACTCTCAAAGTCATGGAAGACAGGGAAGGGCAAAGGTACTTTTTCAAATTGAATAGAAGACTAAAGAGGCATGACAACTAATGCAATATGAGATCCTCGATTAGATCCAGGGCCACAAATTTTAATGAGGTATATATATATCTCACCATATTGTACTCTCAACTTCATATTTATATATATATATATATATATATATATATACACACACACACACACACACACACATATACACGTATCCCACATCTGCTTTATCCATTCATCAGTGCATGGACTTTGGGATTCTCTCCAACATGTGGACATTGTTGCTATAAACATCATGGTGCATGTACCCCCTTCGAATGTGCACTTTTGTATCTTTTGGGTAAGCACCTAGGAGAGCAATTGCTGGATCATGTGGTTGTTCAATGTTTAACTTTTTGAGGAACACCCACACTGTTTCCCAGACTGTCTGCACCACTCTGCATTCCCACCAACAGGATGGGAGGGTTCCCCTTTAAGCAGAACATTATCTGCTGGCAATTTCATAAGAGGAAACAAAACCTCTGCGAGATGCACCCAGGGTCAGGCAAGCAGTTGCAGAATTCACCCCAAGGCTCCTGACGCCAAGCCCCTTGAAGCCACCAGCATGCCACTATCCAAAAGAATTCCCAGACTCTCCTTCTGACTCCACCACCAAAGAAACTACAGACAGAATATGGCACCTCAAAATATCGAGATAATAGTAAAACTAGAAAGTCAAGCTCAACTTTTAAACAGGAACAGGCCCATTTGGATAATTTTGAATTTTCCCTCCACCCTAATTTTAACTCTTCTGATGAATAAACTAATCAATGATGAAACATCACCTTTGTCAAATGACATCATCCAAGTCTGTATCAGATGAAAAAAAGCCATCTAACTCTAGATGCTGGCCACTCAACCATATCTTAGGCCCAATTGAATAAACATTGTTAGATGAAGGAACAAATTAGATGTTACAAACAGGCACAGAGTGAATCTCACCTTCCCTTTCTAATAAAAGAGGGTTCCTAGGAAACAGATAGTCAAAATACATTTGTAAGCAATAAATGGACAGAGAAATTGTGATCCCCTGCAAAGTTCTACCTGCAGGGAAACTAAGTAATTCTTGCACCAAACCCAGAATGCTGACAGCTACTTCAATTTTACTTTGTGGCTCAACTAGAGAAAAGAGAAAAGCCCAGGAGGTTTTGGGATAATGAGAGGTTTTACCTCCAGTCCTGACATAGATAGGACATTATGCCAAAATAGCTGTGTTTTCTCTGAACACTGGCGTCCTGTGACAAGCTGCCTCCCTGACTCAGATGCTGACGTTATATATATAGTGAGATACTTAACAAATTTTGGGTGATGTAAGTGAAAGAAATACAAAAGTTCTTTGTACTCTTCCTGCAACTTTTCTGTAAGTTTTAAATTCTAAATAAGTTACTAGAAATTTGCCAACATAAAATGGAAAATAATATCATAAATAATGTTATTATTTAGTAGGCTGAGTGAAAAAGATATTTAGAGTTGTGTGAGGTAAGGGTGTGGAGAGAATGAGTGAAGGCTCCAGGGACTGAAGAAGACTGAAGCTCTGACAGGTTTTGATAAAAAACAGAGCAGAGGAGGAAGATGAAGGGCATTGCAGGTCAGAGAAATAGTAAGAACAAAGGATTTGGGATGGCATCGAATATGGTGTTCTTGACAACCAGCAAATAAGCAATGGTTGGTTGAGCTGGAGGACTTGTGTTGAGAAATGGAGAGAGATGGGTTGAAAATGTGAAAGGAGTCCACAGTATGGATGGTTCATCAATAAAAGGCAGAGCAAATTAGGGTTTGATCTCAGTTTCAAAAGAATGTACAGACAAAAAGCTCAGGCAAAGCAAGAGAGAAAATGATTTTGTTTTTTTTAATTTTGTTTATTGAGTTTTTTAAAGCAATTTTATCCGAGAAAATACATCAAGAGCTCAAACTTTATCATTGGCTTAATGTTACTCTAAGATGACCTCTTTGTTTTGGGAAAACTATTCATTCACTCAACAAATACGCATTGCCTACTTCTTTGACCACATCAGAACTCACTGTCACCTCAGATCTTTGCATGGCTCTTCTCTCTGTAAGAAACGTTCTTCTTGTACATTATCATTCTATTTTATTTATTTTAGCTTTAAAGGAATAGCCTTGAGTTTGAATTTTAGAACCTTATTAAGGGGCGCCTGGGTGGCTGGGGCACCTGGGTGGCTCAGTCGTTAAGTGTTTGCCTTCAGCTCAGGGTGCGATCCTGGAGTCGTGGGATCGAGCCTCACGTCAGGCTCCTCCGCTGGGAGCCTGCTTCTTCCTCTTCCACTCCCCCTGCCTGTGTTCCCTCTCTTGCTGGCTATCTCTATCTCTCTGTCAAATAAATAAATAAGGTCTTTAAAAAAAAAAACTTATTAAGAATGCTTAACTTTTGGGGTGCCTGGGTGGTTCAGTTGGTTTAACATCTGCTTTCGGCTCAGGTCATGATTTCGGGGTCCTGGGATCAAGTCCTGGGTTGGGCTCCCTGCTGGAAGGGGAGTCTGCTTCTCCCTCTTCCTCCGCCCCTACACCATATGCCCCCTCCCCCCGCTCATGCTCTCTCTCACTTACTCTTTCTCAAATAAATAAATAAATAAATAAAATCTTTTTAAAAAAGGAATGCTTAACTTTTTCCATAACAGCAAGTTTTTCCCCAATGCTAGTTGAAAATATTCTCAGAACATGACAAAATCTTCTCTAGTGTTTTATTAAAAAGTGTTTATTACCTGTTTCTCTCCAACCCACCACCATCTCTAGGAAAGCAAAAGCTTCCCATGGGGAAGCATGAGGTCTGATAAGACAGATCTCAAAGACTGAGCAATAGGAATGCATTTATTCTTGAGAAGTTCATTCATAAAAATTGTATTGATCTATGCAATTTTCCATTTTTAGTGACTTATAATTTTACATAAATTATCTAAAGAATATGTAGACTAAGACAGGAAGTAATGGTTCAAACTTGAGTTTTTAGTATCATTACAAATTACTAAAAATTGTTTGGGTAGATTAAGCAACTTCTTTTCTCATTGATTTGTGAAGTTCTTGTCACCCCCTACTACATTATTATACATACACTTTCTGTCTGAACGATTGTTCTTTTCCACTGGTCTATCTCACACATCTTACTTATATCATTACCACAATATGTACTGATAAAAGTTTACAATGCATTTTCATCTCTGAGCACATAAACTCCTTTCATTACTCTTCTTTTTCATAGATATTTTCAACTCACTTGTTTATTCCAAAGTTTAGAATCAATTTCTCAACTACCAGTTTAAAAAAAAAGGAGAGATTTTCATGGGAATTGAATTTTGTTATAAATTAACTTAGAACAAAGTAACATTTGTACTTTTTAGGTCATTTTTACCTTGCAGGATTAAACACGTTTCAAAGAAATGCACTTGCATGAAATCTGGAAGGTAGATGAAATAGAGGCTCTTCTTTCGGTGATGGTAATAGTTGATGGACTGGTTCTGGCAGACACAAATTATTTAAAGGCCAAACTGCACATGTCGCTCTGTGGTGGAATGGGCAGCTGTGATAGCAACACCAGTTTCCAGATGTTTCCTGAGAATTCCTTGAGAATAGCAGTAACAGTTCTGATTTTTGGATAGTAGTTGCATGGCATGGCCTTGCAATCTGATGATAGTCTTATGAATTCCACTCTTCCATTAATTTCAGTAAAATTTTAAGTACCCAATTCCTTTTCTGTATGAAACGCGCAGGCTGATTTCTTGCTCCTGCACTGAAGCTTATTCCCATAAACAGATTTACAAAGTGTGGCATCTGAGATTTTCTCAGCAAGTTGGCCTAAAGGCAAAAATGACCTAATTGCCAGTGAAAAATGAGATACTGGTGGTTAATTGGATAAGTAGAAAAACTGCTTATTACATGATTACTCGAGGTTGCCTGGAAGAAAGGGGCTATTTGAGGCACATTCTGGAGCTGCTGTCATAAAACCATTGTAATGGAGCCATTTTGGGTCAGTGGTTAATTCCAGAAATAATAAAAGGCTTAAAGAAAGAGAATAAAATGTTCTGGATTTTAAATAGTGTTCTCAAAGCATGGTCTAGGAACAGGAAACCTTCTATGACTGCCGCAAGAATGTTTTCCCTAATAGACCCAGAGTTGACGTGGCTAAAAAGTAAGACAGAGTCTGATCTTGCAGTTTGAGTTCATAGTTTCACCAGATTTCTATGGGAAATTTAGGACACTGATTAGGCAAGAGTGTGACTTTAAGAACGCGATAGGAGGGCCTGTTGGTGGATTTGGACGAATCTATGAATCACCAAACCTGCATGAGCTCTTTTGCTCTCCGTAGTCCCTTCTGACCGGATGAAGGCTGTGCTGTTGTGCTTGAAGATCCTGCAAAGCTTTTACGTGAGGCAGGTACCTACAGAGGAATTCTAATTCTCTTCACGTCCCCTTCATCATTGCCCTCAGGTCCATATTAAAGGCAGATTCCAGCATGTCTCGGGAGAACAATTATGGAGTGGAGAGCAAAAAATTTTAAGATTTTATGACTTTACCTCAGTAGAAACTGGAGCAAATATGTATGAGACAGAATTCTAAGAGGCTGATGAGGAAGGAAGAAAGTCGTTGATGTGAATTGAATTTATCTGTACGGGCAATTACCAGAGACGTGGATTCAGGGTGCTCAGTGTGCTTGAGCATCTGAGATCAGCACTGAAACTCTGCTCAAGTGGTAGAGAAATCTCAGTGGTGGCCTTCATTAGATTAAAATGGGGTGCCAGACTTCCCGGCTTGTTGGTGGCTGTGGTAGACATTCATTTTTGTTGACAAATACTTCAAGTCCTCTACTGAGAACATCACGAAAGTGCACTTGTTAGTGCATAGGGGGTACGTAACTAATTCTGTTCGATAAACTGTGAGAGAACTTGACACACGTCATTTGCAGGCTATTACATTTAATTGCTGAATCCACACTTCCAGAGCATTTCTTCCTTCTGCTACAGTGACAGGCAATGTTCAAGATGGTGGCTGTTTCATCAGCTTGGTTCACTGAGTAACTTCAAGAGTGGAACCCCATCATTGACTTGCTCTGGACAAGTGGTGTGAGTAAAACATAAACCTTTTATATATAAATAAAAGCACTGGTACTTGAGGTTGTTTACTACTGCATTGCTGGGGAACATGAACAAAAAGACCTGACTCCTGATTGCTCCATAAGCTGGACCTTGGCACTCGTAGGCTCCTCACTCCCTCCCCTCTCCTTGGAGCGTGGGATCCATTTGCCTTTCCCTCTCCCAGGGACAGAGCCTTGAAATGGTGATGTGATGTTGAAAGCACCTGCATGGTGTATTGACAGCCCAGTTAGGGCCTCTTTACAAACTTTTAAGATTTGGAAGGCAGGTGCAGGGATCCATTTATCTTGCTGCTACCCAAGATAAGTGTGGCATATAAGTTCTCTTTGCTATTATTATAACTGCTACCTTCCTACCTGGAGTGACTGCCTCTTTCTTCAATCTCTCCCTGTCCTCTGTGTATTAGATTACACCAGGAAAGCTCCCGAGAGAGGGTTGTGAATGTGTAAGTTTAATTTAATTTATCTTGACTTGACCTAAAAGAAGTGAAATGTTGAAAGTTTATTGTGTTAGCCATTTATCTACTACATCACGGTGAACCCCAGAAAATTTCCAAAAATACTGCCTTTACCAAAGCACTGGGAAATACGAGAGAAGTGACAACTTCTTTAGGAAGATCGATAGTAAGTGCCTTCTGAAAGCTGGAGATGGCAGAGGAAGATGCCATGATGTAATGGGCTGCCTGATTTCAGCAGGATGATGGAATCCTAGAAATGCTGTGCTGTGTAGCTCTTAAGCATCGGGCAAGAATGCATATGGGCAAGAGGGCCAAAGCATGAATTGCAATGATTAGACCCATGGGAATAATCCCCTTCTCCTTAGGACTCACATAACATCTGCATGAGTTGCATACTGACTCTTACTTGATCTGTATACCAAAAACTGAAACACAAGATCCTCTTGCCCTGTTGGTGGGAATGCAAATTGGTGCAGCCATTGTGGAAAAAAGTATAGAGTTTCCTCAAAAAATTAAAAATAGAACTACCTTATGACCCAGCAATTGCAGTGCTAGGTATTACTGAAAAAATACAAAAATACTAATTCAAAGGGATGCATGCACCCCGATGTTTATAGCAGCATTATCTATAATAGCTAAATTATGGAAATAGCACAACTATCCATCGACTGAAGAATGGATAAGGAAGATGTGAATATATATATACATATATATATATATATATATATATGGAATATTACTCAACCATGGAAAGAATGAAATCTTGCCATTTGCAATGACATGGAGGGAGCTAGACAGTATTAAGCTAAGTGAAATAAGTCAATTAGAGAAAGACAAATACCATATGATTTCATTCACATGTGGAATTTAAGAAACAAAACAAATGAGAAAAGGGGAAAAAAACAGAGGGGGGGGGCAAACCAAGAAACAGATTCTTAATTATAGAGAACAAACTGATGGTAACTAGAGTGGAGGTGGGTGGGGAGATGGGTTAAATAGGTGATAGGGATTAAGGAGTGCACCTGTTGTATGGTCACTCTATTTTACACCTGAAACAAATATTACACTGTATGTTAACTAACTGGAATTTAAACAAAAACGTAAAAAAAAATCCCCACTAAATTTAGGGAACACAGACCTAAGTCAACAATAAAGAGTTATGGTTCTCATCTAATTTCCTGACCTGAGTTTGTTCCCAGACTCAAAGTCCTTTAAATAGTAGAAAGGATGGATTCCTTGAAGAAAAGACACTGCAATAGTGTCATGAGTTTGTATTCTAAAATTCCTCCTAAAGTTCCCTCTTCTCCTCTTTCCAGTCATTCTCAAGGAAACCTGTGGCCATTTATAATGACTTTATATACTGGGAAAAGAGTTACACTCAAAATACTAGGATGGTATTAAACACTGGCTCTGAACCTACTCAAACCCCTGGGAAAACGAAATGCCACCATGGTTCACCAGAGGAGGGATTTAAGGGAGTTGTATAATCAGTAGTCTATTGGCCACAATTTCTTTTACAGGGGCTCTATTGGAGAGAATGCAGAGTTAAAGTAGCAGAGTCGTGGAGTGGTATCTATTGGCTCACTGGCCCAAAGGGTGAGGACTATCAAACGGGAAGGGGGTTAACTCCCTGCACCCACTCCAACCCACTAAAACTGTATATCAAAGCAACCCTGTATCTCTAAGGGAAGAGCTGAGGGAAGCGGCACCTGAAAGAGCCATAGATGTGGGTTCCTATCAAATCTCAGTTTAACACGCTTGTTTGGCCTCTGCAGAGATGGGTGTGCCACATAAAAGCCCTCAGAGCTCCGCGGTCTGCAGCATGTCCATAGCCTTTCCAGCGGGAATGGTAAGTTACCCTCCCTGAGAACACCCACCTTTAGGAGAGAGGCACAATGCTTGTGGCATCTTTCAGTTTGGAGATCAAATATGCCATATTTGCAAATGCTGCTTCGGCCCATTGACAGGGTCACTCATAGAGCTGCCCATTTCAGTGAACCCCAGAGGGAGCTCTGTAGCCGGAGTCTAAGCCGCTTTCCTGGGCAGGTGACACAGTGATGCTTCGAAGCGTGCAGCAGATCACTGTGCTGAGCGGAGTCTCCAGCGCGCCCCAGCGACAATCACGGTGGGGAATTCTAGAGGTGTGGAAGAACCCCATTTCCTTTTTGTCAAACATGTATTGAAAAATGGCTCTCGGCTTGCTGCTAGGTTCTTATAGAGACTGAAGAGCTGGTCACAGGGCACCAAGTGACCCTAAGACCAAATAAACATTTGTTGAATAAGGACAATTTGAAGCAGTTTATTGAACTTTCCTTCTCGAGGCCGTGCATGAAAAACTGCAATCTCCAGATATGTTGTTCTCTTGGCTTTTCATGTCCCTCCCTTTTCCAGCACAATTCTAATGTCCCAAGAAAGTCCCTACATCATCAGTTTGAACTGTTCACTTTGAGTTCTAGCTGGGTTACTTTATAGAGAATGTTGGCTGCAGAGTGGATAGATGGAGAAAGAAATGTACCCAAAGGGGATGTGTTACACTGGGGGCAGGTAGAAACAAACATGCTCATGCGAAATGCTAGAGATATTACATGGTATGGAAACTTCAAAAAGCATTTACCCCTATAAAATGTGGAAAGAGGTTGTGTGGGGTTACTGCCTTGAAACTTACTAGGTACTGAGCTCTGAGTATTTTAGCTAAGGATATCCTCGGGTGAGTGGCAAGTTCTCTCTGTTTTAAAGCCTCCCCTCGGGTAAGTTAAAATCCCTTTACAATATGGAGAATTTCAGATCATTAATTTTGGTTTTCCTACAATTGAAACTGCAGTGTCTCTATATTTTCATGAATGTTTCCATAGAAAGGAAGAGAAATGGTATATTAACCACACACACTTACACATACACACATCTTGGCGGGTGAAGCAATGGTCAACATTTAATTCTAATTTTAGATAATCTAGACCCTCGCTCTGGTTCGTCCTTTAAATAATTTTTAAATGCTAGGACATTCTCTTAACCTCCTGGAACCTCTTTGAACCATCAATAAGATGGGATGAAAATTACCTGAGATGTTTCACAAGGTTGTTACAAGGCTTAAGTAAGAGGATGCATTTGAATTCTGTGCTTTGTAAATAGTAAATGCTGTAGAAATGTTTCTTTCTCGTTTTTTCTCAGATTCTCACGTCAAAAATTTCTCAAGGGGAGGATTGTGGCTTATTCATTTTTGACTCCCCCATACACCTAACCTCATGCATTGTACATGACAGTTACTTAGCCATTGTTGACCTAAACTTGAAATGAGAACAAAATATTGGTGGCCAATATAGGATTTTGGTGACCTGGGAGCAGTCCTCCATCCACTGAGTCCCTGTCTATTACCGTGTTTGACGGTAGCTGAGTAATGGAAAGAGGCTTAGTGATTCCAAGGTAGTCACTCTTTACACTGAACCTTTTAGTAGCCTTTAGCCCAGGGCCGCTGAGCACATCTTCACTAGTTCTACCTTTCCCTTGCCTTCCCGCCTGGCAGTATCTTGCCTCTCCACATCAGCCTGGCATCCCCAATCCCTCTGCCACCTCCCCCACAGCAGCCTGTTGCTCAATTCCCAAACTATGCCGCACATATAAGAAACCTCTAGTAGGGTCAATGCTCCCATAGACCTTCTCTTCAGGATGTGTTCAGATACCACCAGACACAAAATAGAAAGTAAAATACTTGAAGACTAGGATGTGAATTATTTGTAACATGAGTTCACTTAAAAACAGGGAGTGAGAGGGGGCGCTCGGGTGGTTCAGTCGGTGGAGCTTGCGACTCTTGATCTCGGGGTTGTGAGTCTGGGCCCCATATTGAGTATAGAGATTACTTAAAAATAAAATCTTGAAAACAACAACAACAACAACAACAGAGGGAGTGAGACTCAGGTAAGTGTCATCTTGCACTAGAAGATATCTTGTTCTCTGATTTTGTTTTGTTCACTTCCTCCAAAAGCATCACATTTTTATCTTACTTGATTACAAAGTATGCAACTCACTTCAGTGAAATGGTTTGAACAATTAGAAAAATTCTAGAAAGCAAGTGTTATCAAATAATATGAATTATTTAACCTTGTGTGGTACATGAAACTAGATGCTAGGTTCTTTAAAAATCCAATTTCAGCAATTCCAGAGATTTAGGCCATTTGTTCATTTGCTTCATTAATTAAATTTTTGCAAGCTTGCGACTTGGCATCCTTCTTTGCAAAATGAGTTAATTTCTGTATTTCTACAGTAGGGTTGAGTTTCATAGTTATGAAATATGAATCAATAAAGATTTTTTCTCACTAGTGGCTTATCAGAAAGTTGTCATTAAGATATCAGGAGAATCCTTAGGAAACATTTATTCTATATTTAGATAGAAGGTAGACAAGCAATTGCTTTTGGTGAGTTCAGGGCATTTCTAAGTTGTCTTGTTCGGTCTAATTTATTTAAAGATACCTGACTGTAGAAGGGCTGTTTGGACAGATCTAGTTGAGTGCAGGAGCGTGAGGATGTATATGTGTGCGCATGTTTGCGCAGGGGGGAAGTTGGAGATGAACATCCAAGTCCTGATGCAGGATTGTTGACGTCACAAAACGTCATGAAAAGTCCCGTTTGTCATTCTGCTGTCAGTGGGCACTCTGTTTACACGGGTCTGTTCTCTGCTTTCTGAGGTATGACAGGCCGTTCCAGTTTTTCTGATTCAGTTGTTTCTAGTGATCTCAGATATCTTCCACTAGGGGAATTTGTGATTTGTCAGTTATTATTGTGTTTCTTGGAGTCATCTGCATATGATAGCCTTATTTCATTTGTTGTTTAGATATATTGAGAGCAGTCATCCTTCTTCTTCTTCTTTTTTTTAAGATTTTATTTATTTATTTGACAGAGATAGAGACAGCCAGCGAGAGAGGGAACACAAGCAGGGGGAGTGGGAGAGGAAGAAGCAGGCTCATAGCGGAGGAGCCTGATGTGGGGCTCGATCCCATAACGCTGGGATCACGCCCTGAGCCGAAGGCAGACGCTTAACCGCTGTGCCACCCAGGCGCCCCTAAGTCGTCCTTCTTCTTAGCTGTTCATGTCTGTATCTGTTAGTTGCCTAAAGTAATGAGGCAACTATGAGGCAACAAATAAGTCAAACATTTTTCAAAAATTAAAAAGACTACTTGGTTTCTCTTAAAGTCTCTTCATTTTAGAGATAAAGGATAAGTTAATTTCAATAAGGACCAAATTAGACCTACTAAAGATTGGTTGAAATTGTTAGAAAATTTCTTAAATAAATTTACCATCAATCCTGACATAATTCTGAACCCCAAGTTTTACTCAAAGAAAAATTATAATGTGGAGTTGACTTTGTGTTTTGGAGGGAAAGGACCACAGTAAGATTTCCTTTGACCTATTTAGAAACCTGAAGTCTATGAAATTCTTTATTAAAGAATTATACATAGAAAGTGAATCTTTTGATAGCATTTAGTTATATGTACAATAAATTATACTTGCAACTAGCATCAATAATATCTTTTCTGTCATTTAAAAAACATTCTGTTTGCATTCCTTTTCAAACAATAATGATCATGGTTTCTGAGCTATAGCCTAAGATGAAACAAAATATTTGAAATCTGGAGGTTTCCAATTTTCCACCCCACTTATCACTTAGTCTTATTGTACAATTATATAGGATTGTTGAAAGGAGTGTATAAAATTCACAAGAATATTCACATCTAAAAACATATTTTCAACTTACTGTATTTCTCTTAAAAACATTATGATATTTTTGAATCTTAATAAAAGAACTTAGTCAAAAGCATTTTGTATCTTTATTTCAATGATATCCACCCATACAAATAAAAATCTAATGTTGATTAAAACAAGTTGCTTTATGTATTTGCATGGATATAATGCACGAGGAAATGAAAAATGAATATTGATTCTCAAAATTCTCACTGTTACAAAATTTCTTCCACTGAATTCTGGGTTTTCATATAAATGAAATATTTGTTCATAGTAATAAATGACATAAATGAAATAATAACTCACTTCACATTCTATAAAACTCTTGACATTAAAAAATTCAAAAAAAATTAAGGTGTGCTTGGGTGGCTCAGTTGGTTAAGCGTCTGCCTTTGGCTCAGGTCATGATCCCAGGGTCTTGGGATCGAGCCCCGTGCCAGACAGTCTACTTTGCCCTCTCTCTCTGCCCCTTCTTCCTGATCCACGCCACACTCGTGCACTCTCTCTCGAATAAAAAAATAAAATCTTCAAAAAGAAAAGTTTTTTCATTCCATTTTTAAGGAGACATTCTTTTTGATGATCATGGCTTTTCTTAGGAAATAAATATTCAAAATAGTTTTATTTTATTTTTTAAATTTTATCTGACTTTACAGAGAACATTAGCTTTGGAAAGTGACTAATCTTAGATTAGTCAGCAATATATGCTAGAATTTAAAAAAAAGCTCAGCAATTATAGTAAATGTATTTTCTTATGGACTTAGACACTCCCACTTTTGAATGATTATTTTAGGTTACTTGATGTGATGGTTAATTTTATGTATTAACTTGACTGCACCATGGGAAGCCCAGGTAACACATTATTTCTGGTGTGTCTCTAAGACTGGTATTGGGTAAGACCAGCATTTGAATAAGTAGGTTTAGGAAAGTAGATTCACTCCCCAGTGTGGGGAGGGATCATTCAATCTGTTGAGGACTTGAATAGAACTGGAGGGAATAGGAATTCACCCCTTTTTCTTTCTGTTTTTCTGCTTCGCCTGGACATTGGTCTTCTCTTGCCCTTGGACCAGGATTTCCACCATCAGCAATCCTGGTTCTCAAGCCTCTGGAAATGGACTGGAACTACACCACCGACTTTTCTGAGTCTCTTGCTTGCAGATAGCAGGTCATGGGACTTCTTGGCCTTCACAATTATGTGAACCAATCCTTCATAATAAATCTCCATATATGAAATATATGTATATATGTCCTATTGATTGTGTTTTTCTGAAGAACCCTAATACACTTGATCCTTTAGTTCTTTTATTTAACTGAAGACTATATGTACTTATCTGCACTTCAGTGATTTAAAGCCATGAATGTACATGAAAGCATCTTTTGGGATAGGGAAGGAAGCATAATTTTCAGTCCTCTTTAGACTGAATCATGGAAGGTGAGATTAGTAAAACACTTTCTAAGTCTGGAGTACTAGGTGCCTTTTAGTCCACCGGTACCAGTAGATTTATAACAGGTGGTCAGTGGTCAACAACAAGAAGCAGAGGACATGCCAAAGATAGTAAGTCGGTCAGCATGTGAGAGCCCAGATGAAAAACATTCCCTGCACAGACTGAGGAAGCACTGCAAATTTTAACAACTAATGTGCACTGACACTTAAGTTAGAGATAAGCAACCTTGGTTACTATAAAGATCATTTGTTATTATTTATTTATTATGTTGTTTATGTATATAATTTATATCTGTGACAAGAACATTGGATCCCCACATTCATACACAACTTTTATTTAAAAACAATAGAGAACATTAATAGTAAAAATCTGTAATACAAGTGGAAAATTCCAGTCATAAGGAAGATTAAGGAAGGAGGTGAGACCACTCTATATTCTGCTTCAAATGTTTATAAAGGTCTCAGAAGTTCCAAGAAGCCCCTGATTTTTTTGTTTTGTTTTAAAGATTTTATTTATTTATTTTTAGAGAGAGAGAGAGAGCGTGGGGGGAGGGGCAGAGGGAGAGAGAGAATATCAAGCAGACTCCCCACTGAGCACAGAGTTCGATGTGGGGTTTGATCTCACGACCCTGAGATCATGATGTGAGCCGAAATAAAGAGTCAGATGCTGAACCAGGAGCACCTGCTTTGTTAAAAGTAATCGGAACATAAAATTTTGAGATGGCCTGGGAAAAAGGTAACAGTCAGTGGGAGAGTCTTTTGCACTTGTTTTCCATAGTCAGAACAAATTTGACAAAATAAAGTAGAAAGGAAGAAAGAAGTGGCTCCTTAAGGTGTTCCAAGCAAATCCAAACTCAACCAAACAACTAAGCAATTCCCTGTGGATTTATTGATGAGAAGCATTTCAGGAGCATTTATGCAGTTTTCAGACTGGATCATTGGCTTGATGGGTTAAGCCTTGGTATTAGCTCTATGTGTGTAAACAGAATGCTGCCACCACCACCACTTCACAGACACAGATGGTAGCCCCTGTCGTATGCCTCTTGGGGACTCTTCAAATCTACAAAGAAAACTTGGATTGCTGTGAGTTTTTTTCATAGTTGCCAATAGATTTAATCAAATTAATTTATTATTTTAATTTATTATATTTTGTAGTTGCCAACAGACTAAATCAAATTAATTTATTATTTTTTAAGTGAACTCTACCCCAGCATGGGGCTCAAACTCATGACCCTGAGATCGAGTCACATGCTCTACCAACTGAGCCAGCCAGGCGCCCCTCAAATTAATTTCTTAATTCAGAAGACTATCAAAACACACCACTTCCTCTCTCTTGCATGTATTCATCCTTCCCCAAAGTCAAATAAACAAATTAAAAATGTTAGCAATAATAAAATTAGTTTTGCACAGTTTTAAAGGATCAGACCTCACATGTTAGGAATAATTGTCCCCTGGTCATTTATAAACTTTCCATTACCCTGGGCCCCTTCATGATCTATATGGACAGGTCCCCACTTGACAGTACAGTGCTGCTAAGCTTACTTGAGATGACTAATTCTCCACTGAGTCTCAGGTGTGCTGCTGTCTCCCTTAGAGAGGTGTTTTTTCAAAGGACCTTTGTCATCGTACCTTGAGATAATCTAGTTTATAAAGAAAAAATAAAGAAATTGTAAAGTAGCTTCGAGAACAAGTTCAAGTACACATATAAACCAACGAGTTACTACTGTTAGTGTGCGTAATGGCTTCGAGTCCGTTCTACATCATCACTTATTATGTCTGCAGTCCAGAACAAGTTAATGTCACTAAGCCTCACTAACTTCATCTTTAAAATGGAGATAATTATGTACCAACATCTTAAATTTAAATGAAGTAACACATGTAAATTTCCTTTCATTGAGCCCGGCAGTTAATAAAAATAGAGTAGATGACACCTTCCTCCTCATCCTCCTTCTGGTAGAAAAGTATTAAATAAAAATTTATATTTGCTTATCAATGAATCTATCATCATTTGGAATTCAGTTGTATAGGAAGGTGTTGTGGTTAGTTGTGTTATTGTTTCCAGATAAATGAAACTCCTCCTAAAGGGAGGATTGTATTTTCCTGACACACTGACATCAGACTTGGCAGTGTGACTTGCTTTGGCCAATAAAAATGAACAGAAGTAACATGTGTCACTTCTGAGCATAAATTTTGAGTCAATGTGCAGTTCGCCATTTCTTCTTTCCCCTGTGCCGTGATAATCAGGAAAATGTAGAAAGAGGCTGTTTCATCATCCTGGTTTCTTGTACGAAGATGAAGAGTGAAAATGCAGTTTACGCATGATAAATTCCACAAGCAAGAAATAAACTCTTTTCGTAAGCTACTGAGATTTTAAGACAGTTTGTTACTGCAATATAACCTATATTTTAAAACATTTCAGTTGTGTAAATTAATATCAGTATGGCCCATCCCTCACTTCCCTTCCCAATGCAATTATTTTACTTAGGGCCCAATGACTAAGCCATTCCCAAAACAAACACAGAAAAGACTTCTCAGTTTGGTATCTGTCTTTTCCAGTGGAAGGAACAGTTCTTTCCAGAGAATGAAATTTAGGTTTGGCACTAGACTGAAAGCATTTTGTGGGCTCCTGGTGCTTTGCTTTCAAGTGAATTGCAATTGTGGGTACTGATCCTTCACAAGTCTGCATAGCAGGCAATTACTACTAGTGTTTCTCAAATGGTCCCTTTCCAAAAACAACTTATGAATATAAAAATCAAAAGCTAAAGTTTCATTGTTCTTTACTTGGAATAAATCCCAGACAACTGCATTGAGTTTATTCATAATACATGAAAAGAAAAGGCTTAAGAAAATCTCAGTGGGAGTGGGAAGAGAAGGTAGGAAATTGGCATAATAATGAAAATGAAACTTTACATAATCATAAGGCAAAGAAGAGGCAAGGTCAAGGCATTTTTAATTAGACATTTTATACCTTTGAAAATTAGACTTGTTTACTTATAGTATTACATGTGTTTGACCATTAAATGCCTATTTGAGTTCCAAAATGTTAATTTCAAGGATGTCAGCTACCAACTTCTTTATGGTGAGCCTTTTTTATTTTTTAGTTCAGAGTCTGGATATACAGTAGAGCCCCAAGTGAGGTTGGCTTGATGCAGATTATGGGTAGTTGTAGACATGATCTTGGCAATTTACTTGGAAAGTGATCACATTTTATTTTATTTTATTTAAAGATTTTACTTATTTATTTATTTATTTATTTGAGAGAGAGAGTGAATGAGAGAGAGGATGAGCAAGGGGAGGGGCAAAGGGAGAGGGAGAAGCAGACTCCTGGTTGAGCAGGGGGTCCCATTGGTTCCATCCCAGGGATAGGGATCTCCACCCTGGGACATGACCTGAGCCACCCAGGCACCCCAAAAGTGATCACATTTTAAACTTACGAAGGAAGTTTGCTATTTACTATTTTACTTTAGATAGGTCACAATGATTATTTTTCGTATTGAAAAATAAGTACTTCCTGTCTTCGTTGGCTTAGGCTGCCATTACGAAATGCCATCAGCTTAAACAACAGATTTCTTTTCCCTGGTCCCTCTTCTTCTTCTAAGAACACGAGTCCTATTGGATCGGGCTCCGCCTTTATGATCTTATTTAACCTTTTCACCTCCTTAAATCCTTATCTCCAATACACTCACATGGGGGGGCTAAGGCTTCAACATATAAAATTTGCAGGCATGCAATTCAGTCCATAGCACTTTCTAATTTACTATTTCTCATAGGACTGCTATTCATATTAAATTCAGGAATAAACCAAGGGTACCAGCATAAAAATCTTGAAAATTAGAGATCTTTAGATCTTATAGAGACTTCTTTTATAAAATAATTACAGAACAATCAATTTTATATTTTATTTATTAAAAAATAATTGAGTAACCATTATATGTGGGGCACTGTTCCAGATAATAGAGAGGCATCTGTGAACAATACAGACTCAAACTGCTGTTTTGGTGGAAGATATATTTTGAAGATCTAAGTGAATGAGTGTACTCTACAAGTAGACCTTGGCATTCCTCCTTATAGTGTTTATACTTGAACTGAGGGACAGCAAGGTAAAATTACTGCCTTAAGTGTAATAGATGTAAGCATGTATACTATAAGCCATAGATGCAAAAGTTCAATTATTTTTAATAAGTGAATTCAATCTTCTGGAGATGATGGTGGGAGGACCTAATCTTACCATTTCAAGGAAGCTCAGACCCTTCCACCTTGTAAAATTATTCCCTGATGGGTAAACATTCAGTCAAATTCTGCATTCTCCCTTTCCCCTTTACCTGCCCTCCTCTCAAGGCCTGAGCTCAGGATAGGCTGGGCGTACATATTTTTTTCTGGCCGGGAAAGGATATTTGTCCCTGACTGGCTCCCAGATGTCTAGTCCAATCTGCTGTATGGATGTCAGCTGTTGTCACAGTGTCCCTGTTGAAGACTCCATGCCTGGTGTAACCCATGCTCTTACCCCTGGTTTAATACCGTTCACAGTGATCATCACACAGTGAGTGTGGCCATATCACCCAGCCGGTGGCAATTCCCTGTGGGCCATTGTTGGTGTTATTTGACCTTCTAAGATTCAGCTACATTCTCCACCTGACTTTGTTTTGTGCTGGGTCTTTTGAGAAAGGGTCCCCTTGTATCTTGGGATTTCAGCCCATAGGAGGAATGGTGTGTGTGTGTGGTGGGGGTGAGGTGTGGGATGGGGGGCGAGGGGCACGTGCGCACATGCATGGACAGGGAGAAAGCTATGCGTCCCTGTCAATTCCATTAGGCATTTTCCGTCCAGCTCTGAGGACATTCTCCTTTCTGTTAGATGGGAAGTATCCCTAAATCATACATTCTTCTTTCTTACTCTGCGGCTTATGATAAAAACCCTCTGTCCTTCGCTTGACAGTCTCTGCTTGTGCCTATTTAAATCCCCTTATCATCATCATCATCATCATCATCATAATTTAGAAGATTATTTTCTTTTTCTAAAAAGCCTAGATTCTCAAAATTATCATCTGTGAGGAGAGCATTAAGTGTAACCTAAAAAGTCAACATCTGAACTGTATCACCTTTGCTTTTGGTTGGCCTCTGCCCTCTTCCTGAAGTTAAGGATGCCTCATGCAGTGGGTAGAGCACTTCAGGGCAGCAAGAATTACCGGGAATAAACAATCACCAGATAGCATTTCAAAACATTGTCTTCCCTCATGAGAACTTCAAAAGATGAGAGAAAATAAAGTCAATCCTTACCAACACGATGATTAGGGAAAATCATTCGGTTGTTTTAGAAACAACAACTGACTACATTTTTAAAAGTTGGTGATTCAGTTACCAGTGTCCTGGGATAAAGTTAGCATATATTTATGCACATACGATTTCAAATAAATAACATACTTTTGGCCAGTAATCAAAAACATGAATATTCTGCTTTCAGAAAGTTTGAAACCAATTTCAGCCTGGACAACATCTGTAGGCTTTGAAAGATACAAACATCAACAATTTTGAAAAGATGTAAGTCATACCCCAGGCTAGTTACCCCAAAGCACAAAGTTTCAATGGTACTATCATTAACATTATATGCAGATAAATCACCTAACAAATTATAATGGAAATCATAAAAATATCACAATAATTATTTCAAATACGTAAAAAACCTCACTATCCATCAGGGGTTAAGAAAATCACCCAAAAAATGTTTGGCAATTTAGGATTTGATGATGGTGAGTTGCCAACAAGATTTCCCCTTCACTATTTCTTTTAGGGATCTTTTCAGTATTGGTAATAACCTATGTGATATCTCTTAACTTTCTAGTTTGATCTTTCCCACTGGATTGAGAGTGCTCATGAGAGCAAAGGCCATGCTTATGTAGTTCTCTACTTTACCCTACTCTGTACCCAGAGCCTAGTACAGTACCTGGACTTTGTGGGTGCTCCATAATTATTTGTTGACTATTTTCACACTAAAATTGTCCCCTTTAGGTCCCTTTCCATAAGAAAATTCAATTTGGAGTAGTTGGCAATGATCCAGATATCTGAATTTAGATAAAGACAAATGGGAATATGATCAAGACTTGGGCTTGTTTAATAAATTCTCCCCTCTTCCGAAGGCTTCTGGAAGTTTTCCAGTTATATATACGGAACATTTGCTGGGAAAACCTATTTAGAACGCAGATACAATAGCTCCTGGTATTATTTAATCAATCAGTTCACAGTGTACTAACATTCTCACAGGGCAACGTGAAGGATTTTTATACCCAATCTTCAAGATATGGGCAGTCATAGAAATAAACATATATCCTAAGATGATCACTCTTATTATTTTCCATGTCTTTTATATTAAAATTTGTTTTCTATCTTTGTTAACTCTCTGACAAGCAATCCTTAGTTTGAGTCTGAAGTAGATTTGTTTTTGTTTACTTCTTTTTTCTTTTCTTTCTTTCTTTTTTTTTTTTGGTAGCCAGTGTTCTGGGAGTCCATGCTCTCATGGTCAGGCAATATCTTAAAACATTAATGATGAACTTTAACTATATATAAACTTGCAAATAGATGAACAACCTTCAGAGGATTTTATTTAGCAAATATAAGGAAATATTATTAAAACATTTGAGATTAAAATCTGTAAACTTGATACAATCTCATTTAGTCATTTGCTATCATTAAGTATGGAATGAGGAAGATAAGGGAGGGTAATTCACTTGCTGTTGGGTATTTCTTTGTTATATTTGATTTTCACGGTCTAAATTATCTCCGTCTTTCTCCCTCTCACCCTGCCCCTCTGGCTTAGTCTCTCCCAAGTTCATGAGGCAATGGATCATAAAAGGGCTGAATATCAAAAATGGAAAGAGTGGTGGCCCAGTGTAGAATACCATTGTCACCACAAATGACAGTTTTTGAATGCTAGCCGAAGCTCGTGGAGAAAGGGAACCCAAAGTTTTAGTGGAGTAGCAGTCAGGCATTAATTTGATGCCAAATGATGGATTTTATTTTGGCTCTTAAACAATATTTATTTAACTCAAAACTCAACCGTTGTGTAAATTAGTAGGTGCAACAAGTAGTATGTGATTTGGATACAAGCAATTTTTTCCCTTCCTATTTTCAGGGCATGAAAGAAGAAGCGAGGGTGAAAAAAATCATACTTTTTGCTTGCAAATAGAAGACTGGGATTGGGATGGGGTAGAGAAGAAAACAAAATGAAACACAACAGTCAGTTTTCTTTTAGATTTATTTAAACGTTAAGTAGAACCCAGGCACTACTGAACTATGGAATGAAGACCCATGAATGACATTAATTTACTCTTAATTGAACACTAGCAGAGTGCACAAATGTATTTTTGAAACTGCTTCCTTTTCTTCTGGAGTTCTTTTACTAGGAAAGTAGTTAAGAAAATACGAGCAGACGTTTAAAAGATAGAACACTGAGCAAGAATAAGTCTGCATTACACTGCAGGACAGAATTACATTTTGTTCATCAGCTATGGTCAAAACAATGCCAAACAACAAACAATATTGGTGACATGAAAAATACGCACTTATTTCTCACTCACTTGTCTGCAAACTGGCTGGGGTGTGCTAATGGTAGGCCAAGCCTGCTGGGCTTGATTTGGTCGGTTTCCTGTCTGCCCCACTTTCTCATTCAGGTGGGGTCAGTGGGTTCCACAAAGCAGGTCACTCTCAAGACAATGGCAAAAGTGTAACAGGGCAAGCCAGAGGACTCAATCACATTACGAGCCTGTGGTCAAGATAGACCTGTTTTGGGAAAGTATAGCTTGCCTTCCATAATACCACAGCAAGTATATGGCAAGATATTCCTATTACAGAGAAATGAAAAATTGGGCTACTAGTTTAATCTGCCACATAAAATGTATAAGTTAATGCTAATCTAGAATGAATGAGGTGTTTAGTTTAAAATGCAATGGGTTCTATTTACAGTGGCAATTTATTTCAGTATTAGCCAATACCATTATAAAATGAGAGCCATAAATAGGATTATTTTGTGTCAAATAATAAAGACTTTATAAACACTGGAAAAACTGAGGAAATGGAGCCATAAAGTCGTTATGTTACTTACCCGAAGTAAACATATGCTAGGAACTCAAGACCTAACTTAAAGAATTCAGCACTTCTAATTCTTTTAATCCTCTAATCTTGAACTTGAGTACTATTTAACTTCATTGCTATTTGAGCTCATATTTAGGATTTTTTACCCAGTGCAGTGATTGAAAAATGATCACTTGGGGGAAATTGTTAAAAATATACATTTTGTGGGGCACCTGGGGGGCTCAGTCAGTTCGGTATCTGACTCTTCATCTCAACTCAGGTCTTGATCTTGGGGTCGTGAGTTCAAGCCACACATTGTGCTTCACCCCCAGTGTGGAGCCTACTTTAAAAAAAAAAAAAGAGTATACATTTTGTGGTCCCATTCACTGTAACTGCAGTTCTCAGTGGATCTAGGATTGTGCTGGTGAAGCTCTTTCTCACCCTTCCTGTCTCTATGTCTCTCTCTTTTTAAAACTTATTTTTTTACTGCCCATTTTATGCTGGTATTCTTTTTTCTCAGCACCTGTTCATTGTTATTTATCTATTCATATTATTCATATTTATTCATATGCATGAACACTAGGCTAGGAGTATATTTGTCCATTTTTAATCTTCTGTTTGACATATATTAGTTGCTCTTTTTTCATTAGAATATAAGATTCATGAGGACAGGGTCCTTTTTTGTCTTTTTCACTCTGTATTCCCAGCATGTTAATGAGTGACCAGTATGTGTTGAAACTCAATAAAAACATGTTGAATTAATAAATATGTAAATTTTTCATTGAGTTTCTATCTTCTATTAATTTTATGAGATCTTGGTAATTCTATTTTATTCTATCCTATCTTATTATATTAATGTTATTTGTTTTAAGTCAAAATCTTAGGTTAATATAATGAAAAGATACAGGATTTAGAATGAGAAATCTATCTTCTAGAATTACCCAGCCACTTATCGGCCAGATAGAGATCAAAGGTAAGTATGTTATACTCTCTAAGCCTCAATTTTCTCATCTAAAAATAAAATGATTGTATATCTACCTCACAGGATTATTTGAAGATTAGAAAAGGTCATGTTTGTAAAAATGCTTTGGAAAATATAAAATAAGATATAAATATCAGTTACTATTATTATTAATATTATCCCTACATGTTCGTTCAAAAGCTATGTAAGGTTTTTGACGAATTTTAATACATTCTGGGACAACTAGGAATTATCGGAAGACTTCACTCAAGGAGGATATTTATTTGGAGATTTCAGAGAGTAGTTTGAATTATTTAATACTTTTTTTAGAGCAGAAAGATATTCATGCATTCATTCACTTCTTTATTCAACAAATGTTTATTGAATAACTACTTTATCCACAACAAAACGATAAGTGAGACAGACATGGGCCACATTTTGCCCCACTCCAGGAGGCACCACGTTGCCACAAGCTCTTTTTCCTCATAGACCAAACAGTTTAGTTGAGGGGAAAGATAATTATTAAATATTATACAGCTAAGCAACGTGAGGAAAGCATGTTTTGTGAAAGGGAGAGAGGACAGGCTTGATAGTCATTGCAGCAGTGGTAAGGGCTCTGAAAGAGTATTATGTCCGTATCAGATGGCCTACACATTCACTCGCAAAGAAAGGAAGAGAATCAAACGTGCCAATTCAGTAGAAGATAAGAAATGCAAGCACCTGCCTCTTTCTATATAGTATTACTCTGAACGGAAGTGGGGAGGTGCTGCGTTGTGTACTTTCTGGTGACAGTGGCGAGGAGCTCATGTAAACAGAATCAGGGCAAAGACCATGGAACTCGCAGAAGGTGAAGGCAGGAACGTGGGAGTGATTCATAAGGAACAGATGTGAACACGAAGGGACAGAGGGAAGATCTGCATGCAGATGAGGTGATTTTGGAAGCAGATATTAACAGAATCGAGTTTACTGAGTATGTAATATGTGTCAGGTCCTGCGCCAAAGGTCAGCGCCAATCATAGATTGTTCTGGCTCCAAAGGACATGTTCTTTTACAAGACAGAGAAGTTCGGTGGGGTTTTAGAAATCTTTTGGTGGTCAATGATAAGAAAAATGATTTTGTCTTGGATATACTTCACACAAATCAGCTTTTGTGCTCTTAGGATAGGAACACATTAAAAGATATTTGTGTGATTTTATGCTTCATAAACATTTCCATGTTGGAGAATGGTTGCTAGTCTACCCTGCTTGTGCACTGAGGCCTGTTCATGGTGTCTTGAAGATCTGCGGAGGCCACAGAAAAGGGAAGGAGTGAGCAGATGGGCTGTTTGGTTCTCCTTCTGACTTCAATATGCATAGCTCTGCTTTTCATAAGCTGACTCATTTTTGTTCTACAGAAGTTTTCTAGTAGAAGTAATGTTTCAAAGGCTGAAATTGGCGCGAGCCCCCAGTTCTACCAGTCTTCCAAAGATGATAATTTCCCCCAATATGACAGCATTATGTGAAACATTTGAAAGAAAATCATTACTTTAAGGCTTGCAGTTCAAAATATGTCATATACATGCACAGGCTTCATCTAAACATCAGTCGTCAAACCCGGCTCTGCCTACAAAAATTAGAGCAAGAACTTGCAATCTGACTTCCCATTCCCCTTTGAAGCAGACGTAAAACTAAAATATATGCGAGTTCGTTTTATTCCAAAACTTTCTTGCTTTGTCCTTTAGCTTGCCCTTCAAATTATGCACATAAACCATCACCAATAATTTTAAATGGAAATTGTACCTCCTCCTAAGAATAGTGTCTCTTAGCACAGCGTGCGATGGTTTTAGCACTTTTCACCCACAGCACCTCTTCCAGCATTTTAATCAACCATTCACTCAGATCTTTTTGACACAGGAATAATATTACTTTATGTGAGAAACAGGATTTTGATGTAGGCTTTCCTCCTCTATGGTTACAAATAAAGGCCATACCGAAAAATTCAAACACTTACGACCTTGGAACGCTCATTTTATCAAAAAGGCTCAAAATGATTAGAGATACTAACTGCTGCAGGGAGAAAGTCTTCAACATGAAAATCCTTCCAGATCAAGATGAGTGAAGTGATTTTAAAAGTTCAGAACAAAGTCAGTTCCCCTGTTGCATTTAACTAATTACCTATATCCAGACCCTGGCTGTCTTTGCTACTTTGAATTTTCTGGAATGCTACCAATCTGGGTGTGACATGCTGTATGGAATGAACTTATTTTCTAATTCCTCTATACTCACACTTTCACCGTCTAATTCAATCACTCCCTCACTTATTGTAAAAACACAACATTGATCGAATAACCTCTGTGCTAGGTACACAAGAAACTAACAGTGGAAAAAATAAACAAAATTCCTGCCCTTATGGAGGTTAGGTAACTCTCCAGTGGGGAGCCAGGCTCTGGAGCCAGACTTTCTGGAAGGAGATCAGCTCTGCCTGTATGACCTTGGGCAAGTTTTTTAACCTTCTGGTGCTTGTTTCTATCTCTTAAAAAAGGAAAACTTTGGTTTTTACTTCACAGTAATATATGAGGCTCGAATAATTTAGTACATGTCAAACTTTGAAAACAGTCCCTGGTCCATATTGAGAGCTCAGTAAGTTAGCTATGATTATAATGTTAAATGAGTAAATAGAAACTATTATTTTATATGGCAATAATGCTGTGAAGAAAATTCAAGTAGCACAAGGAGTTGGCGAGTGACGAGATTTGGCGTGGGTTGTGCTGTTTAGACAGGCAGGTCAGGGAAAGTTTCTCGGAAGAGGTGACATTTGACCTGAGCTCTACAAAGACATTGGTGATTATTTCAAACCGAAGGCCAGAGTCCTCTGGGCGTTGAGCAGACTTCTACACTGTTTTCCCATCTCCCCGGCCTTTTCTGGATGGCTGTGATTGATGGATCAACAGAATGATGAAACGAAACAGGAAAAAGCTGAAAAACCAAAATTAAAAATTCAAATCAAACATATTCCCTTTTCCACAATAAAAACAATAGCCAGTTAAGGTTTTTAAATAATAGTCTGGTGAGTGGATACCAAAAAGAAACTACAGGGCATTTACTGTCGTCTAACCTCTATGACCTATGTGGAGATTGCCTTCGTGAGTTGGTCTCAAGCTCTGTCCCTAAGAAGTCACGGTCTTTAGAAATCCCGCAAATCCTCAGGCCTCTCCTCTTTGAGAAGGTACGTCCACTGGTTATAAGATTTTGTGGAAATCAAGAACTGATCCATTTCAGGTTGAAGTTAAAGGATACTGGGTGGTATTACTAACTCTATGATACAAGTTTTGTTTTGTTTCGCTTTGTTTCTTTTAGATCCACAACATTTATTTTCCATAGAGTTTTCTATTCTACTTCATGGAGAAAAATGCCCAAACCCCACATATTGCAGAGTTGAAACGAAGAAACACTGAAGGGATCCAGGCCTAGAGCCAGAGCCTCCTTTAAAATGTGAGAAGCAACAAGAAATATTGAGAAGAGAAATTAGAACTTACCAGTTAAATCCATTGATTTCACTTATCTTGGAACTTGACCTGAGTTGAACTTGCCTGAACACCGGATGTGTGTTTATCTTCACTTTCAACATTGCTTCTTAGTGCTTGACTATGAGGAAAAGACTTGTTCCATTTATATTTATCAAGGAACATAATTTTTGATACAATTATAATTTCTCATACTTTTAAAGTATATGCAATTAGAGGAACTTCTCATTAGAGTAGAATTTGTTTGAATGTAACTTGGCCCTCAAATTCCCTTTTCAGCTTTATCCTCCCTCAGCAGACTAAATACTCATCGTCCTCTACATGCCTGCCGACATATTATTTCTCCCAGTCCTTCAGTGCAACCTCTTTCCTATTTTTATTGAAATACATCCGACATACAACACTGGGTAAGTTTAAGGTGGACGACACATTGATTTGATTCATTTCTTTTTGCAATATGATTGCCTTTGTAGTGTTAGCTCTAAACCTCTTTTCTTTATCAGTTGTCAATAGCTTTCTTCGAGGCAAAGCAGCATGCATTTTAATTAGAGGAAGAGATACTGTCAAGAAGTATAAAGAAGGAGGGGCGCCTGGGTGGCTCAGTCGTTAAGCGTCTGCCTTCGGCTCAGGGCGTGATCCCGGCGTTATGGGGTCGAGCCCCACATCAGGCTCTTCCGCTATGAGCCTGCTTCTTCCTCTCCCACTCCCCCTGCTTGTGTTCCCTCTCTCGCTGGCTGTCTCTATCTCTGTCGAATAAATAAATAAAATCTTAAAAAAAAAAAAGAAGTATAAAGAAGGAGAATGTACCCACAAAAATACTTGTAAACAAGGGAAGGAACAAGAAAAATAAGGAGGTTGGACAGCACAGCAGGCTGTGTGGTGTAGTTTCTAAAACTGCTTGAAAGTCAAGGAGGGTCAGGGGTGGCAACGAACATGTATTTGGGGAGTGAAACTAACTGTTGGATGGAAAGCTGTCGATGGTTAGCACTGTTATGAGTGTAAAAATATTTTTAGCCTTTGTTTTTATAGACATGTAAAGCTGTTAACAAACAATGGCTAGTAAAAAAAATAAAGTTCGAAGCAAAGTTTCCGTCAGTCCTGGAAACACCCCCTAGCTCATAGTTTCCATGACTACATAGGTCTCTGTATTCGGTCCACCTCAGTAAGGACAGTCTGGCTCACGTATACACCGCACGTCCAGACTCTGCCTCCCAGACCGGTGACGACGTATCAGAAGAATTTGGAACACCTTAAGAAGGTTCCCTTTGTTTGTATCAATATTTGATGAGAGAGAATGTGTGTATGTTATCATTTTCTGGGGCAATTTCTGATCTCCCCTCTATTTCACGATAGGTGGAGAAGTCGAGATTCTAGAAGATTTTTTTAAATTGATAACTGGTTAAATGTTTCCACTAACTTTTATTTCTTTATGACCAGTCCAAAATAAACAGCATTTCAGTAACTCTTATTCTTTTTCTATCTTCGTTCTAAAAATTTCAAAACACTATTGTTCCCAATACGTTTTAACTCCCAAGTGCAGTGGAAGCTGAAACGAGCAGGCCACAGTAGTCGCAGAAAATTGAGAAAGGTGTACAAATGGGAACTATTTTAAAAAATTATACATATTTATTTAAACTTTATTAGTATATAAGTTCACTCACTAATTAGATGATGTAGGACCAGGTGGAACAGATTGGATTTTCCTTCTTTCTAAAAACAAACCCTTGCAAGTTGAGCAAGAAAGTTGTGCAGCATTTTTTTTTTTTTAATTTGAGTATAGCTGACACACAATGTTGCATAGTTTCAGGTGTACAACTTAGTGATTTGACAAGTTTATACATTATGCTATGTTCACCCCAAGTGTAGACACCATCTATCCCATTACATCACTGTTACAATATCACTGACTGTATTCCTTATGCTCTGGGTTTTATGACTTACTCATTCCGTAGTTGGGAGACCTGTATCTTCCTCGTCCCTTCACCCATCTTGACCAACCCCTCACCTCCTCCTCTCTGGCAACCATCAGGTTTTCTCTGTATTTATAGGTCTGATTCTGCTTTTCGTTTATTCATTTTTTTAGATTCCATTTATGAGGGAAATCATATGGTATTTGTATCATATTCTCTGTCTGACTTATTTCACTTTCCGTAATGCCCTCTAGGTCTCTCCATGTTGTCTCAAATGGAACAATCTATCCTTTCTTATGGCTGTGTAAGTTGTGTAGCAATTTAATTCAGAATTCTTTCACTGTTGTATTATTTTTCCCATTATTTTATAGCTGTATTGCTCATATTTAATTCAATTCAATTATGTTTTTCTTTTTTAGGAACTCAGGTTTATTGAGTCTTTCCAAAGATTTCAACTTAATGTTCATAGAAACTCTATTCATTCAGTCATCATTTTACATAATATTTGATTAAATTGAATAATTATAATAGAAAGTACACAAAATTGAAAACAATCCTTGGTGCGCATACAACTCAGCTGGTGGTAGCTAATGGGCACAGGTATATTGCAAAGTTCCTTATGAGTTATAAGGAGTTGATGTCCTGTGGCAACAATAATATAATTTACTGGGAAGCGGAGAACCTCAGTGACGCTGGCAGCTCATTGAAATAGAGGTTGGCTAAGGTAGCCTCCAGTGCGATGTTCTCTAACTCACTGTAACAGAGTTTTGCTCTAAATGAGTACACTTTGTAGTGACAATACAAAAGTGGAAAGTGTATCTGCACTTTGATCATGAGTTATTTGTGAATGTTTTCAATAGCTTTTGACAAAGTAGTAAAATAACATTAATTAATCATTAAATCTTTTAAGTTAATTTCAAAACCAATAAAAGTAGGTTTTTACATTTTTTTAGAACAGCAAAATGACTCAGAGTAGAAGCTCTGGATTCAGATGCCTTAGGGTCATATTTCAGCTGTACCACTTACTGTGACCTTGGGAAAGTTAACGTCTCTGTGCCTTGTTCTTCTGCTGCAAAATGGAGATTGCAGGAAAACTATATACGCGTAGTGCCTGTCCCTCTCCTTCTCCTCTCCCCCCACTCGTGCTCTTTCTCTCTCTCTCAAATAAATGAATAAAATCTTTTAAAAAATTATTTTCTGTCCTATGGGAATTTCTTTGCTGTCTTCCCTTTCTCTTCTTACTCTCCATGATTTCCTTTGTCCTTCCCACCTTTCTGTAGACGGCTCCTATCTTTTCTACCCTAATGACGTCGGGTCCTTGTGACCCTTGATAGTTATGCCTGGTTCTGTCCTTGAGGAGCTGCTCAGATCTGTCACTAACAAAAGCCTTAAGTCCTTCTGATTCCAGAACCATCGATTTACAAAACAGGCCATCTTCTGATGTTGGCCACTTTTCATGGTGTAACTTTAACATGTTCTAGATTAACAATATCTTTCCCCAAAGAGAGTCCTCTCCTTATCACTCCACCCCCTACAACCCGGGCGGAGGGAACAAAACAAGTTTGTTGAGTGAAAAGAAAATTTCTATCACGGTGGAGTAATTCAAATTCAGTCCTGCTCCTAACTCTGCAACGGAGGTGAGGCTATTCAATTTCAGTTAACAAAAAAGCTGAAAATATTTTATTCAAATGATAATGTCCAAATTTGCAGAACCTAAATAAGTCATGATAAGTTCTTAATTTGTAAGAGGCTCCCCATGTCAGTTTGGCGCTTTTGGATTTTATCAGTTATTAAAATTTTAACAGTAGCAACAGTCATTCAAGTTAAAAATGACCCAAGAAGAGAATGTGCAAAGAGAGATATAGAGTAACTAAAATGACAGGACTGGTTTCAGATGCTGAGTAGTGAAAAATCTTAAAATCTTAGAGTCATATATCTTTAAGGGCAAAGAGGAAAATTTTGTGTACTGTTGCATATGCCTTCCTAAGATTTTAGGAATAAGGAGGCCAAGATTACCTGCAAATAGCTCTTAGTGGATCAGAGCAGAGATATGCAAGTCAAACACCTTAGTGATTAGATATCCACTATCATCCATGTAAACATAATTACTTGCAAAGACCTTTAACATTTGAAAATTTTAGGGGCGCCTGGGTGGCTCAGTCATTAAGCGTCTGCCTTCAGCTCAGGGCGTGATGCCAGCGTTCTGGGATCGAGCCCCACATCCGGCTCCTCCGCTGGGTGCCTGCTTCTTCCTCTCCCACTCCCCCTGCTTGTGTTCCCTCTCTCACTGGCTGTCTCTGTCTCTGTCAAATAAATAAAATCTTTAAAAAACAATTGAAAATTTTAATTATTTATTTTTTACTTTTAAACTGTTATTTCAATTTTACTTCTCCTTTTTATCCTTGAAAGTCTGTTATTGATTATCCTATTTCAATATCTTAAATACATGATGCTACATCGAAGTCTGGTTTTAAAAAAAATTCCTTTGATCATAAGGTTCTAAGTGCTGCATTTTTTTCTAGATTGAATTATATTTATCAGTGGTATGTAATGGATCAAAACAAAACAGGTTTATTACAAATTTTTATAAATAATTGCTAAATATCAAAACCGAAATTTTGTAGAAGTAGAAATGCATCTGTTCTTTAAATACCTTATTTTAGAAATTTTCAAATCAACAAAAAATTAAAAGAAGAGTACCATGAATGTTTTCACATCATTTAGATTTGCAAGTTGTTAATGTTTTGACGTGTTTACCTAAAGAGGGATTACGTGTATGTAGGATAGAACGACATTATGTTTCCCAGGGTTATGCAAACCCTGGTTTAGAATGAAATTGCACTAATAAATGGTAGCTCATGTACCCTCTTTTTTTAGGTTTGTAGTCTACTCCAAGTCTCCTACCTCCTCAGGTATTCCTGAGATGTCCTGGGGGTATCTCAGGTGAGCATATAAGTAAGTTCTACTGGTTATCACCTGACACCTACTATTATCTTCTCTTTACACAGCCCTCCGTGGAGAAACACACTGTATCCATAACTGTGTGACGTGGAAACTCCCCAGGTTCCCAGGTATGCCCATAGCTGCCTAATCTTCCCAATAGCTTCAAGAACTTTGACCCAGCATCATTTTAGCAGAGCACCACTGCCTCAGTAAATAATGCACTTTCTTTCTCAGGCTATTACTGCTGTTTTTGTTTTCTAATGTTCTTGATGCCCTGAACCAAGTCCATTTATAAATGCTTCCCTGTTTCTTCTTTCATGTTATGCAAATCACATAGAAATCAAACAGTGCTGCTTTTCCCAATGCTCTTTTCTTTTCTTTCCTTTTCTTCTTCCCTTTCTCCTTCTTCTTCTTCTTCTTCTTCTTCTTCTTCTTCTTCTTCTTCTTCTTCTTCTTCTTCTTCTTCTTCAATAAAACAACTGTTTCTAGTTTAGCTTACAGCTGAACCGTATCACCAAAAAATTGAAATATAAATTCCTGAGGAATTGGCTATGGACAGATTCCTTGTCACCACGTAATAGTAAAGTCCATTTTGTCTCTGTGATATCTTGTTATTGGGCCTGATTTGCCTGTCTTCTTGCATTATTTCTTAAAAAATATACTCTCTAGCAGGCTCTTCAGTCTGTCATGCATGCTGACCCCTAATGAACCTACCATATGTCAATACGAGTCATCGATACCACTGGGGCTCAAGCTATTCCCCTTTTCCCCCCATTCATGCACAATCATACACATACATAAATAGTGCCTTTATTATATAGCCAGAAGTTGAATTCCAAGTTAACAGCTCTACAAATATGGATAACGTAGCGATTCAAAATAAGGAGGATAACTTAGGAATAAAGTTAACAGAGAAAGATACTTATTGATGGTCAACCTGACTGTAACCTTAAAAAAAGAAAAAGTATATGATTTGGGTGGTTGGTAAATTCCAGGAACAAAAGTTTCTTGTAGCTTTCGCTAGTACAACTAATGACTGGGAGAAGGAAAGACCAGGGGTTAACATCTGGATGAATTTTGGAATTTCTATTCATTTTGAAACCAATAAAACAAACTAAAGACTTAGTTTATTTCAGTTTGCAGTTGTGGTAGTTAGGGGTTTTCTAGTAGTATATAAGCATGTTTTTGAAGCTTGAGCAATTGTTCTGCTCTGATTGGACTGCATGAATGAACACACTAATTGTAAGAAGTGACCAATCTTTTCCTCCCAATCTTTGTGGTTTGTAATGGCATAATGATGTCTGGTGCATCCATTTGAAATTTCTTTTGCTGGATTTAAAACAGAAACATATTTTAGAATTTTATTGAGTGATTTCACATTCTTGACTAATTGTGTTTTCATTTTAGAAAAGCAAAAATAACCAGGGCTGTTTAAAAACAAACTAATTAAAACAACCTTTCTTTAAAGGCTTCTCAACATAACTTTTACCTTATGAAGATTAAACATTTAAGTTGGAGGAATGTCTTTTTTCTTCCCCCCCAAACTGTCTTTATTTTTGACCCTCAGGCCCCGGGAGTTTGGAAAATGAAATTCTGCCCAATTTGAGCATTATGTGTTATAGTAATTTCTTAATTATTTTCACCATTTCTTCAATATATAGTAAGGGAAAAATAGTACATTTACTTGCACAGTAAGCCAACTGGTAAGGGATTCTGTGAATGCATCCCTTGTTATTAGAGAAGGAACAGTTCTAAAAGAGGAGCTGTTTCTAATGTTAATATTTCTAAATTAAAAAATAAAACCTAAAATCAGTGAATTTGTCCAATTTCAGACAAAACATTGCATTCCAACTTGTACTAGCCAATTGACACTGGCTAGGAGGCATAGGTTGGTGGGCACTGTGAAGTATCCACCTCCCCTTATTCTCCTTTCATTCTATATTTTTTTGGGAAAAGACAGCAACATTCCACAAAATCCCACATTTTCATTCTTTTGTTATTGTTAACACCATGTTCACCTCATTGGCTTTCCACATCATTATTTCTGTCCTGTCTTCATATATTAATTTTTCTCTTCTCTTATCTCCTCTCTAATGAGATATTCCTGCGACTTTCCTTCCTTCCAAATAAACTCACACTCAAGTGAGAGCCAGGAGAAGAAATAACGGTCCACTCTTCTCTCAATCTTTATAAATAGCACTTTACTAAAATGTCAGGTTTTTCATTTAGTTGTTTCTTTTTATAGTTAAAGGAGTTAAGGTGTCAAAAAGAAAACATGCACTTAATAAAATTTTTGAAAAACGAAATTGAATTTAATTCTTTTTTTTTTTAAGATTTTATTTATTTATTTGACAGAGATAGAGACAGCCAGCGAGAGAGGGAACACAAGCAGGGAGAGTGGGAGAGGAAGAAGCAGGCTCATAGCGGAGGAGCCTGATGTGGGGCTCGATCCCATAACGCCGGGATCATGCCCTGAGCCGAAGGCAGACGCTTAACCACTGTGCCACCCAGGCGCCCCTGAATTTAATTCTAAACAATGCTTAAATATGTTGTTTCAGGGTTTTCAAGGATCTCTAGAGCAAGAATTAATTTAGATATGCTTTACCCATCAGCTATAATTAAATGAATTTTGAGTTTTCAGGATATGAAAGAGTATTGCTTGACAAATATTTTATGAGTCACACATTTGTATAATACATAGCATTGGTTTATATATATTTTATTTGTAATCTCTGAAAACCAGATGCTAAGTTGGTACTAAGCACTCAATAAATCCTTGGCGAGTAAGCCTGGCTCCTGGGTGTTGGAAGCCCTGCCAAGATTTGGGATTCAAAAGAGACTAAGGGGTAAGCAGGGTTGATGGGGTTGTGATGAGCATGGATGGAGGTCTGTGAGGTACTTTTTCTTGAGAACACTGAGTTTAAATGCGCCTTATATTTTGACTTTAGAATCTCATTGAATTTGATGTTATTTTACCCTGTACTTTAAGAAAATCTGCTGTGTTCATTCTAGAATTATTGAAATTACTTTAATGATCTCATCATCTTCTTGGCCATATATGGTATGTGAATATTCTGACACTTATTTGCAAACATGTCACAAATTTTAATTTCCATTAAGCCTATTCTAAATTAAGCTTTCGAATAATGTAAGAGTACATTCACCATTTCACTTTCCTTGTGCACATTAGTTTAGGACTCTTTAATACAAATTCTTTTGAACTGAGGTCTCTTAAATTGGCCTTAGTCAAAAAATAAGTTTGTATTCAGAAGGCTCAAAGAAAACAATTCCAATCCAGATTTGGGGGTGTGTGTGTGTGTAGGTATGATCTATTTTCCTTTAGTACAATTAAATCAATTCTTTTTCTTAGTATACATCTAAAAGTAAAAAGAACATTTCACTTAAAAAAAAAAAAACAATAACAACAACTCCATAAGGCATTCTCATGAAAGAAGTTTTACTGCCCATTTGGAAACATTTATTTTTTATTTTTTAAACAAACTGGTAAGACAGAAATGGCCTTACCAGGCAGAAAACACTGGTCTGGAACAAAATTTCAAGTCTTTTCTAAAAAATACAGTTGTGGTTAAATTCATGGGTGGTTTGTTTTGCTTCTGTTGCCAAGTGTTTGGAACCAGTGGTCTATGGCGACTAGTGGCAATTCTCCAGGGACTCTTAAAAGCACGTGACCTTCTAAGCCCCAGTGCTGAGTTTTAGAGTTACATGAAACGCTGTCTGATCAGCCAGACGTTGTGTTCGCTACCATCCTGTGCCTAGCTAAACAAGATGGTCAGATTAGGAGATGTTTATGAAGGGATTGATTGCTTAATGGATCATTTAATTTATTTTTAGTGACTTAAATGGAAACTTTGAGAGTATTTTCTCAGAACAATTTTAACAGTTACTTTTGGGTGGGGGAGGGGTGGTGGGAAGGGAGTTTGGTCAACTTTCTCTGCTTATACTTACTTTTTTAATCCGAAATCATCCCTGCAGAATATTATCACCTTTCTCTTGTAGATGAGAAAAAGGGTCAGGAAGCAGCGAGCAGCCTGCCCACCGTCAGGCAGCTAGTGACTCTGGAAGCCCAGGCTTGCCTTCAGCCCAAGCTGATGTTTTGTTTTGTCTTTTTATTAAATCACATGGCCCAATCTTCCAACTTTGCTACCTACAAGGCAGTCCTTTGCGGGCATTTAGAAATAAAAAGATCACCTTTGGGGGCAGGGCTGAATGAATAAACTTTAATCTTTCTTCTGCTTATTCCGTAAGGTATGAAATTGTGCAAGTATTTCATCATGAGCTTGTCAAAAATTTGAATGTTTTCATTGTGTTCGATTTGCAACTTATGAAGGAGTCTTGTGAATTTAGTTCTACATATGACTGAATACAGGAAAGGGTGTTTAAAATTATGGCGTCTTTTATAACGCTATAATTAATCTAGGATCATTCATCAAAAAAGCAACTCACTAAAAATATAAATAACATTTTAACATTTTTTTCCTCAAATTGCTCACAAGTCTACTGTTAGCCAGAGAATACTTTTGGAGGAACTGTTTCGGGTAATATTAGAACTGAAAGTGAACGCCGTGAAGATGTCCAACATTGTTAATCCAGTATTCCATTATAAATATGCTAATGTAACCTATCTGGCAGGAGATGGAATTTTGAACATGCAGCCTCCTGATGCATAATGAGTTTATACTATATAGTTATTCCACAGAGCCCAACATATCCTCCAGGTTTTGGCAAACTTGAGTGTGATTAGCAACTCTCTTCATTCCTCTCCATCCTTAGAGGCACCATACTTGGATATGAACTGTTTACCAATGTCAGTGGATCAGAGTCCTGGGTGTTAATTAAGAAAGAATGAAGGGTCACGGGTTAGAGACCTGTGGAAAGTGCTAATTGCCCATGTGCGTCTGGCCTGTGTTACGTCTGATTAAGCTTGTCACATTCAGCAAAGCTGCTGAGAGCCTGGCGGAGTTTGCCATATATTATAAATGCTGGGAATGCCTAAGGAAAATGACCTCTGCTTACTTCAGCATGAGTTTATCTCTTGATCTCTTTGATCAGGGGAAGAAAATTTATTGTTAGTTTCTATAATTAGTGTTCACATCCTCCTTTCCATATCTGTAAGCGAACTGACTAGCTGTTCCTGCTGACTATTAAATGGGAGTGGAAGGGTGGAGGTTAGTACCCATGAAATAAATCTAGAGTCAGGATGTGGTCACCTCTCTAACAAACCTGGAGATTATTCCTAACTCTGCGCAGTTTTTGCCTTGTTTTATCTAACACTCAATAAACGAACAAACAAATAAAATACTTGGTTGGATTTTGAAATATTCTAACCAAGGTTTTCATAGCTTCTTCTGAAAGCCACTTAAAATAGCTGGACTGGTGAAAAGAGAGAGAGAGAGAGAGGAACCAAGGTCATCTTTGGTTTCCTTCTAGATAAGTAAGAAAACTACCTTATGCTACATGCCTCTAATCCTCATTTCTGTGTGTGGTTAAGCAACCACTATGAGCTGCTTCTCCCTGACTCACAAAGGAGAGAAGTCTCTGATGGCGTTTTATGTGTACAACTGAAGACAAAACAACAGGGCCTTGGGTGGCTAGCAAGGATTCATGTTGCACAGCCGTGAAGGCCTTTTCTTGGAGCCGTCCACAATAATCCAGGCCTTCTGGAAGACACCTCATTCATATCACCTCAACCAAAGCTCTAGGGATGGAACGAATGTTTATTACTCATTTTGCTCAATAACAAATGTTCACTTAAAATTAAATAATATAGTGCAGGGCTTATTTTTATGTCTGTTTTCTTAAAACTGTCTTGTGGCAAAGACCCCTTGCAAGCTAGGTTCCAAAGAAGCCTGCTGATTGCCCTTGCTCAGTAGTGTTTTCATTCCAGCCTGGGAGTATTAAGGGATTTGGGAAGTTAAGATAAGATCCGCTATCCTAACATGCTTCACCTTTATCCAAACAAAATTTAAAACCCAAGTACAAAGGTGTCCATTATACAGATGCAATCAAAGGCACTACTAAACTTTGTTGCTTAAAAGCCATAATGGTTAAGTGGTTAAATGTTTAACACACATATAAACGAACAAGACAAGAATTGTCTTAATTTTGGTAAGAAATTTAGGGAATAAATCTTAATATTTTCCCACTTCTCCAGAATTCTTATATTCATTTTGTTTCCCCAACAGCTAGTTATATCATTGCCACATTCCCCACAGAGATTAAATTTGGGGGCATATCGATATACAACTTTTTTTTTTTTTTTACTTTCTATCAATTCAGTTAACTCTTCATACATAGCTTTCTTTCATTCTCTTCCAATTCAGTGAACTAAATTGCTGTCGTGCCCTCTGCTTAAACACAGATTTGAGTGGTGTTTACTCAGAACTCATAGGGAAAAGCCATCAGATGATATCAAAATATGTCTGAAAACATGTAAGTTATGCCACGTACCAAAGACATAATTCTATTTTTAATAAGTCTACTAAAAAGTGAGTTGTCCATTCCAGCCAAGCAAAGACAATGTTTGAAGTTCCAAGAAAGATGGAAAACTTCTCTTGGAAGTCTCAAAAAAATGTTTCTTGGCTGCTTTGTAAGATAAACACTGTTAAATCATACTAAAACCTTATCATTTTAATAAAGTGATTTTACACACTGAACTGCTTTGAATTCTCACTTCTTTTATACTTGCTCTTGTCATATCCTGTGCAATTTGAATATAAGACCTCTCTTCTTTAGAACTATAAACAAACCAACATAATGATCTAAAACACTCATAATGAGTGTTTACACTCACGTGCAGTGAAATGGATTATAAAAGTATTTCTTTCTTTTTTTTTTTTTAAAGATTTTATTTATTTATTTGACAGAGAGAGACAGCCAGCGAGAGAGGGAACACAAGCAGGGGGAGTGGGAGAGGAAGAAGCAGGCTCATAGCGGAGGAGCCTGATGTGGGACTCGATCCTGTAACGCCGGGATCACGCCCTGAGCCGAAGGCAGACGCTCAACCGCTGTGCCACCCAGGCACCCAAAGTATTTATTTCTTAATAAAACAAAAGCTATTCAAGAGAAACCTTTGCTTAGCTGTTTCTTTATATTCACAGTGCTTTTTGTTTCTGAGGGCTGTCTGAAGTTGTGCAGGGTAGCACAAAAGCAAATCCGGGGTTTTGTTTTAACTTAAAACGTTGAATAAAATGTGGTAAGTACCACACAAACCTACAGGACTGAGAAGCTAAAGACAATGCATTTATTCTACTCTATTTTAAAATTATTTTCACAGCATTCAACAATGACAATTTATTTAACATTTATCATTGCTCCTAGGAGAACAGTTACGATTTTTAGAATTTTTACATGCTTTACATAAACACATCTAATGAAAAGTAAAACTTTTAAAAATCATGGATAATTACTAGTGTTGAAACAACTTTGTTTAATTTCTTTGGCTAAGAAAGATTTCTCTTATAACATATGCATTATTTTTTTTAAATGATTCCGCAAAAATCTTAGGATCAATAAAGAAATTCCTGTGGCTTGATCGTCTCAGACAGGCTATGCGAGATGGGAATGTACATAATTATGGTCTTTCTGAGGTTCTGATCTTGTTTTTAGACTACATTTGCTCCTTTTTTTTGTAAAACAGCAGATAATTTGGAATGCTGGGCAGGTTTGGTAAGGAAAAAAAATCAAAGCTACTGAGGGGGGAAAGGTGTATTTCATAAGGTTACTAAATTCACAGTTGTAAAAGTTACCGGTGAATGTATTATTTATTTTAGAATAAGCCAGCATTGAGTGAGGATGGAATTTGTTTTACTCCGGATCATCATTATTCTAAGCCATCACTATGGTAGAAGCACAAAAATGATCGAAATTCTGGCACAGAACAAGGAACTTGCACCAGCTCCAGTAACTCAAATATTACTTGGTGAGATGACTAAAGAAAGGTTACTATTTCTAATGTTACTGAATTTTTTAAAGAAAAGAGATCTGTTGACTTTAGGCATTGATGGTTTCAATTTAGAAAAGACTATCTGGGGATTTGTCCACCAAAAGTTTATTTATCCACTTTATTTTCTTAAAGTCCCTCCTACTGGAAAGCATTTAAGGGTTACTCTTCTTGAAAGAGTTGTATGGACAACGTGCGTCCTCTCATTGTTTCAGTTAAGGCTTCTCAGCTGTTTTTCCCATCGTGAAGTGAAAAATAAAGAATTCATTTGTTCTCTTCTGTCAAAGATCTGTTTTGTGAAGGCCAGGCATTTTGTATATTCACACAGCAAGATGGGGATTTTACGTGCAACGGCTATATTCTTGCCTGAGGACACGTGCAGAATGTATTCAGTTATGGTGTTTAGGAGAAACTCTTTCTGACACTTCACTAAATAAAAGAGTATTTGGATTGTGGTATATAATATGGATAGACCTGGTGCTGTGTAAATGCTTAAGGCAAGCCACACTGTGGCTAATTCATATATAGTCCGCTTGTCTAATCATCTGAAAATGAAGGGCTGGTCTTCTTGAAGAAGCTTTTATGATACTGAGTAATAGCCTGATACCGTTAAATATACTTGCGTCACACGGGAATGAACACACGAGAAGAAAACGTTAAGGAAGGAGTAGACTCACACTCTTCACCAATTCATATTTTCTATTAAAAAAAAAGTCAGCACACAAAAAATAAATGCAGTTTTCATGTTTATTAACTTGCAGGCTAGAAAAATTATATGAGGGAAATATAGCCTATTACCTTTGACAGGAAAGCTTCACCTTTTTAGTATCTTCCATTTGATTAAATGTAACAAATAAAAACTTTTCATGGGTCAAATGAAAGATTAAACAACCTAACTGCATAATTACGAAGTAGAATCTTTAGTGTATTCTTATTCTGCGTTAGAAAGATGATAGGTTTACATGCACTTATTTTTCTTTTCAAGTTTTTACTTAAATTCTAGTTAGTTAACATATATGGTAAAAATTTAGGTGTAGAATTTAGTGACTCATCACTTATACGCACTTAAAAAAATTTAATAATCATCTTATGAAGAGTGGATTGTTTTCATCATTTCATTGAAGAAGAAACTGAGGCTCTCAGAGAGTAAATGGCCTAACCAAGGTCTCACTACTAACGTGCCACAATTCTCTTGTGTTTCAGGCCGCGTCCTTTATGCAGTCAGGTGCCCGTAACAATCATGTCTTAGCCAAGGTTCTTACGGGAAATAGAAAATGCACTCAAAGATTAAAAAAAAATTGAGAAGAATGTTGTAAATGCATGTAAGGTCTCCCTAAAACTCCAGGGCAGGCTGAATTTGCAGCCCCTTGGAAGAGCTCCAGAGAACGCGGTCTCTCATCTTCACAAATTGTGTGCTTTCCACAGTGCTTGTTACCAGCTCCCAGTCAGCCTCCAAGTCTTAGTTGCTGCCGAAAAGAAAGTCTCTGCAGGACTCTGATTGACCTCATTTATATTTTGGAGCCAGAACACCCGGTTCAAGATTTCAAGGCTAGACCCTCATATCTTATTCCTGGTCCAGTCAGCTCTGATGATAGGAAGGATCAAGCCCTCTTCCTACTCACTCAGAGAGCACAGATGCTCTTTCAGATATTATTATCTCGTATAACCCAGAACTTCCATTCTCCTGGGATTTAGGAATTTTATTCATACTTTACTATTCTATAGTTATGAGGAGCATGAAAAATTGGTTAAATTTTGAAAGTTCATGCAAAGCATTGCAGAGTTGATGACTCACAGACACATTACATTTAGTGATTGGTAAAATATTTTGAGTTTCTGGATTCTAAATGAATACTTTAAAAAAGGTAACAAAGGCTTTTTATGGACCTTTTCTCCATGGGGAAGAAAATGGAGGTTATATTCTCTATTGCTAGTCTCTAGGGTCCTATAACAATAATATTCTAAAGGAAACATGAGAGGTCATTAGGACAATTTTCTCTTGCCTGGGAAATGGTAAACATGTCTATACGGATGAAAACCTCTCTATAGATTATTTTTGTTTTCACTAACTTTAGGCATTACTAATTTTTTTCCCCTAGTTGACTGGATTAAGAGAAAAAAATAATTCATGATATTACAAAAGAAACCTAATTGACAAAGCTCTAAGGGTGTTTTGCAAAATAAATAAATAAATAATTCAAAATGTTAGTCTACTCTTAAATATATCCTTAGTAGAATTTTGAGCATTGCAGAGTTTGTTAACCTCACCATATTGTAGCAAGGTATTTGTTTGCTTTCAAGATTTGTGTTGATAGCTCTTGGTTCTAAGCAAAGCATCAATATTACATTCATAAACCCAAAGAAGTAAAACTAATAAAGTAAAACTAGTCTCATAAGAAACACAGGTTTATGTCATCAATTGTATGCATTTTGTACTTTCAGTACAAAAATATTTCCCTAGAAATAGATGGCTACAAATAGAAGATGCTTTAACTTGTGATGCCTTTGTGTTATTTATTCATTAATTTATTGAATAGCTTGAATTAAAATTACATTTTTAATAGCTGTATCTATTGCTTGATCATGTTATTACTAAAAAAAGTGAATTTTATAGACTCCATTATAATATAGAATCGTTTACTTTTCCTATTTGACCCTTTTTGATAATACACTATTTATAAAATAAAGACGTGTTGTATCTCAAATTTGAGATTATAAATGAAGGCATCTTATTCTGCTGTCTCTGGCTTTGGAAGATTTCCAGACATTGTGGAAATATTTATCTCCAAACTACATCATCGTACGTCAAAGAATTAATTATATCATCCTAGATTTTATGGCACATAACTATAGTTCACATAGATTTCTTGTCCATCATGTGTTTCTTACTCAAAAACTAAAGAGTCACTCTATGGTAGATTAAATTAAGTATTTTATCTTAAACCAATTTTATGTAGTATAACTTAGAACATGTATGGATTCTTTGAGCACACCCTGGAACCTAAAAAAAAAAAAAAAAAAGAAAGAAAAGAAAATCATGGAATATATTATCAGAGTAGTCATATCTTCAGCAATTGCTGCTTCTTAAGAAATGCAAGGCATTCGTTATGCAAAAAACACACAAACAAATATCTCTACACATATATATATGAAGCCCACTCACATGCACGTCTACGTATGCACACACACTCACTAGCTCACACATGCATTGTCTCATCTCCTTGTCAAACTAGCGTAGCTATAACATACGTTTTGATTGGATACATAGTTCTACATTATTATGAATGTGTGATACTATTCATGACCAATGCTTACAATTGTGCTTTTGTACAAAGCTTTTACTTTCCCTGATGTTGTCTTATATATGCATTTGCTTTGTTTTCTGTATGATCACTAATTCATTCCCAGACTTTCGGCCCTAAGTGAATCCTCTTCTCAATAACTTCAAACATGTCGGGTATCCGACGGATTCGGCTAGTTGGGCTTCTCTTCCTTTTTTTTTTTTTTTTTAAAGATTTTATTTATTTATTTGACAGAGACAGCCAGCGAGAGAGGGAACACAGGCAGAGGGGAGTGGGAGAGGAAGAAGCAGGCTCCCAGCAGAAGAGCCCGATGTGGGGCTCGATTCCAGAACGCTGGGATCACGCCCTGAGCCAAGGGCAGACGCTTAACCCTGCGCCACCGAAGCGCCCCTGGGCTTCTCTTCCTGAGCCTCTGTCCCCTGCTTTCATTTCCTGGCTGTGGCTGTGAGATTTCCCTTTCTCCGCATTCATTCTGTGCTTTTTCCCTACATTGATTCTCCTGGATCTCACGGTTTATCCTCCCTTCGTTCTATTTTAGTGGCTCACACCTCCAGTAACATCCTAAGAAATGGTTTTAGCTGTGGATCCCTTTTTCTGAGAACTTGTGTATCTGGAAATGTACTTACTCTACTCTCACTGAGCTCTACTCTTTACTAAACGTAGGATCATAGGGTGAAAATTATTTTCATTCAGAATTTTCTTTATTGTTTAATATCTATTGCTGTTATGGAAAATCTCTGATTTCTAATCACTTGTTTATGACCTGAACTTACTCTCTCTGGAAACTTTTAGGATACCCTTATTTTCAGTATTCTATCATTTCACAGTGACAGGTTTTGATATGAGCTTTCCCCCAACTATGGTTGTTTCTTTTGTTGTTGTTTTACTTTGTTTTGTTGTTGTTGATGATGATGTTTTTGCCTTCAGTGGGCCCTTCAGAACTGGAAATCTATATTTGTTTTCTTAACTTTTTTCTTAATAATATCCTCTCCACTACTTTCTCTATTCTTTTTTTTTTTTTTTAGAAATTCTTATCATTCATATCTTCACTCTGAGATGGTTTCTCTAAATTTCTTTTCTTCTTTCTCTTTCTTTCTGGAAGGTTTACAGTTTCTTTAAATATATCTTCTAAGCCTTCTTTTTTTTTTATTTTGTGGTATCACCTTTATAATATCCAAGAACTATTATTTGTTGTTTAGTGTTTCATTTTAATAAGATCTGGTTTTATTTGTTATATATTTATATATATATATGTTATATATAGATTTTTTTCCAGTCATTCAAACAGTATTCTTGAGTACCTAAGTGCCAAGCACTGCCTTAAACACTGGGAAAACAGTAGAGAACAAGGCAAATAAACATCTCTGTGTTCTTGGAACTTACATTCTGGAAGGGAAGATATGCAATAAATGAGGTTAACTACTAAAACACATAATACAATAGATAATAACCAGTCCTTATATAGGAACCAAGCAAGCTAGAAAGGGGCTTATGAACTTGTAGGGGAAAAGAATGACATTGCAAACAGAGTGGCAGGAGAAGGCAACGCAGAGAAAATGACTGAGTTAAGAACTAAAGGAAATGGAGCAAGTCATTTAAATATTTTGAGAAGAGGATTTTAGATCCCAAGCAGAATGAATGCTTGTAAAGTTTGAGCAAAAGCAAGACATTTGAGTGAAGGCAGTATGTGAGGGGAACACTGGAAGAAGATGTGATTTGAGAAAGGTGGACTGACAGACCAGTCACATAGACTGGCAAGATTTTTTAATTTTATTCTGCTTAAGAGCGGAAGTCATTTAAACATTTTGAACAAGGGATTGACATAATCTGATTTGTTTTTAAGGGATCATTCTTGTAGCTAGGTAGCAAATAGATTAATTTTTAAAAAGATTACAATAGATTAATTTTTAAAAAGATTATAATATAATTTTAAAAAATGATAATTATTGACTGTTATTTTTATGTTGCTTATTATATGACTAATAAGCCATATTCTGTGCAGAGTGCTTTACATACATGATGTTGTTAGGTCCTGACAACAATCCCTTGAGTCAGATACTATTATTTTTCCAATTGTATGGGTGAGGAAACTGAGGCACAGTGACATTAAGTAACTTGCCTAAGGTCAGACAACAGATTATTTAGCTGATCTAGGACATTAATCCTTGCAATGCACGTTCAGAATTTGAGCTCGTAGCTCAAAGCTATATTATATGGGTGACAGAGTGTGTGCAAGGCCATTAGTTTGTAATAATCCACGTGAGTTGGGTTGGCAGTTTGGACGGGGTGGTAGAAGTAGAGTTGTTGAGACTCTGCTGAATGGGAGAAGGGTTTTGAAGGTACGGCTGGCAGGATTTGCTGATAGATCTGTGGAAAAGGAAGATGGAGGTCAAGGAAAACTCCAAGTATTTTGACAATTAGGTAAATGAGGTTTCATTTATTGGGATATGGAGCACAGTGAGGGTTAGTTTGGAGGGCATAAATCAGTTTTGAACCTATTGCATTTGAAATGCCTACTAAGAATTCCAATGGAAATACCACATGGGAGTTGGACATTGCTGAATTCTGGAACTTAAAATTGGTTAAGAACGGAATACAAATTTTGGAGACATCAACATAGATTTGGTATTTAAAGGCACTGGAGTGAATACATTCAGCTAAGGTAAGTGGGAAAAAAAAGAGGTTTGAGAACTGAAATCTGTGTAGTGGCAACATAAAAAAGTTAGAATATTAAGAAAACGCGACCAATAAGAGAGCCACCAGTGAAATAGGAAAACTATGAGAACATAGAGACTCAGAGGCCAATTGACATATGCTTCATGAAGGAAGGATTGATCGACACAAACACATGTTTCTGAGGGATTGGAAGAGATAAGGACTGAGAAATTCTTAATTGGATTTGAAAATATAGAGGTTAGGATGACATAGAAAAGAACATTTTTAGTAGAATGATAGAATAGATTGAAAGAGAATAGTAGCTAAAGCAGAGTACAGGCGACTCTTTTCATGAGTGTTGTTTTAAAGAAGAGAAAAATACTGGAGGAGAACATTGGGTCAACAGAGGCTGTTGATGGGAATGGTCTAATAAGTGGATGAAAATGATGTTTAAGAGAGATGCAATGATTGCAAAAGCAAAGGTCATGTGTAGGAAAGAGGATATGGGACCCAGTGCACAGGAAGAAGAATGACCTTAAGAACAGTGATGGTCTATTCATTGTAATCAGATTTGGGAGTGAGAGAATATGAATGCCCTCTTTTGCTTGCCCCTATTTATTCAATAAAGTAAAATTGCAAAGTAATCTGCTGAGAGTGGTGAGAAGAGAGGGCATTTTGCCTGTTTGAGGAGAGATGAGAATGGGTAGACTAATTTGAGGGGGGGGGGAGAAAGAATGGGACAATTAAAACTGGTAGGACTCCTGGGTAATAATGAGATTTGAGGCCAGGAAATTGAAGGGAGGTAAGTTATCAAGGTTGTGGATATTCATCTGTTCTCAAATAGACAGAGAATAGACTGAAAAGATGGATTCAACCAGGTAACTCTGACAGAGGGTGAAGGGCAAGAATATTGAGGATGGGGAGTGATTATAATGAGGGATGAGGGAATTAAAGTAAAGAATATTTAAGGAAGCTAAGGACAGGAAGAAGAATATGATAGTAAGAAATAGATCATTTAATAGACTAGAGGTTCTAAAGGGGTCCAAAAATGGTTGTAAACAAGGTATAAGAACATGAACTGGAAAATTAGAGATGGTGGACTTGTGCTAAGCACATATTATTACTCGGTTCATAGTTTTGAGCGAATACATCAGAATGGACGTTAAGCTAGCTATATCTATATTCTCACTGCTTTGGGAGTTGTGCCGAGACTATTTAATCAGTTGATACAGCAAGAGGCAGAGCTTTTTTTCCAGAGAATTGCAGGTATTACAAAGGTGGCCAGAAAATAACTCATGGAAGAAGAGTATTTCCTCTGTCTCATGAAAGGTTGCTAATAATTAGTAGAAACTTTTAGTAGGATTTTGGAAATAGATACATAGTCTATATTCTTTCTTCTAAACAATTCAAGTTCACAAACAAGTGTCTTGTTATTGGTATATTTTTTACTGTTTTTTGTTTTTGTTTTTCTTTTTTTTTTTAAATGTGAGCTCTGTGTCCAACATGGGGCTTGAACTCGTGACCCCGAGATCAAGAGTCATATGCTCTACTTACTGAGCCAGCCAGGTGACCCTAATTATTGGCATTAATGTAGGGAAAATAAAATTTTAATTACATGTATGATTTATGGTATGTATAGTATACCTCAAAGAGTCTGTACCAAAATGAAGTGGAAGATATACTCACTAAGTAGTTAGAATTAAGTCAAAATGGAATATTTCTTTGCTAGACTATGCAAAGCATCTTCTTTTTCTAGTGTGGACAGGGAAAAAGAGTCAAAGAAAAAGATATGAGGTCATTAAGAAACATTTTATCAAAAAGAGGATGACACCATACCTTTGTTTATTTATAGTAATGGATAATGTCAGGCACAATGTACATCTGGAAATTTTTGTAAAATATATTTCAATTAAAATACTACTCTCCAAAAACCAGTTTTTCCTGCCAAAATTTGGTTACTTTCAAACACTTGCATTATCATACCCATATTTGTCAAGTTACTTTTTAGCCACCTATATCCTTAATCCACTATTATCAGTAAATTCAGAGGCTCTTCCAGTAGCCAACATGCTCAGTATCCACATCATCAGGGATTCCCATGACAATTAAAATTAACTATATGGCTTTAGCTAGTAAGTTTATTTTACATTCACTCAGCTAAATAAATCTTTTCAAGTCATAAATCTAAGCATGTCATCTCCCCAACTTCAAGTCTTCTAGTGACCTTCTATTATACTTGGAATAATATCTGACTCTTTTAAATGAATTTGTAAATCCCTACTTAATCTTGGCCTGACCTCCCAGATCTTATTTCCCTGATATCTATCTGCCTTTCCTTCCATATGATCTAATCACACTAGCTTTGTTGTTCCTGGAAGACTTATTTTTGCCCTTTCAACCAAACTCATTTTTAACTCAGGGGCTTTGCAATTTAGAATGCTCTTCCTGCCTGAACGACTCCTTGTGGTAGGCAACTTTTAGTATCTTAGTCTGTTATGTAGTGAGTAGCCCCTTGGAGAAGCCCACATGGCCAGAAACTGATGCCTTCAATAGCCAGTGACGACCTACGGCCCGCAAACAGCCTATGAGGAAGCCTGAAAGGAGCTCCTCCTCCGGGTGAACCTGGAGATGACTGTCTCCCTGGCTGACATGTATTACTAGGGACTACAGCCAAAGGAACCAGCTAAGCCACACCTGGATGCCTGACCCACAGAAACTGTGAGATAATAAACATCCGTTGCTTTAAGTCACAAAGTCTTGAGGTAATTCCTTGCATGGCCATGGACAATTAATATACTTGTTCTTTCCACTTCAGCCTCCAGAGCTGATATCTGCTCCTCTAAGATGGGGTCAGCAAACCTTTTTTTGTAAAGAGCCATCTAGTAAATATTTTAAGCTTTGCCTTAAAATTTCCATCTCCACTACCAAAATCTGCCATTACATCAGGAAATCAGCCACAGATAGTATGGGAATGAATGGTCAAGCCTATGTTCCAAACAAATTCTATGTACGAGAACAGGTGGCAGGTTCAATTAGGCAGGTGCCCAATAACACTCTAAGAGACCATTCCAGGCCCCTTGATTTAATGTCATTTATCCCATACCAAAATCACTCTCATTTTAGCTTCTTCCTTCTCACTGGTAAGGAAGGTGCCTGAAAGCATATTGCACTCCGGGGCTCAGGACCATGGCTGACATGTGCCACAGTAAATACTGAATGGGGCCATGGATTGATTTGGGTGAAGTTGGAAGAAGATTTCCCGAATGAGGATGTGCCCGGGAACCATGTGATGAAATAAAGACATATATACTTAAAAGAAACCTAAGACATACAGCACAATCAAATATATGATGTCCGTCCTGTAAAAAAGAGCATTGTTTGATCTGTGCTCCTTCAAAGGGCAGAGCTATGAAAAATCACACTCTATGGTAACCTCTGTATAAAACTTTCCCGGACACCCTGGAATAGTATGAATTTCTATCTCCTTTTTCCTCCTTGGTACATATAAAAATGTTTAGATATATAATTATTGAAGTAATTCTATGTTACAATCCCAGCTCCCCAACTAGAATGTGAATCACTGGAAGGCTCGGACCATACTTTTCATCTTTGTATCACAGAACCTGTCTGCCATTGTCACTGCTCAGTAAATGCTTGTTTGACACAGTGTGAACAAAATAAATCAGTGCTGAAGAGATGAAAATAGGGAGGGGGGAAGAAGAAATCAATTTGGAGGAAAAGTTTTTGTTCACCCTTATGAGTTCCCTAAAAAACACAATCTTCTAAACATGAAAGATGTTTGACAATTAGCTGGTCTGCCTCCACAGTGTCTTCTATCAGGAAATATAACTCTTTCCCTAAGATTTGTCTCGATAATTGCCTTTATTTTGCTGCTGGAAGTAAGCATTAAACAACTTTATTGAATGTTTGCTTTCCCTATAGGTGTCAAGCCGTATCGTCTTTCTTCATTCCGCCACATAACTACTGTGTTTTATTACAGCACAGGGTACGTACATTTCCATCTTTCTTCTGAAACAATGTTGTTAGTCATTCTCTGTAACATTCTGTAACATTTTAAAATATTAGAATATATAACAAAATGAGGGAACAGCTGCATTTTTATAGAACCCTGTGTTTTACAAATGGGTAATAAACGAATCATATATTCTTTCCAAGGTTAGGATTACACAAATACTTATTGAAATTTATTCATAAGCATGAGTCAGTAAGATAAGAATAAGTTGAATTTGGTTTTTTAGCTATGTAGTAATGCATTGGATTATGTCTTATGGGGATGGTACACATACTTTTACCCAGATAATCATATGTCTGGCTCTACAAATAATGTATGTTTGTTCTTTCAACTTAGCAAATTACAACATGGCGTTTGGGGGCAGAGTATGGTTTGGATGCCAATGTAACTGGCAGCCAATCTTAATCTTGACTGTTTTTGATTATATATAATTTATTTCAATTGCAGAGAAGCACAGATTTCAAATTTAACTTTGGTATGGCTTTTAGCACAAGACAATAGAGAGAAATCGTACTACTATTTATCTTTATTGCTATAGTTTGGTCTGTGATATGACATTTGATCATTAACATTCTGGGTTATAAATAAATTGAAAAGATATAAAAAATTGTGATGCCTTACATTGGACTTTACATTTTATAATTCTAAATTTTGCATTTTCACATGCATTATAGAAATAAAGTTTTGAAAAACAAGGAAAGCGTGTAAACTATGAAACCATCCACAATCACAATGTTCAAAGATTACTACAATTTATATTTTGATACTTAAGTTTCTAATCTTTTACATATATTTCTATATAAAAAAGTCAATGACAAGAATCAAAGTCAAATTAACAATAATATTTTATTTTTTAAAGATTTTATTTATTTATTAGAGAGAGAGTGAGCAAGAGAAAGAGAGAAAGAGAGAGAGCACAAGCCAGGAGGGGAGAGGCAGAGGGAGAGAGAGAAACAGACTCCCCGCCAAGCAGGGGCCCACTGCGGGGTTTCATCCCAGGACCCCGGGATTATGACCTGAACCAAAGGCAGATGCTTAACCGACTGAGCCACCCAGACACCCCAACTATTCCAACTATAATATTTCAGATATGAAGACATATTATTCTCTGAGAGGGTTAAGCATGAATATGAATAGAAGCATACATTAACTTATTTACTTGTCACTCTGTGTTCTCCTGCTAGAATGTAAGCTCCATAGAGACAGGAACTGGTGTGTGTGTTTTTTAACTCTTCTATCCCCATTGACTAAAATAGTGCCTGTCACATATTTCTTTAATTCACATTTTTATGTTTTAATATTTTATAAAATTCCAATTTCAATATTTTAAGTATTATTTTTAATGACAGTGAGATTGTACTGTATTCACTTTTAATCAGTCTTCTTTTTATGTAAATTTAAGTTGTCTCTGATATTTTTACCTTTATGAAAACACATATTTTTATATTGTAACACTTATACCTTTTTTATTCTTTTAATTTCATTGACTAGACCAAGACTTCCAGAGTAATATTGAGCCATACCGATTGCAATAGGAATTCTTAAGTGAATCCTGAATTAAATAGAATGTGTCTGACATTTTATAATTAAATTCAATTTTGGCTCTTGGCTTTAGATAGAAATTCTCATCATTTTGAAGAAATATACATCTATTTATACTTTACTAAGATTTTAAGAACTAAAAATGTGGTATGAAATTTTACCAAAAAACTTCAAATTGTGTTTTTGCTTTTTAGTATCCCTTGTGATTTTTTTTTCTTGACAGCCAGCTATGACATGCCAGATAAAAGGAATTGCTATAAATGTGCCTATAGGAAGGAGACAGGAAGCATTCTAATCCTATGGTTAGATTGCTGTCTTTAAGATTAGAACCTAGGCCTATGGAAAGACAGCTGGAAAAGACACGGAGATTAATCAGTGTGCTTCTAAATAATACATAAATCAAAGAAGAAATCTCAGAATAAATTTTAAAATATTTCAAACTGTGTGAAAAAATAATATCAAAATTTGTAGGATGCCACAAAAACCTTGCTTAGAGGGAAATTTATAACATTCAATATATACCTTAGAAAAGAAGAAAGATCTATAATCTTAGATCAATAATCTAAATTTTGAATTTGGGAAATCATTTTTTAAAAAGAGTAAATTAAATCCAAAGTAACCAGAGAAAAGAAATAGTAAAAATTAGAGCCCAAATATAGAGAATCCATAGGGGAAAAAAAATCAATAAAACCAAAAGCTGGTTCTTTGAAAAGATCAACAAAATTGATAAGCTTCTATCCAGGATAACTAAGAAGAAAAGAGAGAGGAGACAAATTACTAATATTAGAAGTGAAAGAGGGACTGTCACTATAGGTCCCATGAACATTAAGAGGGTAATAAAGGAATACTATGAACAACTCTAGGCCCACAAATGTGATAACCTAGATAAATTGGACCAATTCCTGGAAAGACATCATCTGCCCAAATTCACACAAGAAGAAACAGAAAATCTGAATAGGCTCATAGCTATTAAAGATATTGACTAAATTATTAATAACAAGCAACAGGCCCTGGTGGGTTCACTGGTAAATTGTTCCAAACATTTAAGGATGAAATTAAATCAAATCTTCACAATCTCGTTTGGAGTACACCAGGAAATGGGCACCTGAGTGGCTCAGTCATTAAACATCTGCCTTCGGCTCAGGTCATGATCCCAGCGTTCTGGGATCAAGCCTCGCATCAGGCTCCCTGCTCTGCTGGGAGCGCTGGGAGCTTGCTTCTTCCTCTCCCACTCCCCCCGCTTGTGTTCCCTCTCTTGCTGCCTCTCTCTCTGTCAAATAAATAAATAAAATCTTAAAAAAAAAAAAAAAAAAAGAAACAGAGGAAACATTACCTAACTCCTTCTATGAGGCCAGCATTACCTTAATATCAAAATCAGACAAAGACATCAAATGAAAACTACAGACCATTATCTTTCATGAACATAGATGCAAAATTCCTCACCAAAATAAAATTCAACAACGTATAGAAATAATTATACACCATAGCAGGATTTATGCCAGGTATGTAAGAGCAATTCACCACTCAAAAATCAATTAATGTAATCCATCACATCAAAAACTAAAAAAGAAAACCCACATGATCATATCAATAGATGCAGAAAAAGTATTTGACGAAATCCAGCACCCATTCATGATAAACTCTCAGCAACCTTAGAGGGAACTTCCTGAATTTGACAAAGCCTATCTACAAAAACCCTACAGCTAACATCTAAAAAGAAATACAATAAATAAATAAATAAATAAATAAATAAAAATAAACTAAAAATAAATTGGCTACTTGCCATAAAAAAGACGTGGAGGAATTTTAAATGCATATTACTAAGTGAAAGAAGTCAATCTTAAATGGCAACATACTGTATGAGTCCAATTATCTGATATTACAGACCAGGTAAAGTTATGGAGAAAATTTTAGGGCAATGAAAATACTCTGTATGATACTATAATGGCTGCATGTCATTACACATTTGTCCAAACCCATAGAATGTACAAAAATGAGTAAGTCCTAATATAAAATATGGATTTTGAATAATTGTATGTGTCAATGTAGGTTAGTCAATTATAACAAATGTACCACCGAGGGGTGGGTATTGATAATATGGGGGCCTATGCAATCCCAGGGGTTATGTGGCAGATTTCTATACTTTCTGCCCAATTTTTCCGTGAACCTAAAACTGCTCTAAAATATAAAGTTAAGTAAAAAAAAAAACCCTGCTTTATAAATATAAAATAGAAGTGTATAGTATATATTTACACTTGATCTCTAAGTCTACTAATTCAGTTTTTACACAGATACTATTTCTTTACTTAATTTAGGAAATTATTATTTTATTTAGGAATTTATTTATTTAGGAAATTATTATTTTTACCCAAGAATATCTCATGAGTACTTCACTAGAACATTGGTAAACGCTCTATTTATTATTATTTTTGTAATCAAAATGTCATCTGTCTCCTTCAGCAGCTGTTTTACTAGGTGTGCATTTTTATTTTATTGCTTTCTTAATTTTCTGGTTATTGAGCTCCCTTGGGCTCCTTTAAATGGTCACTTGATCTTTGATAGATCACTGAGGCACAGGTCCTATTGGTCTTGGCAGGCCAGGGTGAAGAGGACCCATCATGCAGAACTGAAAGCTTCCTTCTTTAGATAGCCAGAAATCTCCCTTCGGGATTTCCCACTCTCTGCCTTTGACCTGGGGTTCCTCATGCTGACCTTAGGGGTCCCCATTCTAAGAGACCCAAAATAAAATGCAGAGAGGCTCCAAAACTCTAGGACTCAGGACAGATGGGTTGAAAGCTGAAGAAAGGGGAATGATCTTCCATACACCATATTGCTGGAATCCTTTTGTGTATGAACAACGGTAAGTCAAATATGCACAAATCACAGGTTGACCCCTCCCTCACTCTTTCAGGCTATTTTATTTACAGTACCGCCTGTTTCAGCTGTAATAACCACGATACCCAGGGCACACTTGGAGAGAATCCCGAAGTTGATTAGCAGTTCAACTCTTTTCCTTCTTTTTCCTCTGCTTATCATCTTCATCAGGTTGCTTTCAGCCTTACAAATGAGCTGTTCATAAAGACAGGAAGAAAGGAGTGGTGAGAGAGATGGTTCCTCCCTTCCCATGTTAAAAAAAAAAAAAAAAGTTCCCTGAAAGACCCTCTCTATCTCATTGGTCAGAACAGGGTCATATGACCGCCCTTAGACGCAGGGAAGCCTGAGAAGCGATTGGCTTACATTTTCAACATTTTACAATGGGAGGGAGGCAGGTTTTGCACTAAAGAAGGAGAGAAAGGAAATTGCTGTTGCTGTAGGCAGCTGACGGGGCTTGCTGTAGTCCTGAATGCTATTGGGGGTTAGGTCTTGAATGGGAAAAAGAACTATGTATCTGGCTACTGAAGAAATCTGCTTTCCTGAATTGGATGATGGCTGCCTCCCTTGGCTTGATGGAATGTCCATGTATGTGGGGCAGTGTTCAGGACAGATATTGTCATTTTCCCAGTATCTCTTGTCCTGCTACTCTGACTCAAGGCTTCATCTGTATTTTGTGTGTGGAAATTCCTTCTGAGATCTAGCGTATCTTTTATCGATAGTCCTGCTTTCCAGCAATAGTGTCGTACTGTTACGTCTGCTTTTGAGATTGCGTAAGAGTTTCATGGGAAAGTTAATAAAGGGTGTGGGAGGTGAGGACTATTAAATCATCCATCTTAACCTCAATTCTGTATATTACTTTGAGAATATATTTTTCAGTGTACCAAAAGAAAGCATAATTGACAGTCAAAATCCTAGCTGCTCTGAAATTAGTAAACAGTATAATAATAGGTTTTACTTTTTGCCATGATATATTTTTTTCTCTAAAAATTTCTGCTGATGTTTGCTAATTATGTTAAGAGAAGTCCTTTAATGTTAAGTGTTTAATGTTTGCTACACTAGGTCATGTGGCATAAGGTGGCTGTGTCTGATCTGGCTCTTGAAGGACATTTCTAGAGGGAGCGGGAAGGCAAATCAGGAGAGTAAACCCAGACAGAGGGACTCTGTATGCAGAAAAGTACTGAACTATATAAAAACAATACTGGGGCGCCTGGGTGACACAGCGGTTAAGCGTCTGCCTTCGGCTCAGGGCGTGAATACCTGGCGTTATGGGATCGAGCCCCACATCAGGCTCCTCCGCTATGAGCCTGCTTCTTCCTCTCCCACTCCCCTGCTTGTGTTCCCTCTCTCGCTGGCTGTCTCTATCTCTATCGAATAAATAAATAAATCTCTAAAAAAAAAAAAACAATACTCAGTGTTGATCCAATGAGCACAATTTTGCATGGTTAGAAAGAAGTTAGGAGTGCTTCGATTATTTGGCCAGGCCATGAAGAAACTTCACTTCCAAATGAGGCATTTATCTTGTCATGATGAAGCATTTTGGGGAAGTGGGGGAGTAAATAGAGGAAAAAATGTATACATACATGTATTTAAATCAAGACATATTATTTTCCTAATACTTAGGAGGTAAAACACCCTTTATAGCCTGATACATTAATTTAGATAAACCCCAGGTGTCTAATTCCCAAACATAAAACATTCCGCTGTCTCATGGTTTCTTACCATTCACAATGCCGTCCAGGAGCCAGAGCATCCGTATCATGTGGATCTAGTTAAAAATGCAGAGCCTGGGCCATACCTCAGACCCACTGAATCAGAATCTCATTCCACCAAGATGTCAGGTACATTGGTGTTTGGGCAGCACTGACACCGTGTCTGAATGTGGGGAGAGAGTGAAATGAGGAGGTAAAAATTGATATCACCTTTCATGGCACTGTGGTGACTGGGAGTTTTTACTTTCCATATCACTTTCAGGCTCAGCCTTATTTACTAATAGAATTGCTCTCATCAAAAGCCTTGCATGTCCTTATTTCCACCAGCGACTTCACCCAGGGCCTGAATTTTAACTGTTAAAAGTGTGAGCAGAGGTTAAATTAATGTGCCCTTGAAATAAGTAATGCATTGTCTTGTCTATACATAAGGAAAATTTGTGCTATTTCGTGTGTGTGTGTGTGTGTGTGTGTGTGTGTGTGTGTGTGTTTAAATAATCATGAAACAGGGCCCAAGGAAATTGGAATAAAAAGTTTGGATCTGGGGAAGGGAGAAATCTGAAGCATGAGGCATGACTGTGGGACCATGGCCAAGGGAGCATGGGAAATTGAGAGATGGGGATTCCAAACAAGAAAGTTAGGAAAGACACTTTGGAGGCAAATTACTTAGGGTCAGTCCCACCAACCCTACCTACATAATGTATATAAATTGTTCCAATAACACATTTGATTCCTTCAGCAACTCTTTCCTGAAACAAGCATCGCCCCCGATCTTTCAGCCTGAATTCCTGAAGAGTTTAACAAAGCATTAGCTTTCAGAAAAGGTTTTTTTTCATCAAAATGGAATATCTGAACTGTTTTTTTTTTTTATTTATTTAACTTTGGTTCTGTACCAGAGGGAAGTTTAAAGATTACTCTTATAAACAAACTGAAAGCTAGCTGTCCCAATGACATCTTTGACTATACCTAGTCTTTTTCTATTCTGTAATGAACTATTTTAAGATGTTAGAAAGTTTTATTTTTACATTTCAACAGGGAGGGATTATGCAGCACCTGCATTACAGTTTTGCTCTACGTAAATGATTTTTAAGTCTATACTTTTTTATCACTAAAAGAAATGGCAATTTTATTTAAATGCTTTGCTTTTCTGAAATAGGAAATGAGTAGCGCTATCTCTGAGTGCTCGCTCTGTGCCAGCTCTGTGCTAAGATGCTTAGGATACATACTATAGGAGGAATAGAAACTATTTCAGAGCATTTTTACATGAATATTATTCTAAAGAAAATGTTCTCAGAAACTTTGGAACAAACCTCCAACCCAATTTCCCCTCTGCCCTCACACACAGACAGAATCGGACAAGGTGAGCTCAAACTTATATTCAGTCCTGCCTTTCTGTGAAGACATAAAGCAGGTTACTTAATTGACTTTTCATTCCCCTGTCATCTGAATATTGGAACCTGAAAATAATTGCCTGATCTAAAAATCTATTATCACCCTTGAAAAGTACAGAACTCCATCATTAAAAGTAAATATTTGACTAGTCATGCAAATGGTAGAAAAACTTTTTTTTGAGACCAAAAAATAATGTTGTTTTGCTAAATACTCAGAACGGAGAACAGGAGAATAACTCTTCATCTAATTTCTATTTTTCTTGCTATGTACAAAAACTCATCTGTAAGTTGGGTATGGTTACATTTCTTTGGCTTGCTTAGTTGATAGGAGTTTATATTCTGTATATATAATAAATATATATTTATATAATACAGACAGAGGTGTAGGAATATAGGTATACATAAAAAGATGTATAATATATATGCATATGTGTACATATGTATATACTTAAGATTCTTTTCTATTTCTAATGAAGCTGGCAATTTTTTCATATATTTCTTAATTTTCTGTAGCATTATTTTTCAAATGTCTGCTCATTTCCATTCTCCAGACACCTATCAATAAAATAATAGCTCATTTAGTTGCTAGCATATTCTTTTTATATAAGTGTCGCTGGTTTCGATCATACTTTCTTCAACTTCAAAAGGTAAGGTTACACTTTTCCTTCTGTTTTACATCTCGTTTAGTGTTAAATTTTAAAAGTTTTAAATTCTTACGTATCCCCAAATCTTTAATTGACCCAAAGTAAGAATTGTTTCTTAAGCAATTTACTTTGAAGTGGTCGTTCAGAGTCAAATGAGCTGAAATATGATAGCAGATAGAGATCAGGAGACGCTTTGGAGGTCCTAAACTCTCCCGCTGTGGGCTCAGGAGACAGCGACATTTAAAATAAATAAATAAACAAACAAAATGCTTTGTTTCCAGAGCACAGTGTCTGTTCATTTTGCAATCTCAAAATAAACATCTTCTCATTCGCATGCATTATTCACACTGAAAGATAAGTGTCTGCATACATAATCAAATGGTCTGCACTGGATAAAATCCGGACTCATTTGATCAACTGGTGTAGAGCAATCTTTATAGCTTTTCACACATTTTATCTAATTGTAGATAAATTTACATATAATCACAGTTGCTGCATGAAATCGGAGAAATCTATTTTAGTCATTTAATATTTCATTTTAAAAGCCATGTATTAAGCTTTAAAATATCTATAGCCCTTTCAATAGAAATTGCCATTATTGCACATGAATATTCAAGTGGTATGTTATTCAAATTGTCTATTACATTATGTTACGTATCTTCCATATTATTATCTTCTTGCCTCTACATTTCCTGGACAAACAAAAATCTTCCTTAATATATTTTGTGATTAATTGTTAAATTTTAAAGTTAATATTAAGACCTTTATGATGATTTGTTTAATAAAGAAAGACTTGGAAAATCAAATAATATACATTTCAAATAAGTTTCTTTTTTATTTAAAACTTGAGCTTGCTTGAATCGGATTCAACAGTCAAAAATATTATTGGTATATTGTGGTTACTATGGACCACTTGTTTGAAACAAGGATTCAGATTTCTTAATTTATCAAAGGAACTATTTGTTCCCCGAACTTTTAATTGTGGGATTCCTCAATGGCATAAAGGCACACAGAGTATCCTGTATCCTACCGTGCCTATTTGGCACGTGGCTATTTCCTGATATGAGGCCGTAAAGTTTTCAAGGTCAGGCCAGCATGCCTTTATTTCCAGTTCCTCCAGGGGATATGGATATGGTGGGTCCTCAACCCATATTTGATGAATAATACATGCGTAGCTATATAAATTGATGTAGATATTTTTGAAATGTTTAAGCATAATTGTTGACTGGATGTTTCTCTGTTTTGTCAAATTCAATGACATTATTAAAATTTGTGTAGCAGAGTTTATTCTAGGGTACCCAAAGATGGAGAAGCAACCACCTCAGAAAGGAGTATACACGTTGCACAGTTAACTCTTCCCCGTGATGCCAACTGTGGTGATAGCAGGGGGAAGCATCGTATCTCAGTCAAGGACTTTTCTCCATGTAATGTACCTAATCAACTGAAGCTCTAGCTGGGGGAAACCCCAAAATTATAGTTAAAATTAGAGTTTCTGAGCGCAGTCTGGAAGCTCGGAATGAGAACTAAAGAGGCATGCCTGGATAGACTTCCGCTTTATCTCTTAATATAAAAGGATTCTAAAAATTTCTACACTGACGTTTATAACTCCAAACTGTCACAAGACTCTTCTGCCACCTCAAGAGATTATTATTATTTTATTCCAAATGTTAGAATTATTTCAGGCTTACTACAAATATTAGATCTTAAAATACATACATTGTTTAACACTGTTCTTTTAAAGTTTTGCAAAAGTTTTACAATAATAGGGGGAATTGCAAATTTAAATATATCCAAACTGAGGGATTCAGAGGGGAGGGGCGTGGGGGAATGGGCTAGGACGGTGAGGGTATTGAGGAGGGCACGTATTGCATGGAGCCCTGGGTGATATACGCAAACAATGAATCATGGAACATTACATCAAAAACTAAGGATGTACTGTATGGTGACTAACATAACATAATAAAAATTTAAAAAAAATAAAAAAATAAATATGTGCACGTGTAAGGAATATAATGAATATTCCTCCTTATAAATGCTAAATCAGCTTCTACAAGTGACATCCATAAGGATATCAATTTTCAGCAAGCCAGGGGGGAAAAAGTAGAATATGAAATAGAGAGGGTATGTTAAGTAACTTTTTGGCAGGAAAGTTATGTCTATTTTCTCAAAGCCTTTTAATTATGTTAGATCTTTGGAGCAAATTTCGAAGTGATTTGTAATGTATATATTTTACCACGTCTTTTTTTCCCTCCACAGATTTACTGTTTCCTCCTCATTTTCTCCCTAGTTTCATGGTTCTTCAGGAGCCACGTGTAATCCTTCAAAGAAAGAAAAACAATTTTGCCCTCTTCGTGGAAATCTGCCTGAGGCTTTGGTATTCGCAGCACAGCTTGGCTCGCCTTTTACTGAGCTGGGAAAAAGTCGGGAATGTTTCATCATTTACCATTAAAACACTCCTGGTTCAAGTGTCCTGGGATTAAGTAGAGCTACATATTTTCTTGCTCTTCAAACAAGCAAATAAAATAGGCCGATATTATATCACAATTTACTTCCGTTTGTAAAGAGAGTCAAACTGTTTGGTGGTCCCTCAGTGATGACTAATTGGCTAACCTACTTGGTAAATGACTTTGGGTGTTAGAGATGGCAAGCTGTAAAAAACATTACAAAAAAGTAACTTCTGTTTTCAGGTCAATTTTTCTTTAATCCATGATCCGTGACTTTGGTGTAGACATAGAAGCAGCGGGTTTAGTATAGAAATGCTCTTAATATAGAAGGAGACACACGAGTGCCTCATTAGAATACTAATGTCTGAGAATCCTCACAGCGCTAGCAAAGTTAATGCCTGCCCTCAGAGTTGAGCCTGCTGGGATGATGGCTCACTGACAAAAGACTCCATGTTGACAAAAGTGATAAAGTCAACAATATCAAATATTCACAAAAAGACTACATAAATCCAGCAAGCAACATGATTTCATTTCATTGTTCAGGCATTATGAATATGTAGGGAGGTTAAGCTCTAAAGAAATTCGCCTTGGTTTGCTTATAGAATATATTTTGCTTTCTTCAACACACATTCAAATTAAGCCCGTCATACAAAATAATGCACACCTTGTACTTGGGGTGCAAAGGAAATCATTTTCCAGAATATCAGCTAACCACTTGTATTTTATGGTGACCCTAAATTTTATAAAGACTGTAACTTAGCAAAAAAATGAAACTAACTTGATTTCCTGAAGATTCTCAGTATTTGTTGCTGAGTCCGTCCCAAAGCTGGCAACAACGGTCCCACTCCCAAAGTGTTTCATGGGACTTTCAAAGTTTAGGGCACTTTGTCTGTATTGGCTGGTGTCCCTTTAAACTGTATATAAATCTAAGAACAAAAGTAATTCTTTGGAAAGCTGAATTTGTAAATCGAGGCAACACAATCTAATTTCAATAATTTGATTTTTTCCCTAATTAGTATACATAAAGTGTCTATAAAGTTAACTATCTTAAAGTGATCATGGAAGTACAAGTGATCATTTGCTAGTGGACAAGGCCAATATTAAGACAGTGGACAATAACTAGTTTCCTTTCACACAACATTCCTCTAATTAGCAGCTGTTAATGACAGTGAGCTTTGGGGAAACGGTCTACAGAAAAAAAGCTTTTTTATCTCATACAAAACTTCAAGTCTGGGTAAGTTGTGCGAGAAGATAGGGGGCACGTAGGTAGAGATAAAGGAGGACACAAAAGCATGATGTATGATTGGATACAGTTGTAATACCATTTATTCAAATCTACTGAACCCACTGTCTTGAATACACGGCCATTTCTGCACATGTGGGATGGTGGGAATTATTTCATAGGATACAGAGATTCAAGCCACTTTTCCTTCCATCAAGAAACTCAGACGCAAGTTGGGATGAAGAGAAGCAAACCCATCACCAGGTACAGAATGGCAAGTGCAACGTGAAGGCAAACACTGAAAGCTGCATGAACATATAGGGAGAGGGTCGAGGGAAGACTGTCTAGAAGTTCAGGCATCTAAGCCAAGTTTTCCAGTTAGTTAGGGATCGACTAGATTTTTTAAAAAATGGAGGGGGTTAGCATTCTACACAGTAGAAGCCACTTGGGAAAAGTCAAGGAAAGTATGAGGGAATCATGGAATATTTGATACATTTCCAGTAATTCTCGCACAGTGTATGGTGTGGGAAGAAGCAAGAGCTAGAGCTATGAGAGAACCTAATGATGAGAGGCGTTATACGCAATGCTAAAGACTTCAGAGTTTATCCCAAAGGTGATGAAGAACCTTTCACAATCACTTCTCAAATTTCAAAAGATTCCTTTGGAAGAACGACAGAGGCAAGAATGGAGGCAGGGAGATGTGTCAGGAGGCTGTTGCAGGCTTCAGCACAGAGAATGATCAGGACCTTGATTGAAGCGGCGTAGTGCTGGAGACCGAGACGAGAGGTGTGACTGATGAAGGTGAAAGAGGCAGACTTGCTGGGACTTGGGGTGTGATGGCTTGTGGGGATCAAGAGAGAGAGGGGTAGGGTTATAGCTCGGTGGCTGTTAATGAATCCAAGAGAGAAAACAGATGTTCAGAATAACATTTTGAAAATCCATTGAGTTCAGGGTGGCAGTGGGACATCGAAGAAGAAATATCCCATGAGTAGATTTTTACAGTGTAAGCCCGATGAGAGAGGTCTACACTGGCGATAAAGTTCTTTGCACAATTGCATTGTTAGTTGAAGACATAAGAATATATAATGCCACTTAATAGAAGTCTGTAGAACAGAGAACAAATAAAACGTAGAACAGAATGACACCTCTGATACTATGACATCTCTAAAAAAAAGACGACGTTTTTGTTCCTTCCTTTTCCTACTCTTTTTGATCATTTAAATAAGTAAACATACACATAAACCTAAATAACTATGTAACTTATTATTGAGAGACATGTAAATTTATAATCATGCACAATAGTAATTTTTTGAATACTTACTTATTATTTATTAAGTAGTCACAGACACTGCTGTAAGCATTTTACATGCACTATCTAATATGATACTTAATACAGACTCACAGTAAGATATATTATAATCTCAGTTTCAGATAACAAAACCAGTTTAGAGAAATTGAAAAACTCCATAACTGGAAGTCATGGGAATAAAAGGCACGACATATGGAATACAGTCAGTAATATTGTACCGGCGCTGTATGGTGACAGATGGTAGCCACACTTGTGCTGAGCTTAGCATGACGTACAAAGAAGTTCAATCACTATGTTGTACACCTGAAACTAATGTCACGTTCTGTGTCAGCTATACTCAAAAAACAAAAAAAAATTGAAGAAATGTAAAAACGTGCTCAAGTTCATACAGTTAGGAGATGTTAAAGTTGAGATACAGTCTTAGAATGCCTTTTTCAGACATTATTGCTCACCCATTTGAATGTAACTGCGATACATGTGAAGTAATACTTACAATCTTTTTTACCACTGGCCCCTGCGTCAGCAACCAATCCAACCTTTCTGAAATCTTCACCACTTGCCTTGATAAATATCTTAGTTTTAAAGATAATTTCACTGGCTGAAGTCTCTGTTCCCATTTTGTCTTATTTAATACTCTCTCTGTTACCATCTTAACATCTTACAGAGGTGAAGTGTGTATGAGTGTGTGTGTGTCCTAATACATAAGAAGACAAAATCTTGGTCCTTAGAGAGCAGACCTACGCATAGAGGCAAATTAAAAAAAAAGAGGTGTTAGACTATTTCTGAGTCCTTTAAAGAAAATGAAAGTACAGTTGAGCCTTAAACAACACGGGTTTGAGCTGCACGAACCCACTTACATGTTGATGTTTTTTGATAAATGCAGTACCGTAAGTACATTTTTCTCTTCCTTATGCTTTCCTTTATAACATTTTCTTTTCTCTAGCTTACCTTAAGAATACAGTATAATATATAACAAACAAAATATGTGTTAATCGACTGTTTATGTTATTGGTAAGGTTTCTGATCAACCGTAAGTTAATAGTGGTTAAGTTTTAAGGGAGTCAGAAGTTATATTTGAATTTTCAACTGCACGGCAGGGGGGTGGTGAAGCTCATCAGTGCTGCTAACCTCCACTTTGTTCAAGGGTCAACTATATAATGCAATTGAGAATAATGTGCTACCATGGGGAGTGCAATATAGGCATATAAAATTCGTAAGTAATATTTCTGTGGCTCATCTAAACCAGAAATGTAATTCTGTAAAGTACTCTGGGAGAAAAAAATGTGTGTGGAAGAGAGGTGGAGTGAAATTGCAGAAAATGAGGTATTCTCTCCTCATAGGGATCCTTCCACTGAAAATAAAGGAAACATAATTCTTAGCTCATGAGAATTTCCTCAACAGATCCTATTGTCTAGGCTAGAGTTCAAGGCCAGATTTGCAGGGAAGTCAAACTAGAAGGAAGTGCTAAGACCAGGAGTTAACTTGTGACAGTCATTTTCTCATTTTACTTTTATTTTGGACCATTCTTAAATTATGCACAATATGACACAATTTACCTAATTTGCATAAGCATTCTCCTTGGCCCTGGAGGATTACCTGGAAAATGACTTTTCTGGGACATTAATCAACATCCCACACCCATCTGGAGATAGCCAAAAGCCAAGCCAAGTTACATTTTCCCCCATGTTGATGTCGCCACACAATGTTAATGAATATGCTTCACGTTGTCTTCAAAACATGAGAAGGATTCTTGAGGCTATGTAGATTCTTTATACTTTCTTCCTATTTTCAAAGTAGCTTAGAAAACTAATATTAGTGAAATGATTTTGTTTTATTTAATCATTGTATCTATTAGTAAGTCTTAAGGTCAAAAAGGAACACTGGAATGTAATAATTTAATTAGACCTTTCAATATTTTGAAGGACAAAAATTGTATTTCTTTCTATATAGCACTTTCATTTTAGTCACCTAAATTGCTATTTTAAAACTATTATAGGGAAATCACTTAGGCTTGAAAAATTGAAAGTAATAATTCCCTCATCTTCTATTTAGATGTTTTTTCTCAATAAGGGGGGACCCTAGCAATGAAATTATTTTTCCAGTATAGCATCTGATCATATTTTACCATTACTTTCAGCATATAGTAACCTTCATTGTATATGCTCTTCACAATGAAGAATGGGCTGTGAGCTTAATAATGGCAGAGACTATGTTGATTATTTTCCCATTTGAATTCCTAGTGTCTATCAAATTCCTGACCCATATTTGGCCTTTACTAAATATTTGTTGAATGAATGAATGATATAGATTGTCACATGTTAGAAAATAGTTAAAATTTCTGGAGTTTCATATTCATTCTGCTTCTGCTGCAAATTATGTGTGCTCTTTGATTTATATACTAGTGTACTTCACCAAAGTAAACATATTTTCCAGAAGATATTGTGAACAGTAAGCCTCCATTGCGGTAGAATGGTATTTCTTGAGATGAATATGGTGCTTTGTAAGGAATGCTGTGGTCACTACATTACCTAGTTTATTCTATCAAACCAAAATATATCTTCAGAATATCCTGGCAATTTTGGTCTCATTTATCAGTGTGTACTATAGTTTTGCTATAGTATCCTGTTGACTATTTTGCAATAATGCCAACGTATTCTAGTGCCATTTTATATCTAAAAGGGCAGGGGGTTTCTAGGTCTTAGAAATTCACGCTCTCAGCAATTTCATCTGTGTGCAACATGGTATAAGCACATTCCAGTTTGAAAGTTCAGAAAAATGATGGCTATGGTTGTTGGAGACATAACTGGAAACCCATCTTTAAATGAATTTAGAAAAGAATTCAAACCAGTTCAAAGGCATGAAGAAGATAGTAAAATATTTTGTTTAAGATTAGTCAACTTTTGAAGTAAAGAAATCAAACATTTTATGTAGGACTAGTATATAGTTTTGCATAATGGTTGATCCTCATTTTAAAAGGTTACAAGCATTTTTTTTTCTTTCCAGTCATATAACTTGGTTTTTGCAAGGAACAATAATACGATTTTGTCACCATAATATTTCCAGGAAAACTAATCTAATGTTGTTCAGAAGTCATTTTGTTCATTTGAAGCCGTGCTGGGTTGTATCTCAGTTCCTGACCAAAATAATGATTATCAACCTGCTGGATGAATTACTGCAGAAATGAAAGAGATTTCATAAAGATACTATCTAAAATTACTATCTAAAAATTGTACTCATAATTTGTTTCATATGATGATGACATTGCTTTGTTAGATTAATTCATGCTTGCTATTTAAATATGCAAATGATATAGAAATAGAAAATTTAAAAAATCATCCCCAATTCTATAATTGAAAATAGTCATTATTAACAATCTATGAATATTAATTCAGATATCTCTCTACACATAACGATAGATTGAGATTAAAACTTACATCTGTTTATGCCAATTCCCATTTTCCTTCTAATATATCACAATGCCTTAAAGCACAAGGCTGAGGAAATATACAGATTACATACATAACAATGTTTGGGAGCGCAAAGATCATCATGACCTGGAAGATTGACTAAGTTCCCAGCTAGTACTCTTTGGAGCTGCCGAGAGGTCATTCTTGTGCTTCTGCACGGGTTGAGAGGAGAGGCACTGACATTTTGTTCTAGACTATCTGTTAAAGCATGTTGGTATAGTAAACAGCCCGGGGCAAAGTTTGGGTAGGATTTTTGGGAGCAATTATAAAAAACGAGGCCGCCTAAGCTTGGGATGTCCCCGCTGTAGCACCAACCCACTCCACGCACAGCGTCTAACTGGCCACTCTGCTCTGCCACAGGGCTCAGAGGGCAAGAGGTATGGACAGACCGCTGCTCCTGAGACTTTAACTCTAAGGTCGCTTCTTTTCCTTGCTGTGTGCACATCTTGATCACGATTCTTTCTGACTCAAAAGACAAACTCTTTCTGCTAGAATCTGCTGAGACCTTAGTGCTTCTGTGTATTTGTGGGTGGGCGGGTGGGTGGGTGGATGTTTACAAGAGGTGTCCTTTCCTTAAAAGTTGTTATAATATTGAAGTGAGAGCCATATGGCCTTCCAGTTTTTGGATGACATTGAGAAGTGCAACGCAATTTGCAAACAAAATGGCATACATCCTGGAGCAATTAACCTAATCCTTTTTTAATGACTAAGAATGCAATGTCCAAATTCCAGACCATTTCTTCAAAATTGATCATTAACAAGTACACACAGTTGAACAATGTGTAATAAAGGAAGAAGTGCGAAACGCACTTTTGTACTGTAGTCTAAGAACACAAAATTTATGCAGGTTCTCATTTAAAATAATACAATGGTTTCTCCCCTTGTAAAGTCAATGAACAGGAATACTAAAAAAAAGCCATATCAAACTGTATTATGTGTGTTTTTAAAAATGAGGTAGCTAAGCATGCAATGACATGGAAAGACTTCCAGGAGACAGCAGATAAAAAAGCAGATCAGAGAATAATGAGATAAATTGTCTAATGTGAAAGAAAAAGTCAAATGTATATACGTTATTCTGTCTTTCACGCTTTTTTAACTTTAGAGATTTTTCTTTACATGTGCGGTTCCAAAATCTAGCCAGAATATGTCTTATATGTCTCTTTTCTTCATTTTTGCCTAGAAAATGATGTGCTCCTTCATTCTGCATATGCTTGTCGTTTTTCAGGTTAGGAATGTTTTCTTCTGTCTTTGATTTTTCACTCAATCAACAGAGCGCGGTAGGCAATGAGAAAGCAGGAAATGAATAACACAAATTTGTTTTAGAGTTTTACTGTAATCATTGCTAACATTTATTGAGGGTTGTCTATATGCCAGGTTGTTGGAGTGAAACCTTGTTATATCTCACATCAGACTTTTGAAACGAGTATTATAAGTATCCGTATTTTATAGACCCGTAAGTTAAGGCACAGAGAGGTTTAGTAACTTGCTCCAGGAGCCTCAGCTTGGAAGAGACAGAGCCATGGTTTGAACCTAGCTGCTTTGACTTGAGTGCACATTACAAGTAAGCATTTACCTGAGTGAGAACTTCCTTGTAGTTGCCCCATGTGATCTTGTACCTTTCTCGGGAACACTGCATAAGGTGGGGCCTCTGTTTTCTATCCTCCAAATTTGTCATCCCTTCTCTCAGTTGCTGTTTTAGGGGAGGGTGGACAGTATCTTCTTCTCGTCAAGTGCAGAGGGTAGAAATTAATTTCTCATTCACGTTTTTGATTCACCTCTTTCTTAGGAAAAAAAAGAAATTTCTGAAAAAAGTGTCAAATCTGTCGTTATTGTATCTAGAGTGGATTTATAACCTACTGTTACTCTTGCTCTTATTGAAGACTTCTTATCTCACCTCCTGCTCTCTTTCATTTTATTGCCTTCTCATCTCATAATTAGGCTCCTTTATGATATAGCAAGTTGTGCTTAGTTACACATGGTATATCTGGGGGTGAACTGATTGTACTCCTGTTAGAATAACTAGGAATCTTTCTCTGAATGTCAGGAAGCAACATGGCCTGAAAAAAATGTCTGTGTGTTGGGCGGGAGAGGACATCAAGGTAAGATCAACAGACCACACACACGTTTATTGAAGAGCTCTACCACTTATAACCATGTTCAAATGCCATGACCTCTTTTTATATTAGATATTTCCTGTGTTTCTGTTTTCCAGAAGCAGATTCATGAGATCAATATAAGTGAAGATATATTTTAAGTCATTCCTTAAATTTCAGTCAGCACTTTTGAATGTAGTCAAATTAATGTCTGATGGACAAACTGGCTCTCTCGAATTCTGTAATTATTGCTGTCAGGATACTTCCAGCTAGAGATGGAATTGTTTTTGCATTTATCATTCGCTGTTCCTGCTTATGTATTTGTCAGTGCAGCTGTGATTCATTTATTTTATAATACTGCAGCTAATCGTGTATGGGCTATTTGATCAAAAACAACATTTTAACGAGACCAAAATAGCCAAGGCAAGGGAAATATGTAGTTATATAACAATGTTAGAACTTTTTTTGGAAGCAGCATTGAAAAAGATTATTCATTTGTATAGCTCCGAAAGCCAAATAATAATTACGGTGGCATTGTTCTCTTGTCCATATTGTCCAAATCTGAGTTGGTAAGCCAGAAAGAGAAAAGTGAATTATCCCTCATTATCTTGTTTGATTTGGCCCTTAAAATGGTCAATATTGCTAAATTGCCCTTTGGGTGGAAGGAAATTAGATTGTATCATATGCTACTAAAGGTCTACTTTCATGGTTGGATGTTTTTGAATTCATGAGGCTCAGAATGCCAGGCTAAAGTAAAGATAATTATGAATGCAATTATTAGTCATTTATGCCATTAACATAACATACAAATGGATCATTTGCTCAGAAATTTGCAAGGCACTTATAAACACTGAAAAAAAAAAAAAGAAAGAAAGAAAAAAGAAAAAAACCCCACAAAACTCCAGGAGTTAAAGTAAACTTGATTTGAGACAGTGGGAATTAAGGTATATACTCCTGACAATTTTTGTGCCAAACACATTTTAATTAAGATAATTGTCCTTTCTGTTGCCTTTGTGAAGGACCATCAAATCTGGGTATAAGAACACTTTGAATAATAATCCTATAGATTAAGTCCAGTGCTGTATGAGTGAAAAATACTCTAGGTCAGCATTGCTGGGCACTTGAATAAATTTGGGGAGTTTAAGTAATCTTCCTTGGGCACGCCTGGGTGGCTCCGTCGGTTAAGCGTCTGTCTTTGGCTCAGGTCATGATCAGGGTCCATCAGGAATCCTGGGATCCAGTTCTGAATCAGGCTCCTTGCTCAGCTGGGAGCCTGCTTCTCCCTCTGCCTCTGCCTCTCCCCTTGCTTGTGTGCTCCCTCTCTCTCTGACAAATAAATAACATTTTCTATTATTTTCTAACAAAAGTGATTTGATTTGATAAAATGAACACTCTGTGGGGAGAGTAGTTGTTTTGATGCTACCAGTCAGGTTTCGCATTCATATCCTCCGTAGTAGCACACTCCAACGTTTACTTCAGGGATGTGTTCCTCCCTTGTTCTTGTGGTCCGGATGGGGCGCTTCCGGCTGGTCCTGCGATCGCATTTCAGTTCAGCCAAAAGGCAGAGAAGCGATTGGTCATGAAATTGATCATGTGTCTCCAGCTGGGCCAATCATATTGTTGAATCACTGTGGACACAGTGATTGAAGCCAGAAGCATGTGGCCCACACAGAAATGAAGGACAGTTGGTGTCCTCCCCGATACATTCCTGAGTTAGAGATGGTGAAATAGTGTTATCATCGATAGCTGAATCAATAAGAAGCAAAAGAGGCTTAAAGTCAGAGGAGTCATAGGTCTTGTAACATAAAGACACAAGCAATGGTAATGGTGTGTGTGTGTGGGGGGGTGCAGTAAGCAACCAGAGGAGAGCAAGAAAATTCTTTTTGACTAAACCACTGATTCCTTGGGTCCCTGAAGCCGACTGCATCCTTAGACACCCTAACTTAAAAAACTGATCAATTCCTTTTATTTAAGTTCTTTTGAATTGTATTAATCTTACAATTAATTGAAAAATGTCATCAGTTACTGAAACCAGCCTGACTAACTAAAACAATTGATTTGCTACAGAACTTGCAATCGAATATTTATTTTGGCATCTATTTCTTATGTTGCTGAAGTAATTTGTAGGATTTAGTGTTCAATTTCCTTGGCAATATGGAGGTGTCCAGTAGAGAAATACATAGCTAGCAGGAAGAAAAAAGTAATGGTAGCAAGGCATTCTAAGTATTAAAGGTATAGATAAATATATGAACAATTGTATTACTATGTTAGTATTTTAGTACATAAAAAATTTCAAAATGCTTCAGAGAGTGGGCTGCATTATGTTGAAGATAAAGGTAAACCAAGTGATAAGTTCACCAGTGAAAGGTAAACAGTATTGATGTTCGACAATAACAGATCTGTGAAAATGAAAGTCACTAACATTTATTAAGTGTTTCTCATGTCTTTTCACATCTATAATATTGCTTCAGCCTCATGTCAACCCTATGAGGTAATTAGTATCCTCACTTTGTAGGAAATAGGTTTCCGGAGGATAAGTAATTTTACCAAAGGTCATATAGCTGGTAGTTCTTACACCACACCACACATCCTCTGATAAGAAATAATCATCTATTTGCTGAGTTTGCAAGTGTTCAATTTGGAGAAATTTTGGACATTGTGCAGCATATATAATTTATTGAAAAAATAAAGTGAATTTTATTTGAAAACACGGTGCACAATGTATATACACATTGATCTGACTTTTGGGTAAGAGAAGAAGAATCAGAATATTTTTTTAAAAAGGAAAAATATTGATTTTTGAGTACACAAACATAAAAATGTCAGGTGATCAAAAATATCAGGAACAAAAGCAATCGACACTTTTTAAAAATTAGTACAAATGGTTAATATAATTAATATAAAAAAACTTGTACAAATCAGAAAATGGTAAATAATTCAATAGCAAAAGGAGCAGAAGACATAAATGGGTAATTCAAAAAATCCATTAAACATATGTAAAGCCAAGTTTAATTAGTTACTGGAAATGCGTATGAAAATAATGAGATGACAGTTTTGAATATACCAAAAGGAAAACTATTTTTTAAATAACGTGTTCCACCAAATTATTCATAAATGATAGCTATGGGGAAACAGCTTTCCAACACTGTTAGTGGGAGTATAAATTAGTACCACTTTTGCATAGGATAGTTTGTACAGTGTGTATCAACAGCCTTAAAAATATGCCACATCCTTTGACATAGTAAATTTGGGGGGACAATTTTACTAATGAATTAATCAATAATTAAAAGTATCCTAAGACATGTTAAACGAATGCTCTTCACAATGGTATTTACCATGAAAAATAATGGACATAAATCCAACATCTACCTATAAGTGAATAATGGAATGCTATTCAACCATCAGCTATCCATAATGATTAAGTGGCATGTTCACTAACAAAATGCAAACAATATTGATGTTCAACAAATGCACATCTGTAAAAGTGAAAATTACTCTTCTGTGATATAGAATAGTTAATGTCATGGGAAATATTAATCATTTATTTGCATGTATGAAAAAGAAAGACAAACTCTAACTTGTGGTCTTTATCAATCTTGTTCTTTGGGGCCATACTGTAGATAGCCCGTACTCACCCACAAAACAAAGAGAAATCAATTATTGTCAGAGTCAGTGTGTAAAATCAGCCTAGGAGACAAAGGGATTCATATGCCAATAAGACTTCACGATATTTGTAAATTTCTATATAAATTAACAAATGTAAAGAAAAAGGTATTAAATCAAAAGGTGGAATTGATCAGTATTAGTTAAGCATATTTCTGAGTTGAAGGTAACCAGATGTGTTATTGTGATTTAACAAGAAATACATTATTTAGTCTTCACCCACTACTGACACCAGAGCTTCTATAACCTTCGGAATTTCCTACACAGTAACAGTGATAAAAGTGTCTTTTGCTATTCATAACAAGTCCCTTTTCATAACAAGCCCTTTTATTAGTCCACACCTGAGTTTATGTTAATAAGACTTTCAAAAGTCCTTAAGGATGGGGGCTGGTTGCCAAGGGAACCAACCAGGGATTAGAGAGTTAGAACTTTCAGTGCCAACCCCACCCCCTCCACCTCTGGGGAGAAGAATGGGGGCTGGAGATCTCAGTTCAATCACCAGTGGCCAATGATTTAATCAATCGTGCCTGGGTAACGAAGCCTTCATAAAAATCCAAAGGACAGGATTGGAGAGAGTCCAGGTTGTTGAGCACATCCAATTGCTGGGAGGGTGGTGCACCCCAGTCCCATGAGGACAAAAGCTCCTACATTCAGGACCCTTCTTAACCTCACACTATACACCTCTTCATCTGGCTGTTCATTTATATCCTTTATAATATCCTTTATGATAGATTGGTAAGCACAAGTAAATGTTTCTCTGAGTTGTGCGGGCCATTCTAGTAAATGAGTCAAGCCAGAGGAGGAGGTTGTGGGAAGCTCCAGTCTCTAGCTGGCTGGTCAGAAGCACAGGTAACAAACTGGGCTTGCAGTTGACATCTGAAGTGGTTGTAGCCTCCTAGGACTGAGGCCTTACCTGTGGGATCTGGTGCTGTCTCTACATAGGGAGTGTTAGAATTGAGTTAATTGCGTAGTGATTTTGGAAAGCACACAGCGAATCAGGCAACTTTCTAAGTGCTACGTAGCTTGAGCCCATGGACCATTTTCTGTGATGCCAATAATAGAATTTTTAGTCTGAGCGGCATTCTTAGTTGTCATCATAAAAAAACAGTGAACATTCTGATATCTTCCTCAGATTTAGGCTTTGTTTGTTTTTCTAGGAGCCAGTCCCTAAGGCTCTGGTTGCTCCAGGCACAAAAGAGAAAAAATCTCTGGGGCTTAAAAATAGGCCGTGTTATGGGCAGAATTATGTCCCCCCAAATTCATACGTTGAAGCCCTAAACTCCAGTACCTCAGAATATGACTGTTTTTAGAGATGGGGCTTTTAAAGAGGTGATTAAGTTAAAATGAAGCCATTAGAGTGAGTCCTGGGTCCAATCTGACTCGTGTCCTTATGAGAAGAGGAAATTTGAACACACAGAGAGACACCAGGGAGGTGCACACACCGAGGAAAGACCTCGTGAGGGTCCATGAAGAAGGTGGCCCTTTGCAGGTCGAGGCGAAAGGCCTCAGGAGGAACTAAATCGGCTGTCATTTTGACCTTGGACTTCTAGCCTCCAGAACAGAGAAAATACATTTCTGCTGTTTAAGTCACCCAGTCTGTGGTAGCTTGTCACGGCAGCAGCCAGAGCTGACTGATGCTATCGGAGGGGCCGGCCCCTCCCTTCGTCAGCCCTCACGCACGGTTATCCATGGTCACGTGTTTGGCCACCTCCTAAGAATATATGTTTGTCCGTGTAGCCAAGTTCAGGAATGGTCTGCATTTTCTTCTTTCTAATTTTCTTCATTATGGACAAATTTTTCTGTAAATCAAATATGTTTTTGTTTTATAGTCTAAAGAAAGCTATTTTTGAAACAAACGAAAAATAACCCTTACATTTAAAAAGTTTCAGTTCAGCTGATGTTTCCTTATGTCACACCAAAGTGCCTTTGTTGAACCAATCATAAAGTGTAATTCAACAATATGTATAATAAAATGTCAGGAAAAAAATGGGAAATTAAGTGAAGTGCTGATATGCTTTATCTGATTGGCAGTATTTCATATATTTGGAAATATCCATATATTTGACTTTTTCAAACATAATTAGGATAGTTGTGATTTGGATATAAATTCTGGTGCTGCAGCCCTTATGCTTTTGATGGTTCTTTCTCATATCCCAAACGTGGAAAAAATGATGACTTGTACCCTTTCAAAAACATGGCTCCTGGGGCACCTGGGTGGCTCAGTCAGTTAAGTGTCTGCCTTCAGCTCAGGTCATGATCCCAGAGTCCTGGGATTGAGTCCCACATAGGCCCCTACTCAGTGGGGAGTCTGTTCCTCCCTCCCCCCTGCCTCCCTCCCCACCACTTGTGCTCTCTCTCATTCACTCTCTCTCTCTCAAATAAATAAAGTCTTTAAAAAAAAGAAAACATGGCCACTATTAGCTTTTAATAAAATTTCTTCCCTGTGTATTAATACTGGGAGACCAAATGCTGAGGGACCAGTGAGAGGGCTCAAAACAGGTTTAAAGTGAGAACAATTCCAGCGGAAATACAGCTGCCGAGGAACACGGATCATTAGAAGAACCAACAATGACAGGGGTGATAAAGAAATACAATATGAGAAAGAAGGATCAAATTCAGGATACAGAAGAAATAAACTTGGTTTGGAGGAAACAAACCAAGATTTATGTGGCTTTTGATCAAATGTCAAAGTACAGGATACAGACAATAAGTAAGTGAACCCACAAGCAACCGAAATATTTTAGTTTATTCCCGGCTGACATTCCCAATGACATCTCCTCACTTATCATTGGAAAGAAAAACCATTGAAAAATGAAAGTGACTTTATAAATCACTTTGCCCTTCTCCAGCCAGCATCTAACCTTGCTATGCTTGTGTGGTAAAAAATAATGCTTTAAGGCACAAAGCTCTTGGAACTGTGGAAAGACTGGAAAAAGGATTTTTTAGAACATCGTTCATCCTAACTGAATTTGAAATATTGTGCTTGCCGGTTACATGCTGAAATGGTTATTTCACAGAGACGTGGGCTTGGATTATGCATCTATGGCGTTAGGTGTGAATGGACTGGATTACTTTAGGAAAGGTAGTAAAATAACAATAATGATAATAATAATGGCTCCTGCCATTTGGGGAGAACTTTTATATACTCTGTACTTGAAAGAAAAGTGTAATAATAGCTCAATAGTATCTAAGTTTACAGATAAGGAAATCAGTGGTCAAATACTTTAAATACTTTGCTTCTTGTCTCAGAGCTGACAAGTGGTAAAGACAGAATTTGACCCCAAGTTTGTTTGACTCCGAGCACTGGCGCTTCGCTTCTCCCTCTAATTTCTCTGATCTCAGTACTGTGCTCCTACCCTCTCTTAATCATTAAATGCCTGCTGTCCTGGCCTCCTTTTTGTCCCCTGAATAAACTGATCTTGTTTCTATCTCAAGATCTTTGCATTTAGTGTTCCTTTTGCTCAGAAAGTTCCTACCCAGAAAATGCTTCTTGCAACTTACTCCCTTTGCTTGTTGATCTCAATTCAGTTAGCACCTCCTTAGAAGGCCTCCCCAACCACCCCTTTAAAGTAGTCAAACTGCTTTCACATTTAACAGTTTTCTTTTCTTTTCTTTTTTTAAAGATTTTATCTATTATTTGACACAGAGAGAAAGAGAGAGAGAGTGAGCAATCACAAGCAGGGGAAGCAGCAGAGGCAGAGGGAGAAGCAGGCTTCCTGCTGAGCAAGGAGCCAATGTGGGACTCGATCCCTGGACCCTGGGATCATGACCTGAGCCAAAGGCATACACTTAACGGACTGAGCCACCCAGGTGCCCAACAGTTTTACTTTCTTCATCATACTTATCATCATCAATTGATATTTTCTTCTTTTATTTGTGAATGTGGTTATCTGTCCCCATTCACCTCATCGTATCCTTCAGCTCTAGAATAGAGCTTAATACATAATTAGGTACTCAATAGATATTTGAATAATGAAGGAATGAATCTCATTTAATTTGTATGAGAGATATTTAAAGAAGGCATGATTATCCTTAAATTTTTTTAATATTGTGCATCTTTCTGAAATTCATAAAAGTAAAATATCTTTCCACTGACCATGAAGCTACTATGTGACAGAAATTCAAAACCAGGTCAGTCTTGTTCCAAATCTATGTTCTTAACCAGTAAGCTACCCTGCTTCAAGAGAAGTGACAGTCCCCGGAGTCACTAGCCTGTGTAGTTAAGGTGTCTTCTTCAAGAATGTCCTTAGTACAGAAGAAATACCCTGAAAAATAGTGGATCTCAGATTACTCGGTAGTTGCATCGGTTCAGGGACACAAGAAAAGGAAGGGATAGAAAATCATTCGTTATCTTTTAGATTGAAAGTTTTCACATAATCAAGATAAACAGAAATTCAAGGGAGAAGTCACTAATGCTTAATTTTAGAAAAGTTACAAGAAGAACTATATATACATAAAATTTCAGAAGTTATCTTCCAGGACTAAACTATTAATTGGTACTTTTTCACCTGGTTATTTAAGGCCTTTTTTCACTTTGAAACTATGAAGGGAGTATTTTCAAGAATTTTATTTAAGCGAGAATAAAATTAAAAGATAATATTAGCAAAAATAAAAAAGAACTGAATCGTTCATCTATATCTACATTTATGCCCATAGCTGTATCTGTCTATATATAAAACAGGTGTGAATTTTCGTGAAGGAGATCCATCAAGGAAGAAAGTAAAAAACTTCCAATAACCACTTCCACTGGAAAGTAATCCTTGTCAGAGTCAAAAACCTAAAGTCGTTCAAATTCCAAGAACTGAAAAAGAAACAAGATTATTTGCAGATTGGTGTATTACTTCCAGAAGGAAAGACATATGTTGTTCAAAATTACTATTGGGCCCATTTTCTGAAAGCCTGGCAGTCCCCCCAGATGGGAATGTAGTCATTCATATCTACCTGCAGTAGCTGTCCTTTCCATCTGTCTCCACCTCAGTCCACGATAGGGTTAGTTTACCTATGTACAGGACAGCTCAAATTTATGGTGTAAGCTTTTGTACCTGTGTCCAGAAGTTCACACAGGAGCATGGTACATCTACAAAACATGGAAAGGTCTATGTTTATTTGGTTTCCCTACGGCAGACATTCAGATTTGAAAGGGGAGTTTGAGAGACAGTTATCTAAGATAATCACATATGGTATTTAGAATAATCTTTCCTTTTCTTTTTCCACAATCATGATAATGTTCTGGATTATTCTTCTTACAGTTAAGTAAAAGTAGTTATACTAAAACATATGAGAAGATAATCTACAAAATAAAGCACAGTAAAGGGAAATTATTTCTGGATATTTTCATTAAATTTATTCAAGCTTATTCTACTCTCTGCATTTTCTAATAACCTCACAGAAGCTGTAATTAATAAAATCATATGGCATGTAATAGCAGCAAAGTTATATAGTATGTTCACTTGCTGTGCCCCAGGCACTATTTTAAGTGCTATTTTGTATGAATTCCTACAAAATAATGTACTTATTCCCATTTGGTGATGAAGAAACCGAGGCAGAGAGTTGCAGAGAACCGGCACAGAGTCCTACAGTCTGTGAGCATCAGATCCAGGATTCCAACTCCACCTGCCTGGCTCCGGAGGCCGCGCTCTAGAGACACTAAACTGCATCGGTACTTTGTCAAAAACAGTTATGTCACATTATTATCACCTAAAGAAGAATCCTGACTGACGGAGGTGCTGGGGAGATGCAGAATTACTTGAGGATCAAGTCTGTTACTTTACCATGTTCCTTTAGCCAGTACTTCTGATGAATATTTATTCTAAAAGAAACTGCACGCTTTCCTGATTTCTTTGCCAGAGTTCATTAATTAGAAATTTTTTATGCAGATTCTGGAACATCACTAGAAGTGCCTTTGATTTTTTTTTTTTTTTAACTTTGTGTTCTAGGAAAAGGACTCAGAAGTATGGAGGTCTGTAAAGCTGTTACGTTTATTGCCATTGCTACGTTTTAGGGGGTGTTACTTCTTTGAATGATTTTCTGCATTCTTTACCATCGATGTGATTTTACATGTTACTTATTCTATGTTTTGTTTTAATTCTAGAACATTTCCTACTCCTCCTGATTTACTACTCCAAGTCATCTGTGTATTACTAGGAAATTCTATAACTACATTTATAGGAATTGGACATATAGTTAGTGAGTGAGAAAATGACTTGTTTTCTTGGGGGTTAATTGCTCAAAATTTACTGCCTGTCCTTCTGCCATGAGGCCTCAAGAACAGTTGTGATTGGCTCTCCATTAACTTTTTAACTGAAAGCAGGAGACACATTCTTCTTGAAACTTTGTTGGATCATCTTCTCATTCTTTCCCTCTTTTTCTAGCTGGGCTCTTTCCCCCCTTGGCTGCCGACCTGCGGGCTTTCCCCGGAGTCCTGTCCTCCCTCCCCCCTTCACCACTGACTTTCCTTTACCACGTTCCCCTACACTGTAATCAAGACCATGGCTTCTTTCTCTAAACCTTGGTCTCTGAAATCGAGTTTTTAATTTCTAACTGATAAATTTCTAAATGAGACTTCAAACAAAAACAATTTTTTTTTTTCATTCAGTGCATCATTTCCTCCCTAAGCTGACTGTGTTCCCACTTGCCGTGAAGTTGTTCAAAGAGCATCACATCCGGATTCATAGGGCTCCAGGCGGGCCGTTCACTAGCTATGTGAACTTTCCTAGGACCCATCATCTCTGTATTCCTCGGTTCTCTCCTCTACAAATAGACGAAATCATACTGAATGACAAGGGTGAGGGAAGGGAAAGGACACCCCCTCTTGGACTCAGTGTGGTCATCTAGCCCCATGCCACGACTGAATTTTTATCTCCCTTCCTCAGCTTTGATGCGGCATCTGCTTCCTCAGAGTTCCTCTGACTCAGCTAACTTCAGCCCCTTGCCTCTTGCCTCTAGGCTCCAGGAAGCTCAGCAAGCCCACCTCAAGGCCTCCATCCTACACACAACTCCAGCCCCCTCACACAACTGCCTCGCATCCTTCCATTCTGGAAAGACTGGGAATTTTTCCTAAGTCCTTTCAAGGAGAGGGAAGGCATCCAGAACCTTCCTGCTTTGGTAGGCCCAACCTATAAGAGGTTTTTGCAAACTTGGAAGCTGGAGGGAAGTGGAGCACCAGGCCTTTTTGGAGGACTCTCCAGCATTTAAACCTCTTATGTCTTCTCGGATTCACCCCTCCCTCTCCAACCTGTCTAGTGTCCCTGAGAAAGGGACACTGTCTGGCTGGTCAGAATTTTTTTTGAAACTGGAATTTTTTTTTTTTTTTGAAACTGGAAAATCAAGTCTTTGAATCCCCCCACCCCTCCCACTTCTGGTGTAACAGCCATCACCTGAGACGGTGGGGAATCTTCTTGCAGGTTTGCCTGGGGAAGGCCCACAGAGAACAAGAAGCACATGGCAGGCGGGAAAGTGTGATCAGTTAGTATATCAAAATATCATACTGCTACAAATTGGAACAGGATGAGTCCAGCCAACAGTAACAAGACTGTTCTCAACTCAGAAAACAGTTACTTATCTCACACTACAAGTTCAACAATTCTAATAAAGAAATGGCTCTGATTTCCTGGGGCTCTAATTTTAGCCCTCTGGAAATTTTCTCTTTTTTCTTCCAGGCTTTGTTAACTTCATTAGTTTTTTCCCCCTCTTATCCTCTTTTGTAACCCTGCCTTTGTTTCACACATATTGACCCTTCCTTGCCCTGGAAAAACAACAGTATCTTCTATGGGAAAATAAGACCAGAGAGCTGACATATTACATATTATATATCCTTCTGTCCATCCCCATGCACATTAGTTTAGCAAACGTTCTGAGAAAGTTTGCAATAAAGAAACCTGTGTAAATTAACCAGTTGTTCTACAAACATAGAGTGACAATATGCATTTTAAGTAACATATGTTGGAACATGTTCCTTTGGGTAAGTTGCCAGAGTGGAGAGAGAGAGAGAGTTTAGAGATTCTTCTAATTTCTTAGAATCATGCACTTTACATTTCAAAGTAGTTTTAGGTATCTCTGGCCATGGATAGTCAAGCTCTGGATGTTTCCATCCTAACCACGTGGCCAGTATAAGATCTTATAGAGTTACCTTATCTGTATCAGTGTGAAACTTAGAAACCCATATGTTCAAAATGTCTTATGGGCATTTTTTTCTTATCTCTATGGGAAAATATATGGATACTTGGATAACATATAAAAGGAGACAAGTTCATGAAAAAAAATCACCTTAAATAATGAATAAACTTCAAAGTCTACTTGGGTTTTATTAATTTTTTTTTTTGGTCTCAGGAGGGTTACAGTTTAGCTAATGTTTCTCTCTCTTTTGGTTCATATCACATCAATCTGCCCTTTGACAAGAGACTCAACATTCTGTCTTTCCACAGTTAACACATAATATTTTTCTTGAAGAACTGGGGAGACTTACATTTTAGAAAAAAGCACAGTGAGGCTGTTCTTTGCTTCATTAAGAATTTGAGCCCTTTCCTACCAAAGTTTAAAGTATCTGCAGACTTGGGACATCAGAGGCAAACCAAAATCAAAATTAAAAAAAAAAATTAAAACACAACACATTATCCTTGGTGCTAGGAAATTTAATGAGATGAAGGATGTGCGTGTGTGTGTGTGTGTGTGTGTGTGTGTGTGTGTGTGTTTAACCTAAAAATTACCTCTTGTTCAACGATGTACCCTTGTTAAATTGAGGCCAAAGTCTGGGTACTCTTTATTCCATTATTCCTCGTCATACTCAGATTAAAATATAACTAGATAGGAGTGCAAGGGTGAGTGGTCTGTGAAGTAAGGAAAAAAACCACTCTGAAGTTTAAAACCATTTTAAATATTAAAATTGAAATTGGATGTGAAGTTTCTCTTAAATGTGTTTCCAAGGTTTTAGAAAGTAGAATCCAACTTGCAGTATTTCAAATGCTATAAATCTGGCAAGATGATTTGCAAATTGACATGGAAATAAAAGCAAGGAAGATCAAACCAGAAAAATAATGAGAGTCAGCAGCAAACACAATATTGGGTTTGACATTCTATGAGTGGTGGCTTTATAAAGGGATTGCTAGTTGTTAGTTGGTGGGAGGGTGTGGGTTTGCCCTGATGGGAGTAAACACTGCGTGACAGGTGTTGGATTTAGGCCTTGCCCTACATTACTCAAACACGGGCAACCAAGAGTGTGAGGCAAAAGGCAAGAGGCCAAGGGTTTTGCTCTATGCCCTTAACTCTCCTGGCAGATATCTGGCCAGAGATCCTGGAATATTGAGAAGGCAAATTGGAGATCTATGGATTTTTTACAGCCATACTGAGATGTAATTGACAAATAACACTGTGTACGTTTAAGGTGTACAAAGTGATGATTTGATACACAAGGATATTGTTAAATGATTACTGCTGTAAGGTTAGTTAACACTACCATCACTTCACATATTTACAATTGTGTGTGTGTGTGTGTGTGTGTGTGTGATGAGAACATTTAGGATCTACTCTCTCAACAACTTTTGGGTACATTATACAGTATCGACTATAGTCACCATGTTAACCATCACCTCCGCAGAACTATTCATCCTATAACTAGAAGTTTTTATCCTTAACCAACATCTCCTCATTTCCCCCACCTCCCAGGGGATTTTTTTTTGAAAAACACTGCTCAAATGATCCTGTTTTTCTCAGCAAAAATTGATTAAGCCCTAAAATGTATACTGTTGCCTTCTTGAAAGTTTTCTTTTGACTTTCTTTTTTTGGGATAAATTATGTATATTTGTATATATGTGTGTATATATAACCACAAACATATGTCTATATATGTTACCACTTTTCACTTTATCCCCTAAATTTTGATTCTTTACAAACATCAGTTTTTTTATACTATTATTCTTAATATATTGTCTTTTTAATTGAAAATTCCATTTATTGATCCTTAATCTATATGTTAAAAACTTCATACGCTTGTCTAATTTAATCCTTGGAACATTATAGTAAAGTTAGTAGTATTATTACCATTTTAAAGTAAAGAAATGAAGGCCGAGAGAGCTTAAGAACTTGCCAAAGTTCACACAATTAGAAATTGCTCCTCGTGTTTAGGTCTGATGATGTTCGTCACCTGTGCTTCTTATCTCTATGTAGTAATGCACGAAACTCCTCTTAACCTTTTACATATTGGTGTAGTATGTGATTATTCCTTTATTTTTAGCTTGTATTTATTGGTTTTCACCAATCTTTAGAAGTTGCCTTTTGGCTTGAATATACCAAATGCTTTTTTTTTTTTTTCTCCTATCACATTATCATGTCTGTTTCTGTATTTTGAAAACTTTGCTCTGTTTGTCATACTACAGTGAACATTAAGAAGAATGTGGAGTTTTGTGGCAGAATAGCTTGGGCCCTAAGCAAGGGGGACTTGCAAAAGGCCACGTTCTTTGAAGATTTTCCCAATGTACCACCAATAAGTTCTAGTTAAGTTTTGTTGGCCAGAACTTAGTTGCATGGCCATGCCCAACCATTGGTGAGTCTGGGATGTGCAGAATTTCCCAGGGGCACATTTCCTAAGATTCAGTTACTGTGGCATAAGGGGAGAGTGGCTATTGGGTGGGCCAGGAGCTGTCTGCCACCTGAGGAAAACACAGGGAGATGGGTGCAGAGGAAGGGAGAGAGAGGGAGCGTGAGAAAGAGAGTGAGGGAGATGTCTTCTGACATAGTTCTTCAAGTATTATTTAAATAAACAACTGAGGGACTCTAAAACATCCTAACATCACACCTGGGAAGTAGGTATGAGACCATGAATCAGGCAAAAACTTCTTGCTCATCATTCATCAAATATTCACCAGAATATGAACTCTGTAAGAGCAACTACTTTTATTTATTTATGCTCTACCCTCACTTTTAGGTCAAGTAGACATTTAGTAGGTACTTAGAAATAACTGTTAATGAGTGAAATCTTTATTATGCATCCATTGAACAGTTCTTAATACTCTGCTGAGGCTTGAGGATACAGCAGTGAACTAGACACGGAATGTGTCCTTATGAAGCTTAAAAACTGGTAAGCAAGACTGTAGGTTCAAAACGCAATCATGTCGATGGGTGGTGAGTATTAAGATAAGAAAAAAATAAGATGTTATGGAAATTTCTAAATATGAGATGACTATTAAATCAATTTATCTACCATTTGGAAAGTGTTACTAGAATGAGACAAATATTTCTGTATTAAATCATAAAATACAAACCACATAAGCCTTTAGGACTCCTGTGTAGGGTTCCAGAGCCCAGTATGAATTAGAAAGTGAAAAGCCTAGTGATTGGCTTACAGCAGGTATCAGATGAGCTTACAGACTCTGACTCAGTGCACTCGGAGGGCCCATTTCCATGGGCCACACTGGACTGTAGGGACCACCAGTTATCAGGCCAACTAGCTGACTGCATTTTCCTTTGCTTCCCTGACTGTCCTCACTATATTTCCCCTCTGCTGAGAACTTACTCATCTTAGGCTCCTCACAGTGCCTAGGTCCCCTATCCAGGTTAAAAAAAAAAGAAATTGAGTCAATATTGTTGGTTAACCAACACCGCAGATTTCCTGATTTGTTATTTGTGGTGTGTGATCTTTGAGTGATACATGGCAGAAAGCTACGAATTATTAAGTAATACATTTAAATAATTGTGTCTGTAATTAATCACACTGGATTTCCAGATATTTTCAAATATTATACATCTGTATAATAATCATTAATTTTTTTCGGTCTACAGATAATACTTGGTACATATATGGATTCATGGTTCCCTTCCAAAAAAACATGTGTGACCTAAGGATCTGTGTTCTAAACATAAAAATTATCTATCTGCTCTTTATCCGGTCTATAGGTCAAATAGTAATTGTTTTTGAAAGCCGGGATGCAAGGATGGGTAACTAAACTTTATTCATTCACTGTCTGGTTTGAGAGAAGTCCATGGGTCACATATGCTTGCGTGAATCCATCTGGCAACATTTATCTTTGACAGTGACATAATATTGCTGAACTTAAAATTATGTGTGTGGTTATCTTCTTTTTTAAAAGTAGTTTCTACGCTATTCGTGGGGCTCAAACTCATACCCTTGAGATCAAGAGTCACATGCTCCACCTGCTGAACCGGCGAGGCTCCCCATGTGTGTGGGTATCTTTGTCAAGAGTTACTGAATTTGTACATTCAAGTAAATGCTAGAAGACTTTCAAAGAACCCATCTGTGGCAACTCCTCAAAACCTGACATCCTTCTTTGATCAGTGCCCTCAAAGCCAGCAAAATCTTAAAAACCTCCAGTCTAGAAAGATCTACGTGGATTCAGGTTTTTGTGCATAAAGTCATTCTTGCCTCCTCTTCTGCAAACCCCATAATGATTCCATTATTAAGGCCTGTTCATTTTGGGGCACCTGGGTGGCTCAGTTGGTTAAGCGTCTGTCTTCGGCTCAGGTCATGATCCCAGGGTAGGGGATTGAGCCCCACATCAGGCTCCCTGCTCTGAGGGGAGCCTGCTTCTCCCTCTGCCTGCAGCTCCTCCTGCTTGTGCTCTCTCTCTCTCTCCCCCCGCCCCCCGTCAAATAAATAAATAAATAAATAAATAAATAAATAAATATCTTAAAAAAAAGAAATGACCTATTCATTTTAACTTTTAAGTATGAGCTAAATCCAAGGACTTCTCACTACCTCCCCCACTTCTACTTTGCCCAAGACACCATTATCTCTCCTCAGGAATATTTTGGAAGAGTCCTAACTAGTTTGTCTGTTTCCTTATCGTTCTGCTATACTGTTATAAGAGCAGCCAGAATGAATTTGTTAAATTGTAAATCAGGTAACAGAACTTACAAGCGGTTGTCATCACACTAAGGGGGAACCTCATTTACCCCTCCTACAATGCTTTGCACCATCTGACTCTGTCTCCATCCACATCTGTCCTTCTCCTCTCGCCTTGGCTCACACAGGCCCCCTTGCTGGTTAAGAAGCATAGGAGCTTACAGTCGTTAAGCATCTGCCTTTGGCTCAGGGCGTGATCCCGGCGTTCTGGGATCCAGCCCCACATCAGGCTCCTCCGCTGGAAGCCTGCTTCTTCCTCTCCCACTCCCCCTGCTTGTGTTCCCTCTCTTGCTGGCTGTCTCTGTCAAATAAATAAAATCTTAAATAAAAAAAAAAAAAAAAAGCATACGAGATTGTTCCTGATGTGGAGTCCTTGGTTTTGTCATTTCCCTGCCTGGGTTGCTCTTCTTACCAGAGCCTCTCCTGTCTTACTCACCCTCTTTAACCAAGCTTCTGCTGGGATAGCACCTCCAGGGCCTCACGTCTAGGCCTAGCGTCATCAGCCTGTACCAAATAAAGCTTTCGCCGCACCTCACTTTGTATCTTTAGTTGTTCCTTATGGCTTTCATTACTACCTAAAATTATTTTATCCGTGTGTCGATTCTTCCGTAATCAGTCTACCCCTCTAGAATGTAAGGTTCCCGAAGGCTGGGATTTGCCCAGCACATAGTTCTCCACGAGTATTTAATACATGAATATTGAGCCAAAGCAGTATCGGTGAGATGCAGGGAATCACTATTCTACTTCTTTGCCATCATATCAAATCCTTGACATTCTCACAATTTCTATTCCTACCATGTTTGACTTCTTGATATTGTAGGTGGAAGTCTGCAGGAGCCATGCCATTGATGTCAAAGTAACAGGTCACTATTGTCTTTTTTTCTGACTTTTGTTTGTGCCCTCTTTGTCTGGATGGGTTTGGAGTTTTCCAACATGCTTTGCTATTTTGTTTCCAAGTCATAGAAAAAATACCATGCTTCATCACTAGTTACGATTATCTTTAAATTATGCTGTCTTGACCAATTTCTCTTAATTGATTACCAGAAATGTCAGGTTCTTGCTATTACTGTTACTCATTTATAAATTTTGACATAATCCTCATAGAAAATGTCTCTAAGTTTTAATAGTATTTTAGAGTGAAGTGTTTTGAGTCTACACATCACGCGTAAGTTATCGTTGTCACACTTTCCATTTTTCTGTGTTCATTGGGTTGTTATATGACTGTTTCATGATTAACACATACATCTTCTTACTTTTTATTCTTTCCAAAATTTTTTACTCTTGACATTATTTCATAACTGTAAGTCACATTTAATACGTCAATCATTTTCATTTTATAACGTCATGAGAAAGTAATATTAGCTATTCAGGATAAATGATAAGTATTTATTTTATAGCAATGGAAAGCTTCAATTACTTTCAGTTGTTAGAGAAAAAGAGAATGATTAATTTTGAGAGCCGTACTGCTGCCAGTGGAAGCATGTTGCAGCATGCCCTTAAAGCAATCAATTTTCAACCACTTTCACCAAAAACATTATTCCACCATTCTACTACCCCACTTTTATGTATTTTGGGTATCTGTAACTTAAGGACTGCACAGATGAACAATCATTATAAAATTAAATGCACATATGTCAGTACTATGTATAATGGATGTACAGTGAGAGAAACATTTTAGGTGCTCAATAGCATTGGACCCAGGCCAGAATAAGCCTCCTGGGCTTAAGAAACTCTCTCTGGGTTCAGTCTCTGGAAATAATGCTTTGGATCAAGTGTGCAAGAACATCAATGGGTTTTAGGCTATTTTAAAGTCAACTGTGACATTTAATTTGGGGGTTTCTATGCCTTATAACATCAACCTCATTTTAGACGGACTTCTGGAGAACTGTTTAATTTTTCTTTTCCTGTCTACACATTGCTGCTCTGAGTAATGAATAGAAATGCATTCTGAATAAAATAGCTAAGCAACCTTTTGTGAGTAATGGGCATCATGGTCTTTAGACCTACCATTTGTCTTTTTTTTTGTGGCTAGGAAAATAAGACAGCAGATCTGCAGCTAATTCCTTCAGTAGTTATTGAATACTTGTGGCAAAGCTTAGTGCTTGGCATTTCTAATAAACCAAAAGATAAGTAAAATGAATGACCAGTATGATCCTATAGGGACTACTTAAATCCATGCCAAGTGTTTCTTACATATGCGGGTGAACAATTGGAAATGTTTTAGTTCACATTTAAAATCTAAGATGAATCCCATATAGGAGCAGTGGTTGGGTTTTCATGTTTGTCAAATGCAATTTCTTTTAAGTCGGTTTATGGATAAACTGAGGTTGATTTTGAGTGTGAGTTCCTTTACTTTAAAATCTTCAGAAATCTAGGTATTTACTCAAATTTGATCTGGATTTTGGTGATATAATCTTTTTTTTTTTTTTAAGATTTATTTATTTATTTGAGAGAGTAGGGGGGTGGGCAATGGGAGAGGGAGAGAGGTAATCTCAAGCAGACTCTCCACTGAGCACAGAGCTCGTCCCCGGGCTCCACGAGAAGCTCAGTCTTACCATACTAAGATCATGACCTGAGCCCAAATCAAGAGTCGATGCTTAACCAATTGAGCCCCTCAGGCACCCCGTGATATAATCTTTTGATATCAAGCTCTAAGTCCAGAATTTCTCATTTTAGATCAGCAAGAGAAGATTTCCAATCCAGATCTCCTTACAAGTTTTTACCATATATTCATGAAATAAAAGAGAAGGGAGTTAAATTTGAGCCAAATTTCAAGGCAAAGAAAAATTAAAATTGCTTCAAATTCATCTACTTTTCTCTTTATAGTGAGTCATTCAAATGAAAATAATGAATCATGGCAACTGTAACAATTGTGTTCTTTCATTTAACAGAGACTTTGCTTAGTATTTTCTTTAAGTATTGCTAGGTTTTAGGCCCAATGAAGAGAAGCAAGATTGCTTTTAGAGAATTTATAATATGCAGTGTGATAAAGTGTATTTCTAAAGTACAGGATTCCCAAGGTCTCTCCAGGGTTTCAGCAGAGAAGCTGAACACAAGAGCTGAGCCTTGGAAAAGTCACATTTGTACATGCGGAGAGGGGAGGGAGGAGCATGACAAGTAAGGTGCCCAGAATGGATACTTGGGGATACGAATACCTACCCAGAGAAGGCTTGACAGGCTTAGGGCTTGTCTGGCATCCTCCCCTTATCTTATGGATGACTCTGCTTGCTGCTTGATCTCATTCCTCTTTCCCTCGTGCCTTCTCATAGCTTCTCTCAACACTGCATTCTGTGCAGACACTACCAACCACTGTCACATGACAAATACAAGGAAGCCTTCTTTCTATCCAGACACGCTGCAGGAGTGTGAGTGGAACAAAAGATGGGGATCACTGACAGCAGGAGAGTCCCAGAGAATTCATGGGAAGTTGGGGGTTACGCAGGGCTCAGGATTTTGGAAAACCATGTGAGGAAAGATGAGGAGGAAATTCTTGCTAGGATGTGAGAAATGGACTAGAGTTTAGAATGACTCTGGTCCGCTTTTTCTTGATTAGCACATTGATTTTGGGGAACACAGAGCGGTCAATTTAAAGAGGTTTACCATGGTCCATTGAAAAGACGCTGGGTGTTGAAAGTTATGACATGGGGGCGCCTGGGTGGCACAGCAGTTGAGCGTCTGCCTTCGGCTCAGGGCGTGATCCCGGCGTTCTGGGATCGAGCCCCGCATCAGGCTCCTCTGCTATGAGCCTGCTTCTTCCTCTCCCACTCCCCCTGCTTGTGTTCCCTCTCTCGCTGGCTGTCTCTATCTCTGTCGAATAAATAAATAAAATCTTTAAAAAAAAAAAGTTATGACATGAATTCCTAGTCAGTAGGACTTTTTAAAGATTTTTTTGGTCGAGGTATTTACTAAGCAAGACTTAGGTAAAATTAATCTGACATTATAATTCATTTAAAGGCGGGAGCCTGAAAACTGATCATTGAACAAGGAAGCTAAGGTAAGAGTCTATACTGAACACAAAGATGGTGTAACGGACTCTAGACAAGCAATGTTCAAATAAACTTCCCACAGAAACGGAAACATCCTACAGTCTTCAGTTCGTAGCCACTAGCTTCAAATGTAGCTAGTATGATTGAGGAACAGTATTTATAACTCTATTGAACTTTAAATAATTTAATTTAAATTTAGCCACATGCAGTGAGTGGCTGCTATTTTGGACAGTAGAGGTCTAAGTCATTTAAGAGTGAGGTGGTCCATTTTCTTTCCAAACCCATTCCGGGATGAAGACCCTGCCGTGATTTTCAATTTTTTATCATCTTTGTTTTTAAAAACGCTTATTTCCATAAAAACCTCATTTATTTTAACAATCTTATTTTTAAATCTAGGGTTTTATTCTCTAAAACTGTGTGGTCCAATAAAATAGCCACTCACTACAAATAGCTATATAAATAGTAAATTAAATTAAATTTTAGTTATTACATTCATTCAAGTCTCATTTCAAGTAACCAGTCGTCACATATGGTGGGTGGCTGTCATACTGATGATGTCACTCTAGACGCAAGTAGCAGAAATAGGAATCAGATCTGAATGCCAAAGATTGACACCAAATAAAGGGTCACTGAGCAGAACTGTGATATTTGGGCAGGTCAAGCTATAAGGATAAGGAGAATCAAGGAAAATGCCAAGAGACTGAGGTTTGGAGACTAGAGAAACGGTGGTAACACTGAGCAAGATTTAAAAGTAGAGGAGGATTCCTCCTGGTAGGAAAAAGACATGTTCCATCTTAGATGCATTGAGGTGAAGGGACCCTCTCTGGTTAGAATGATTGCAGTCTCTGCTTCAGAGCTGTCATGCGATAAGTTTTTAAGTTTAGTGATAGAGAGAATGATCGGGAGGCCGATTTGATTTGGAGGGATTAAAGACATTTGCAAGTGTGGAAAAAGGCAAGGCCAATTTTGGGTGTAGACTAAACACATCTCTGTGTTTCCCTGAGAGGATAAAAAGTCATCATAGTCATTGGGAAGCAAGAGGAAAAACAGTGATTACCAGGGGGAAAGGAAGGGGTGACAGTAGCGGTTTGGGGGAAGGACAGTTACATTGTTAACAAGTCATTCCACTGGCATTAATAAACAATTTTTCTAATAAACAGTTTTTCAGAGCTTGAGGGCTCCATGTTCCACATGAAACCACATGGCCCTGGGGCCACGATGTCTGGCATGAGGCTTGCTGAGAAAATCCCTCGGTGGGAACCAGAAGATGAAAGAGTCCTGCATTTAAGTTAAACATCTCTTTAACAAATCATATCCTTTTAATTAAGCAATATGTTATTTAATCTAGCAACGAGAGCAGTACTTTTCATACAGTGGCTGTGCAGGAATTATATATCCGGAGGAAAACAGAAAAGAAGAAAGGGAGAAAGGGAGGGTAAGAGGAGGAGTTTGCGCAACAAAATAATTACATGCATGCAGCAAAAATACAAAATTTTCTCCAACATCTGACTGTATTAGTGACATAGTCATACAATTAGGAGTGGTGCCTTATTTACATTTTAAAACATGAACTAAAGAACTAAATTGAGTAAAAAAATAATAAAACATACTTTTTCCCTCTCCAAAAACTCTTTTATCTGTTATCTGGGGAAGTGTGAGTCTATACGCTATGATACCCATTTTCCATGAGTCCCACACATCAAAGTATAATGCACACAATCCATTACATTTAAGGTACCGGCAAAAATCCTCAAAATGGCCTTTGAAGGATGATACATGGAGGCAAAGAGCACATTCATCCGGCTTTATAACAGAGCAAACATATGAAAGAACTGTTGCCATCACTAATGTGAAGCTGGGACTGTCTAACCAAAACGCACTTACAGATGCCCCCCGAAAATACTTAAACACAATTAGGTATAAGTTGCCTACTGTAGATGAAAATAGGGAGGCTTGAGGGTGAGTATTGTAAAGGAGGGACCAGTATAAATGTTGGCTTCATACAGTTGAAATTGTGAGAAACAATAGGCAGAAAAAGCCCCGAATAATGAACATTCAGGAAAATGTTTCTTCCATCCCACTTGGGTTCTTCTATCTGCAATCCTCTACATCTCTTGAGCCTGAGGATCTATTCTTAGTGCTCTGGTTTTATTCTGGAATATTCTTGGTGCATTTAAAAATACATGTCTAAATAAGGTCCAGTTCTATTGATCTATAAACATAAGGCAAGTTTTACGTGCCTCCTCTTTCTACTTTTTGGCTTGATGTATTTCTCTATGTGGATTTCATTTCTTAATTCAGAGGACCAAGGACAGTGGATAAATTGAAAGTGCTGTGGCTCAGCACTATAGCAATTGGCCATTCTTTTGAAGCTTTGGTGAATCATTTGACTTGCTTTGTCAGTACAATGGAATATATCCATTAATCTTGATTTTAAAAAGTTTCAATATGTTGAAATGATCAAAATGTTAAAAATTATTACAAATAGTCATGTGATTCCAAGCAACTTCAGAAATCCAAATAGAACACTTTTAAATTCAAATTGAAATATATTTCCCCCCCCCAAATTAAAATATGTTGAGGGTTTTTGTCCCCTAATAGGTTTAAAATAAAGAATAAAACATTTTAGTTAGGTACTAGTTGAGCAAAGACAGGGCTGAGAGATACATGTTCAATACTCATTATGCTGGAGATTATGGAATTACATCCATAACCATCTCAATATGGTGACTCATGCCTTGCCCTCTTCACCAGAAATCAGAAGGAAGAATGTGATTTATTATGTATTAACAATTCAACCCAAACCCAGGATTATAAATATTTAAACTGTTAAGCTTCTTTTAAAACACAGCAATGATCAATTTTTTCTTGTGTCAAGGAAATCCATTTGAAAAGCGAGGATTGTTTATATGAGTGATGGCATTAAAAAACTAATAAAATACTCAGGCACATTTACTGTGTACTCTCCGTGTCATTTTACAATAATGCTGTGTTCTTCATCTGCATTATAGCTATTATTCTTTAGAAAATAGAAAGACCAAGCCCTAAGCAGTGGAGCATTTTTGGCAAGTAACCAGAAAATTTAACCAAAATCTCCAAACAGTGAAAAAAAACCCAAACACACAATTGTGAATCTAGTCTTTGTCAAAAGGATTGCATGAAAGAGATCAGTAAAGCAGAAAGAGTTCAGGAATGTTTAATCCCAAAGGAATAACATTTATCAAAGCAATTTGCAAGGATAATTCTGTCACTTCTGCCTCTGTGAACAAAGAATAACAAATGAGTTTGCAACATTTACTACCAAATTTAAAGCGGTTTTTCAGCAGCAGGGAAGTGATGTCATTACTGCTGTAGGGTTGGGTTTTTTGTTTTTTTTTTTTTTTGGTAGGCAAAAGGGCAAACCTGGCGTTGATTTAAAATGTATTCCCAGTAGGCCTTGATTTTGAAAGGCATATAGTTTTATAAAAAATGAAATGCATGCCAGTTCTTTTAATAAAGAACAAACAAATCCTCTGCCTTTTTTTTTTCTTCTACATTTAGCTATGTTCTGTGGATATCAGAACTAAGAGAAATACCTTTTATTAGCTTAAAGTTTGATTAAATAAAAGTACTCGTCATTAGAAATATGTTGAAATATTTTAATAATCATCATCCATTTTATTTTTCAGATTAAAAACTCAATGGAACCAGAAAAACTGTCAGGTGGAGACTGGAATGTTTGACTGGTGTTTTTTGGTTTTATTTATTTATTTATTTATTTATTTATTTATTTATTTATTTTTCTAGCCTCTGACATATACTTACAATTGCTTGCTTTATAGTGGTTTCAACAAAGCAGAAATCTGTTTCTCTCTCTTTCAAAGGTCTGCGAACGTAGTCCAGTGCAGATGTGATAGCTCTCATATTCATCCGTGTTCTAACATGTTGTTCTTCCTGTCTTCCTCAACACCCTCTTTTCATGTCATGGGCAACATGGATTCTTCTTTTTTAATGTGCAGTTAGCCAACATACAGTACATCATTAGTTTCCGGTGCAGTGTGCAACGATTCATCAGTGCAGCCCGGATGCCGCCGCGCCCGCCTTGACTTCTGCGTGCCGCCAGCATGCAGGTAGAAGGCGCGCTGGAGAGCATGCCTCCTTTCTTTAAGGACAAGATCCAGAAATTGGCTGTTTCACCTCCACTGAGGGTCCATTGGCAGAACTTTCGGGCGTCACTTAGCTGCAAGGAATTTTTGAAAGTACAGACTTCATTCAGGATAGGGATGCAGCCACTAAAATTGAGGAGTTCTATTGCTAAGGAAGGAGGAGAAGGAGCAATGTGTTCTGAGGGACACCGTTTGTTACCCGCCCCCAGTCATCCCACTGATCTTCATGAACTAGGGCAATGAAATTTTCAGCAGCTCACTGCAATTTTTCTATAATTTAAAATGAATTAGGACTGAAAGGTGTTTGTAAAAACCTTTCATAAGGAATTTATATTTGTCTGCCCAGACCTCCATAACAGCATACCACCCAGCGGGGGCTTACAAAGTAGGAATTTATTTTCTCACAGGTCTAGAGGCTGGAAGCCAACGATCCAGGTGCCGGCAGAGCGTCTGGTGTCTGGTGAGATGTCTCCCCTTGTGTAGCCGGATCAGCGGCTTTCTCTCTCCTTACGTGGCCTTGCCTTGGGACCTGCGCAGAGGCAGGGAGAGCAAGTTCTGTGGTGTCTTTTTGTGTGAGGGCACTAGGCCTATGGGATCAGGGCCCCACCCTTATGACTTCATCTCACCTTATTTCCATAAAGGCCCTATCTCCAAATACAGTCCGATTGGGGGTTAGAGTTTTTACATGAATTTTGGGGAGATGTAAACATTCGCTCCATAATAGAGTTTATTAAAAAGTCATATGTTTTTTTCCAAAACTGGTTACACTTGGCTTAGTCATTTTATCTCTTCACCAAGGAAAGGAAGGAGTTGAGCTAAACACTATCTAAGGTTGCTTTACGTACTAAAGATGTGTGATTACATAAAGAAACTATACTTTATAATATTATTTATTTTGTTCTCATATTTTAATCATCTCATGTATATTTTTAATGCCAGAAGTGTTATTTACTTTTTTTAATGTTAGTATTGCATACTACACAAAATAAATACTTGAAAAAGTCCACTGAAATGATGTATTTTCAAAACATGATTGGTCGACAATACTTTTGAGGACCTACAATTATTTGTGGGGTTGGAGGAAAGAAAAATGTGTAAGTAACAACTTTTGTTTTAGGACTTCTCCTTGTTTGAAAACTCATCCTCTGGGAAAGGGACAGAGAGGAAACAAATAAAAATACACTTTCCCAGGATCAGAGAGCGCTGTCAAACGTTCACCTAGGTTGTTCACTTATGACGGGATCCATGTGACTAATTAAGGGCAGCTTACAGAATAAATTGCTTTTTTCATTCTAATCGAATAAATTCCTTAATAACCCTGTAGCCTTGGCACGTGTAATAGCGTAAAAAAGAGCTCTAATCTATTTGGGAATTGCACTTCCCTTTGGTAGGATTACGGGAAGAAAAGAATTCAATATCATTAAACTACTCTGTTGAGATAACAGGAAAAGTTGATTGCCCTTCAGCAGGTAATGTTACACAGTGGAAAGATCCGTGGTTCTAGGACGGCAAATCTTGGTTTTGAAGCCTTGCTCCAACACGTACTTAGGTGTCTGGTCGCCAGCAAGTTCTGAACCTCGGTGAGGTATTAGCAACAACTGGGATAATCATGGCGTCAGGATCATGGAGCTCAATGTATACAAAGTAACACACTTACCAGTGATTCTGAGCAGCCACAGGCACTCAGGGTTGCTTCCCTTCTTTGATGATAGGTTGTTTGTTTTTCCTCCTCACAGGCAAAGAAACCTACACCCCCTGAATTTTACCTACTATCAAAGTTGAGTTGTTTACAGCTTTGTGGAACGGAGGAAGAATGAATAAAGAGACGACTGAAGAATACGACTGTATTAACATACTATGCTGTGGTTTATGTTTGAAAGCATGGTAATGATGTGGAATTTTTAAGCAAAAACAGAAGAGTTCCAGGGCAACAGATGAAACGTGAGGTGGCATTAGCAACATTCCAAAAGGACGTCTGGGGTGAGATTGTTTCTGCTTCCTCTGGGCTGGGTGATTTACCAATGCTGGCTGCTTAGGGTTTCTGTGTTTGCTTTTGGAGATCAAAGCTCTTCACCAGCTCTAATCCTCACAACATTTAGGGTAAATATCACCTCTTTAAAAGCCCAACAATTCATTTCTTGTATACAAAAGCCTAGCGCAAAAGAGACTGTAACATTTTAGGATAAAAACACCATTATTTTCTCTAGATTATTGAGCATGTTTTTGAAGGTCCGAATGCAAAAGCAACATTTTAAACTATTTTACTTCTTTTGCAAATAACATTGCATCGCCTCTATTTTTTGCCCGTTGTGTCATAAAGGTATTGAGACTTTTAAAGACATAGTTACATTCCAAATGTGTTTATTTTTGTCCCAAACATACTGTAGTAAATTACAATATTAGTATACACAGTAACGGAAAATGGAAAAGCAGAAAGAGAAAAAATTCTTTATAGAAATAAAAATTGCTGAGTTTCAGATAAAGTACTTTCTGGGAGTTTATCAAAATCAATCATAAAATTAAGTATTTTTACATTATTTAAATAAATTACTTACACATCAGGAGACTTATAAATGCTTTTTATTGCTCCAGCTGGTAATTAAGCATCGTTTTGTTTATTAGGTAAAACCTGGAAGTAGAAATAGATGAGAGATTATGAGCGTTGCAGATGGTAAGTTAGCACCCAAGTTCCACGGTCCTATCAAAGAATCCTGGAGGGGAAAGACGATGAGAGGTGAAAAGAACAGCTAAGAAAGATGTGATATATGAGGAGACCGGGATAGAAGGTTATATGTGAAGATAAATTTTTTTTCTCAAAATAGGTCAACAATGATTAAGTTCCTACCTTCTAGCAACTCATAATGTAGTTGAGGGGGAGGGGCAAACACAACTAAAAATTATAAAAAGAAAAAAGAGTGCCCAATATCATTGCACATAAAGAAAATGCAAATTAAAAGCACAGTAAGATACCACTTCACACTTACTAAAAAGGCTAAAACTAAAAAAAAGCAAAAAACACCTGACAACAGCAAATGATAGCAAGGACACGACAAAGACACAATTGGTGGGAGTATAAAATGGCATAACCTGTGTATTCCAGACATACCTTTAAGGTGGCATTAAGTACTGAGAGAACTGGTTTTATTCATTTACCTCTTACTTAAACTAGGACATATATTACTTGTGTGTTTTTCCCTGGCCCAACATCTTGGTTTCCTATTTCCCTAATTTTATCTATGGAATAAGATCCTTAACTAAGAAGACCTGATCTCATTCAAATATGTTTTATGGCATTTGGATGATGCCATTTAAGTGTCTCTGATATACCTGGAAAACTATTGAAATTTTCCATAAACCCAGATTTGGTCCAATAAATGAGCAATATTTAATTAAAAGCTTTTTTTGAGGTGGAGTAAGTTCCACACAATTTCGGTTAAGATGGAAGAAATTTGTTAACATGTTCCCAGTAATCACTCCAAGACCTGAGCATTCTCTATTCTCAGTATTCACCCTGGGGACACAGAGGTTGGGATAACTGTGTGAGGAGGCAGAAGGTACTGGATGGAGGTGCATCAAATGCACAAAAATGTTTTCCACATGCACCTATTAAGGTCTGATTCTAATTGGACTGTGATTTGCATGGTTAAATTCTCATTGAATCCAGTAATACTTTTTTTTTTCCAGCTGATAACATCTGTTACCAATTAGTTTCATACAATGGTTGGCCCGACTGAAACGTGAATCTTTTTGTTGATTTACTCTAAATTTAGAGACTGGACTCAAAATCTCCGATCCATCCCTGTTAGAGCCAATCAAAGAAGAGCAATATATATATATATATATATATATATATATATATATATATATATATATAGTATGTGTATATATATATATGTATGTATGTATATAAATATATATATGTATGTGTGTATATATATATATATATATATATATGTAGTATGCATTTTCCTGCCTACTTAATAAAGTTATTTTTATCTTGCCTTGGAAACCATAGGCAGTCACCTAGAGAGTATTTTCAAATCCTTCATCCAGGATTTCAAATTTTGAAAGGTCAAGAACTTGATGACTGGGCACAGCCAATATCTTGTCTGTACTTCTTGTTAGTAATTTCCCTCCCTTCTCAAAGAACATGGCAGTTATGCCAAGCCATTGGAAAGATGCAGTTTTGATTAATCTCACCCCATTTTAAATGTTTCCTCTTATTGTTGCTCTTACGTTAATCTAAAAGAAGAGCTATCAATATAGCTATTCATGCATTTAAAAAATACCCATGTTAAGGTGTTCAAAGTTCAATAGCGTATTGCAGTATAGTGGAATTCTCAGAAATTAGCAGATGAGATCATTATTAATAAACTCATTATTTCCTCAATTTTAGAAACAAAGATTTGGGTATGCTCCTTTGTAATCAGTCCCTAACTAGGACAGCTCTTACTGGCCTGTATGATATTCCTTTCATGAGATTGTGTGAGATCGGGCCTTCAGAATGGTACTGATATACTGATCCAACCGGAAAAAGGATGAGTTTGGCCTCTGGGATACCAATAGTTCATCACCAAGATGCGGTTTAGCCCAGCACGGTAGCCCTTGCACTGCCTCTCACCCACGTCTGGTCTGCAGCACCTGCTCTGCGGTGGGAGTGGCTGCAGGTGTCCGTTCCCCTGTGTGCCCCCATCACTGCATTACCTCTGTACGTTTTTTAGAACCTGCATCCGATGGCTTTCTATCTGTTGCTCTGAGATGCCCGTGGGCCCTTCTCACCAAGTTCTCTGTTGCCTCCCATGTAGTAATCCATGGTCTCACTTGTTTTTCTTAAACTCTCCTAGATGAGGGGTGATCATTTTTTTTTAAGATTTTATTTATTTATTTATTTGACAGAGAGTACAAGCAGTGGGGAGCAGCAGGGAGAGGGAGAAGCAGGCTCCCACTGAGCAGAAAGCCCAACATGGGGCTCAAACCAGGACCCTGGGATCATAACCTGAGCTGAAGGCAGAAGCTTAGCTGTCTGAGCCACCCAGGCGCCCTGACAGGTGATCATTCTTTGCATGAATGAGACCAAGCTTCTATCTCTGCCATTGGACCATTACCTGTCCTCCCCACTGCAGGCCATGTGTCCAAGGCAGGGGTGAGGACAACAGTATGCAAGTGCAGTCCTTGCCTCATGGCCCCTGTAAGTAGTCACAACATGGCTGTTTGCTTTCTTCCAGGCCAGCAGGGTGTGGTTCTCTCTGATGTGTCTCCTTCTCTTAAAGGTGACTTTAATTAAGTTTAGCCTATCCAGAATAATCACCCTTTTGATTAACAGAAAGTCAATTGATTAGTAACCTAATTCATGAGTGATTTCCCATGTTATTCATATATTCTCTCACACATAAGACTGTGTAGACCAGAGGGTGGAAATCTCAGGAGCCATCTTAGAATTCCGCCCGCCTGCCTGAATGGTCCTGTAAAATAGTCTTTTAGTTGATTTGCTTTCTCTCTAAGTAAACAAAGAAATCATTTGCAAATGCGGATTAATGTAACTACTTTCCAATTTTATGCAGAACAAATATTAAATTATATTTTTGACTTTAATGTATCATATTTCTCCTTTATATACTATGATTTATATACTCACACAAATACAATGACGTAAATGTATTCATCTACTCATATTTTGTTAAGAGCTTTCACTAAGAATGGGTGTTAAACATAGTCATTTCTGTGTTCAAACGTTGTTTACTGTGGGATTTAAAAGCATTATCTCTGGAATCAAACTTGCTTGTGTTTTAATACCCCCTCTGCTACTAGTTGTGAGCAAATCACTTTTCCTCCCCAAGGCTCTGTTCATTTGCAAATGAAGAGAAAAATGGTACCCATGCTAATGAGTTACTGTGAAAATTAAATACATTAACACATATGTATGCTTATGATGAGTGCCCATTACAAGTTTTTTATTTTTAGTGATTATGTACCAATATGCTGAATTATCTTAATAGATCTGCTAACAGAAATATCCTTTCATTACAAGAATGAATTTTCCAAAAAATAATTGAATTAAAAAAAATTCCTTTACATCCTTTAATTTCAGAAAATCTTTGTTTTAATTCAAATGGCTTGCTCAAGTGGTATAGATAAATAAACTTTAATATCTTAATATCTTGATAGGTTGAACCAAACACTCAGGAATACAATAACTTGATGTTTTAATGTACAGAATAATATAATTCTTAAAAAGACAAATTGTCAGGTAACTGATTGGAGTAAAATTTTCTCTGAATAGATGAATTTAATCTTTTTTTTTAAAGATTTTATTTATTTATTTGACAGAGATAGAGACAGCCAGCGAGAGAGGGAACACAAGCAGGGGGAGTGGGAGAGGAAGAAGCAGGCTCATAGCGGAGGAGCCTGATGTGGGACTCGATCCCATAACACCGGGATCACGCCCTGAGCTGAAGGCAGACGCTCAACCGCTGTGCCACCCAGGCGCCCCTGAATAGATGATTTTATTCACTTCTTAGAGAAGAAAATTTCTTTGGACATATATTTTTTAAACTACATTCAAATTCATTAAATAAACAGGAAGAACTACTTTGCAAAGAACAATTTGCTAAATAAGTGGATCCAGAATCGATCCGCCTCATTCTTTATATTGAAATTGACAAGTGTTTAGCTTCTAAGTACTTCTATATCTAATGGGGGGCTAATAAGCCATGCTCAATGAAGATTCTTTTTGTAATATTTATATCCATGCCTTATGTGAATATATAGGACTTTGCCAAGGGTGGTATTGAAAAATATTCAACAACGTTATGGCCCAGGCCTGACCAATTAGAACGGACCTGGCTTACGAACCACTGGTGCAGCCACGTGTTGTACATGGGTTCAACTTTAGTCATGATCCAACAGAATCAACAGATAAAAGGGTTAATATCTCCTGAACATTTGCTATGTGCCAGGCTCTCTTCTGATACCTTTATCTGTATTAATTGCTTTAACTTTCACCCAAGCGCTGGGATTTAGGCACTGTTATTATCCTTATTGTGCAGTTGGAGAAATAAGCGCGGAGAGGCCAAGAAACTTGCCCAAGGTTATCTAGCTCATAAGTGGCAGAACCAGGCTCCAATCTTGTGATCATTATTCTCAATATCCTCTCTCCCAGTGTCTGATCTCATTCCTGCCTTACCATCCTGACTGTAAATTTTCTAAGTTAGTAGAGATAAAGAGGAAGAAAAAGCATCTTGTCCATCCTTACGTAATATGTAGAACTTGATTTTTTGGTCCAAAGCATGTAATACTGAGCCTGAAACAAAGATCTTGGTGATGGATTCCTAACACTGTCATCTTCATGATTTCAAAAACCATTGTTAATTTCACTTTTTGAAATATATTTAATTTTCTATATTAAAAGTTATACTGAACCTGTTGTATTTTTTTAAATTTAAAATTGTTATGTGTATACATCCTCATCCATCAAGTGGCCCACAGATTCTGAAAGTTTCAAAAACACTGATACGTTAAGGACACATTCCCCTATTGGATGATTAATGAATATTAAATTATCCCAATGGCTATAATGGAATGGACTTGAATTATGAATCAGTCACTTACAATGTGATTTTAAGTAATGTTCACTTACCAGATGTGAGATTTCTTTACAATTCATTTGAACAACTTTTTATTTCTAATGCTTCCTCACCTCTATTAGAAAAATTTAACATTAGGTTAACTATTACTACAAACTTATGAATTTCATGCAAATCTAAGCATAGATCCCATCTTAAATGAAAGATTAGTATTCTTGGGATCATGAAAACCCAATTCTCTATTAATTTTAGAAGATAAACAACTAATTTCCAGTAAACCAAATGGGGCAATTAAGTCTCAGAATTCATGAACATGAAAATATTAAATTATCCTGTAGATGGTGCTTTCAGGAATTTGTGTGTTCAACTCATTTCAAGTTATAATGACTCAGGAACTATAAATAAAAGCATTTATCTGCTAATGCAGATAAGCTTCAGAAATACTTAGTCCTAGTCATTAATTCTAGGCAAGGTAGCCCTGGATTTCAGATGCTGTGGTAAGAACACTGGAAATGCGAGGGCTGACTCAGCCTCACAACCTGCATTCCCTTCTCACGCTGAGGCAGTCAGACAAGGCAGGCAGGCGAGGGGCAGCACTATACCCTGATTGCAAACACATTGTCGCCCTGCTGGGGAAAATAAATGTGCGGGAAGATCCATTTGAAAGTTACACCATTTTTCTTTTGAAGTATAGACTTCTGTGTGACAAATAATAAAGTCAAATAAAGATTTAACATTGTAGTTAAAGCAGTGAAATATTCTGAAAGTATCTTCTGACCCGTTATTCTTGTTCACCGAAATGGTTGTCATGGAATAAGAGCCTTAGTGGCAGTGTGGTCATAAACAACGCATACTTTTTCTGTCTCATCATTCTTGGGCTATGGTCATAACACTTTGATGCTTTTTCTAGAGAAATATTTTCTTTTCCTAATTCTGTCCCTCAGGCATGATTTCCACAGCCTCGCATTTGCAGAAATGATTTCTTCTAAAAAACAAATCTAATTAAACCATTTATCACCTTTTCTTTTTCCAAAGGGGTAGAGTAACAAATTAGCCTTAAAGTCTACTGTGCAGTTGATAGATGGGAAATAAAGATGTGGAGTCATTTATTTTAGCTGCTAGCTTGGGAATAAAACACTTATAGGGCAACAGGCCAAGGGCCTTTCAGAGATGATAGCTTATAGGATGTGTGAGACCTGGCATAGAAACGTCTACCCCCTTGGCTGAAGGGGACAGAATGCTCCATCTTCCACCCAAATTCCAACCATTAACCCAGACCCAGGAAATCTAACACTTTGCATTATAGCACAAAGTTAAAGTTGAAATTGTAGGTAATATATTTATATATTTATATTACGTATAAATATACATTTGTAAATATATTTATATATAGTATAAATATATATAATATAATTTCATCATAATATTATGAGAATACGGAACTTGTTGGCCTATAAGTATGATAGTAAGCTCAAGAAAAATATACCTAATACAAAACAATGTAAATTAATTACTCCTGATTTCAGTTGATATTTATAAAATCAAAAACTGAGTGCTACAGAATGTAATGCATCTGATGGGTTCTACAATTATTTCAAAAATAAAGGTAAATTATCAGAATGGCTGATTAAGGAACACAGAAATCTAGTTGGCTCCATAGTTTATTGTTCTCCTAAAATATAATCCTTATTATTCAAAGCACATACACAGACAGGCTTAGTTCCTTTGCCAAGCACATAACTTTTATATAATTGTTCAATCGACATTAAAATTCAAAAATCCCCCCCCTTTCTTCTTTATTTTGGAGTTTAGTTTAGAAATTGTCTCATTTTAATGAAGAAAAAAACCCTTTTTATTCTTTGAAAAAAAATATATGAAAAATATACTGAATGCAAACTTGATTGTCTATCCCAGAAAGAGATAAACTAAAAATACATGAAAAGACAATTAAAATTATAATACACATTAAAAAGCATGGTTATTTGCCAAACGAGTGATCGAAAATGACGCGAAGATTTCAGGAGAGGAAATCATCACTGAAGGTGACCATGGCTAAAAGAATTCACAGAAGAGAAGAAAAACAACTGGGCTTTGAAGGAGGAATAGGAGCTGTACGCATAGGGTGGGCAGAGGAGACTGGATTGATGAGCAATATGGCGCAAAGAGTCATTGTTTTAGTTGTGGTCATCCCAGGGACTTCACACAAGAGCAGTTTATTCCTGCTCATGTAACAGTGCAAAGTTGGTATTTTTGGTGGCTTTCTACTCTGTGGCTGTTCAGAGACTAGGAGACCTTTCATTTTATGCCTCTGGCATTCTTTAGGATCCTATCATGTTTGAAATGCGGTAGAAGGGGAAAAACGCCTATAAAAAAATACACTCTTCTTAAAAGCCTTGTTATGGACCTGACACACACAACTTCTGCTCAACTTCTGCTCCTACTCCGCAAATGAAATCCAGTCACTTACCCCCTCCTACGTGCATGGGAAATGTAATGTCTGGCTGGGCACTCACTTTCCAGCGACACAAAAGCAAGTGCGCATGTGTGCATGTAAGCGACTCAATGTTGGTGTTCTGTTGGTCTCTGTTTTTGGTTCTTTTTTCATTTCAATCCAAATGCTCTTTCCTGAGGACTTCCATACACAAACAGAAATTCATTAACCTTCTAAATGACTCCTATGTTTTCTCTTAGTGCAGAATTTTCTGGAGATCAGGATCCATAAGTCTACAGCTTGTTAAACCTAGCTTTCCACTTGGATATCTTTTAGATCTCTAAAATACAATTTGTGCAAATGTGAATCATCAGTTTTCTTTTCAAAGTTTATTCATATGCCATAGTTCCCATCCTGAACAATGGCTCTGCCATTATCCTAATCGCTCAAGCCCCAAACTGAGAACATACATTTGACTCCTCTCAATCTTTCGCCCTTTGTTATCCCTTGCTCACATTCTTCCCTTCATCACTACTCCTTCCTTTCCACACTTCCCCACTCTCTCTTGTCCTGGGAGTCCTGCAAGAGCATCCTTACTGACGTCCTTGATGTCGTTCTAGGTGCCTTTCCATTGACCCATCATCATTTTCTCGGGGTGGTATTTCTAAAATCTGCATATGATCTTATTAATCTCCTGTTAAATCTTGTAGGATAAAATCTAAACACATAGCTTGGCACACCAAGTTCAGCTTCTCCTTGGTCTTTTTTAGCCTCTTATCCCATTATTTTCCTTTTTTTAAAAAAAAAGTTTATTTATTTAGAGAACAAGAGAGCAAGGGGTTGGAGGGTGTATTGGGGAGCAAGCAGAGGGAGAGGGAGAAAGAGAATCTTAAGTAAGCTCCACACGCATCTCACCACCCTGAGATCATGACTGAGCCCAAATCAAGAGTTGGATGCTTAACCAACTGAGCCACCCAGGGGCCCCCCATTACTTTCCAACGTGCTCATCTAGCTGGGCAATTCCAAACTTTGCATGTTTCCATATATTCTTTCCTCTTTATGTAAAAGTTCTTCTTTCTCCTGCTTTCCATTGCTTCTTCCTCCTGTCAGTGTGTCCTTCTCTCCTGTGCTGCTCAAGAATCACTCATCTTGGGAGAGTTATGCATATACTCCACATCCAGATCTAGGCAGGTGTGTTCACTCCGGCACCTCCTGAATTTTCCAGTTCTAGATCTCCTATCACTGTGTCACAGTGACTTACTTGTCTGTCTTCAGTTCTGAACCCATTACAATCGCCTGGGAATTTTTAAGAAATACCAATGAGCAAGCAGCCTTCGTTCCACGTGAGAGGAATCAGAATCTGCAGAGGTAGAGTGTTTTAAAAGCTTTGCCAGTGATTCTAGTGGGCAGCCGATGTTGAGAACGGCTGCTGAAGGGAGCTAGTTGTAAGGCAGTTCTGTAAGGTATTAGCCATTGAAGGAATTAAGAAAAAATAATAATAAAAAAAAGGAGGAACAAAGAAAGGGAGAAAGAACACATCTTAGAATTATATTATGGAAGAAATGAAGAATAATTGAAATAAGTATTTACTAGTTACCTACTTAGTGCCAGGTGTATGACGTGTATGATTTACATATACAGGGATTTTAGTGAGGCTTAATAGTTTGAAGTTTATCTCAGTTTATCTTAACTGTTTCTTGGAAGCCCTTCAATCTTACATGGGAGTAATGATTATAATTTTAATAACACGAATGAATGGTGTGCTAAGTGAACTCAAATATAATGTGAATGGAGTGAGATCAGTAAAAAGTTAATAGCTTAATATTAGTATTAATTGAATCCAAAATATATCATAGTTTAATTTTTATTAATAAATGAGCCTATTCTTTCCCAGTGTGCATTTTGCTAAAATTTTTTCTTCACACGAATTTCCATGTATGACTTTATGTCACTTCCGTAACGGGCAGTGGTGTACACGGCATTTGTTTTTGTCACTGAGTTTGTCAGCCGCTTTGCCAATGAAGCAGATGGGATGATGTCATTTTTGCCCATACGAGCCTATGAGTCCTGCAAGTAGAATGGGGGGAGCGGTATATAACGAGAAAGAAAACACTTGAAAGGGACAATATAAAAAGTAAAAGTAAAAGAAAAGAGAAAATTTTAAATTTTCTAATTTCTAATTTTAGTAAAGTCTATAATATTTAAATATTTATGAAAAATCACATTCCAGGAATGTGATTGGCATGTAATATTCGTGGAATTGCTATTTCAAGTCTTTTCTACTGTTTTAGGTTGATTAATTTCAAGGGAAAAAAATCAATATTCGTATGTTCAAATAAAAAAACAGAAGACCTGTGTCCAACAAATGATAAAAACCTAAGTAAGGTAAAAAAGAAAGCAGGCAGGATTGATATTATGGGGAAAGGACTACTGAACCTGAACTATGGCTTAGTGTTCTTTTCAAACTCTGTAATCGATATTAATGACAAGCACTGTGCTTTATGGTTGAGCCAACAGAGCTACCAAAGCTGGAAGCTATCCTGCTGTAGGACTTCGCAGATACGAGCCAGGAGAGTCCTAAGTCCCCTATTCGTTTAATTCACACCAAGCTGTGTTTGACCCTTGCTACCCAATTGTGTTCTTGCATATCCTGAAGAGATACCACAAGCTCTTTTTTTATACTTAACCTCATGGTGGCATTGATGGTCTCAATAATTACACTTAATTGTAAAACGGGACCACTTTGCGCATAATAAAGTGAACCCTCGTCATTGAAATGTCCATATATTTATAGGTCTAGAATGTAATCGAGACACGGCTAGTTTATTAAAAAGGTAATTAATCTGAAAGCTATCTCATGTTATATATTTCCCTATGCCATTTTTCAAACTAAAGGTAGAGATACACTTGCTTTTCCTATGGTTGATTCAGTAAATGAAATAAAAATCTCAAGCAAAAGATAGATGAAATGTTAGGTTGCACTGAAAATACAGAATTACACCATATAAATAAGAAATATGATGTGTTTAATATCTAACCTATTTGTTTACCAAGGAAAGACAAATATGTTCTTGTGTGTGTGTTACATTTCTCAACCCAAAACCATATTATTTGCCTCAGTGTGTGATCACTGGTGCTTGCTTGCCACAATATCCCAAGAATGCTATAGAAGTTGGGCAATAAATACATTTGCATGTTGATTGGATTTTGGAAAATCAGAGTTTCTGATGACTTCCGGCTAAGCACATTTCTTTCTAATGTTATTCCCAATGATACGTCACTCAAAGTCGTATTCCTCATTTTCTATGGTTTGCTGAACTCACACATTATATAATTCACTCCCCTGAATATTTATACAACATATTTAGCCTTAGGAATATCTTTGAATTGATTTCCCCTTTTTCTCATATGTTATGACATTCAGGGGAAATATATCTATATCTGTCATCAGCACTCTTATTAAGCAAAAAATTGTCAAAAATAAATATAAAATTTCAGTTTAAAGGTACTTTAAGGCTACATTTATCAGATAACCCCGAAAATAAGAAAAGATGATGTTAGCATTTTTTTCGTTGTTACCTAAGATATTCTTCGTGTGAGATAGAAAGGTTGGTTATGTTAAAAAAACAAAAAAAGAAAGAAGAAGAAGAGGCAGTAATTTGACTGTCCCTGCTCTCCATTATCTATCTCCTTCTCACTTGCTCCCCTGTACTTGCTGACTGACTGGGTACTGGCTAAAACTGGTTAACTTGTCTACTTGTTTTGTCATGTAAATGTAATGTAATTGTATCATGATATCTGAGATTAAACCTCAAATACACTAGTATCTTCTTTTGGCTTAATACTTTATCTAGGTGCCCATGAAAATAGCTATCTGAGATCTCATTTTAGGGGAAAGTCAGAGATTGAAAGGAGACAATTAGAGGAGGTAGTGTTAGGTCCCTCCCTCAGAGGTCCTCTGAGGCTACCTCTGATTTTCTATTTATCTTGATGAATTTGTGACTCATCGCTGTGCCTCAATAAATAGGATAATAAGCTCTTATTTCATAATTTGAGTAGTTCTCACTGTAAGATGTTCCTCCTCATAGAAGGCTGCTACTATAGATCTTTGCTTTGTTCACTGCTTTTCATTACCCACAGCTTAGAAACTCCCGGAACATCTCAAATAGCAACCCCTGCATCAGTCAGTTCTACTCCATTACTCTTCGGTATTTTCTTTGTGGTAATAAGTATACCTGTGTCATCTTGTCTCCATGATGTGAGCTCCATCAGAGCAAGTTCATTGTCCATCTCTTACACCATTGAACCTTGTGCACCTGTGATTTCTGGGGTCATGTTCCTTCAAAATTCAGGCAGTCCAGACCACCCAGGGCTGCTCTAGTGCAATGACACCTTCACCTGAACTAGAAAAAGCTATCTTCTCTAGCTGACATTTTTGTCAAGTCCTCTTAGTGACATGACCCCCAGGTACAAAGTTCAGCAAGTATAATGAGCTGTCCTATGACTAAAAGAGCATCCGATTCCTGTAGGCAGCCACATGCTAGGACACTCTACTGGTTGGGTAATCTGTACGATCTCGTAAGTGGCGGTACTATATCCCTGCTATAGTTCACACCATCACCAAGACATGGGGAATAGTACCAGAATCACATCCAAACTCGGGGAAGGGAGCCAGTCTTGGTGCTAGGACGTAGTCCTCTAACTTCTCCCTTGTCCCCCACTTACGCTCTGAAAATAACAAGGACTGTGACTTGACTTGGCAAAGGATTGTGTCTTACTCATTTCTGATTCTCCACTGCCTAGCCCAGGATTCAAAATTGCTTGAGAAATTCCTGACTTCACCATATTTTCTTTGTATGAACTTAGAAAAATTTCTTAATTTCTCTGTTACAGGTCCTCATCTGTAAAATCGGATAAAACTTGTAAATACCTCCCAGGAGTTTTTTGAGGATTAAATAGGCTAACCCACAAAGAATTTTTTTGGAATAGTTTTTTGTAAGTACAAGCTTAAAAAAAAATCAACTAGTCATAGTAATAGTAGCAGTAAATAGCAAAATTATGTGAATTTGTATGCTAACCGTCAGTTTCATGTTTCAATTCATTTTATTTTGTAATATTTGGATTTTAGTATTTCAACTGGACCCCAAAGGAGAGGAATGCAAAATCAGAAGTCTTCTTTGAGTGAGTAAGCTATATAAGCCTCAACGTCAAACTTGTCTAAAAACTTGAATTACTGCATAATCAAGAAATATATTCCATATTCTTTTAGTCTTTCATCTTTCTATTTTCACTTTCTTTTCCCCCTCCTCTTTCTTCTCTCTTTCTCTATTTACACAGATTTTAATGTACTGTAGTAATGTAATGTTTGGAATAATGTACTGTATGGAGGACTAGAGAATTCAAATAACCTAATGTAGCATTTTCTGAGTCAAAGTCAGTATTTATTATCAACAACACATCACCATTCCTTGCCCACTGAAAATTCAAAAGCTGTAGACCCTGTGTGACCCCTTCTCTCCCTCATCCCATAATTAAGCAGGAGCCTGGTTCTTGCAGGATGGATGTAGTTTCTCATCAATATCCACTGTTATCAAATTCTCAAATTGGAAAACGCTTCAACTACTGTTTCCTGGGATTATAATTATTTTCTTTAAGATTTTTTTAAAGATTTATTTATTTATTTTAGAGAGGGGTGAGGGGCAGAGAAAGAGGGGGAGAGAGAATTTTCAAGCAGACTCCCCGCTGAGCACAGGGCTCGGCGCAGGGCTCCATCCCAGGACCCCAAGATCACAACCTGAGCCAAAATCAAGAATCAGACGCTCAACTGACTGAGCCACCCAGGGGCCCCTATAATTATTTTCTTAATGTTGCTGAGATAGAGGATGATGTTCCTTGACTATGTCTCCTCTTCTTTCGGCTCCGTTGTTTACCCATTACCTCCACATTTTCTTCTTCAGCTTAACCTTCCTGGGACGCTTGCTCAGATTCATGGTGTTGGATGCCACTTACTCATTCAACAACTTTTATGAAACACAATCTATGTGTCAACACCAGTTGGTTTAAGATCACTTCCACGGTCTTCTGATACATTTAATTATTACTCAAGGATTTTCTGTGCAATCAGTCAAGCCATGGCATGGAGAATATAACAACAACAGAGTCTTAGAAATGCAGGACTAGAATGAGAATTTAATAGTTAAGACTCCCACTTTCAGGCAAGACTACAGCTATTGCCAGAGAAATGAGACTCTGTATTCAAACATTCAGCAGAGTGATTCCATAGCTTCTCTTGTTAACTGACTGTATGTTTTATTCAGGGGAGGAAAAAGATGAAATAAGGATTTTCCACAGTATGTTTGTAAGCTCCATTTAAATTTAATAATGTAGATATTTCTGAATATCAGTATTTAAAAGATTAAGAATTCTTCAAAGATGGACATATTTATAATTAAACGGTTTTTAAAATATATAAAGATCATGGGGCCCCTGAGTGGCTCAGTCAGCTAAGAGTCTGACTCTTGATTTCAGCTCAGGTCATGATCTCATCAAGCCCCATGACGGGCTTTGCACTCAGCGGGGAGTGTGATTGAGATTCTCTTCCTTTCCCTTTCCCTCTGCGCCTCCCCCTGTTCTCACTCTGTCTCTCTCTCTCTCTCTCTCTCTTTCTCTCTCTCTAAAATAAATAAGTAAATCTTAAAAAAATCCAGATTTTAAAAAACACCCAAAGACTATAATTTCCAACTTTGGAAAATATACGTTCTCTAACCTTCCAACTTTTCCTTTGCCATGGGCTCTTTTCCAAAAGTGTCAATGCAAATAGTTCTATTATCTTTTGATCATTCATAGGAGTTTTTACTTTTTTGGTGTCTCTCAAATTCCAGTGTATCCACAGCTGTCTCAGCATTAACTTGGGTGTCTGTAAAAAGTGTCTGTTCATGGGCCCTATCTCATAGCTACCGAATCAGAAATATTGGTGCTATTTGGTACTCCTGGTTATGAGATTTAATTCTTCATTATGTTCTGATTCGCATGATTCTTCAATTACTTGATTATGTGTCTAGTACACAGATCATTCATTAAGTAGAATTATTTCCCAATGAAATTATAAGCTCCTTTTGAAGGCTAGGACGCTACTCTATTACTCTTTGTAGGCTAGGACTATCATAATTCGGTAGAGATTCAGGATGTCAAATTTCTTCACATCTTTATTACTTCTCTATATCCCCTCTTCCTTAACTCCATCTAAGTTCTATTTTAACCCACTCCTAATTTAGGAGAATGCATTAGATGTGATACCTTCTATATCCATGTTTTAAAAATTCTGCCTAGATTTCAGTTCCTTTCTCTCCTCTCTACTGTTCCTAAAGATCCCCATGTTACTTGTCTCATTTGGATCATCTCTTCCTTAGCTCTTCCCACTGTTTTTCTATTTCCTGTGTCTTTATACCTAATACCTGCCAATCAGATAAATGTTAAGAGAAATATCAAGTACTAGATAAGGTGGACGCTTCAATATCGCGTTGTCGTTTATTGTCTGGGCATCCTTTTTTTACATGTGAAATTGTGCCTCAATTACTACCAGTGTTTCAATATGCTTCCATATAAAATGGTAATAGTACTATAGGAATACGCTGGAGATAGTGCAGGTTCAGCTCCCAACGACTGCAATAAAGTGGCTATCGCAAGAAAGCAAATAGTGCAGTAAAGTGAGTCAAATAAATGTTTTACTTCCCCAGTGCATATAGAAGTTATGGTGACGCTATATTGCAGTCCGTTAAGTGTGCAATAGCATTATGTCTAAAAAAGTGTAGATACCTTAATTTAAAAATACTTTATTGCTAAAAATGTTAACCATGATCTAAACTTTCAGTGAGTCATAATCACCAATCTTGGGGTGCCTGGGTGGCTCAGTCAGTTAAGCATCTGCCTTTGGCTCAGGTCATGATCTCAAAGTCCTGGGATCGAGCCGAACGCTGGGCTCTCTGTGCAACAGGGAGCCAGCTTCTCCCTCTGCCTGCCCCTCTGCTAGCTTGTGCTCTCTCTCTCTCTCTCTCTGTCTCTCTCTGTCAAATAAATAAATAAAATCTTTAAAAAAAAGGAACATAGTCATAAAGACCAATCACAGATCACCATAACAAATATAATAATAATGATAAAGTTTAAAATATTGTGAGAACCGCCAAAATGTGGCAGAGACACAAAGCAGGTAAATGCTAGGGGAAAAATGGTGCTGAAAAACTTGCTTGATGCAGGGTTGTTGCAAACCTACAATTTGTACAAAAATAAAACCAAAACCAAAAACCAAAAAACACAAATCACATTTAAAGTGCAATAAAACAAGGCACGGCTGTTATAATAATGTCATTTTTACTCGCCTCAGTGTGAGGCAGTTAGAAGAATTTATTTGTTTGCATATACTAATATATTTTGTAAAAAAGAATTAAAGAAAGGTGTGTGTGTGTACGTACATAGAGATAATAGCTCTTTGCTCTACCATATTTTGAATTTTGTGTCTTCTTTCACTTTTTAAATCTAGATGATGCTAAACTCTTCATTTTTTTCCATCACAGATAGAAGGGATTTTCCCAACCAACGTAGGCAGAAATCTTGGAAGAATAGACAAGTAGGATCCACTTAACAGAAGAATTGTGGGGGAAAAGTGGAGAAGGAGGAAGGGGATATGGGGGTGACTCTTCTGTACCAGTACAGGCACTAGTTTAACCCAAGCAGGTTTACGCAATGGGAAATAAATATCTGTTACTGGTTCACACTTCCTTGCTGCAGCCAGACTCAAGCCTATGGAAACCATAAGAATTTTTCTACCACATAAAATACAGTTTCTGTTTAGTCTCAAAAATATTTTCCTGTTGGTAGCACTTTAGATATTTAAGAAAAAATATATCCCTACTGCCAAATTCTAAGGAATATTACCTTTGAAGAACAAATTAACTAAATTGATATATCATAGCCAGCACATTTATTTGTTAATTAATAAAGGAGATTTTTAAAGTGATTGAGAAGTGTTAGGTATACTGAAAAAAATTAAATAAAGAACAATGGAGTATTTTTTGAGAAAACTGATAACCAATGGTTTTCACTGAACCTTTACTAGAAGACACTGTGACTAATAGGACAGCATGAAGCATAAAAAAAAAAAGGAGTAAGAGAGAATTTGACAATGTTTAAATAACACTGTTGACCACTGAATATAGTGGACAGGAATACGGTTCTCAGAGGCATATATTCTGTAATGTGCCGCCATCCTTTTCTTAAATACAATACTTGGTAAGCAACCGGTTTGTCATGGGCACACAATACATGCTTTTTGAATTGATGATTAAATGAAGTTGAGAATGATTCGTTAAATAATTATGACATATCCATATTTTGCTATTTATGGTGGCTATTTAAAGCAATATGAAGAATACTTAATTGCAATAATACTTTTAACATTATATTTAAGACAGCTTATTTAAAAACAGGTTGTAAAATTGCAGAGTACCGTCATATTTTTGTGCAATAATATTTTTTAAATTTAATTTATATATATATTTTAAAAAGAATACATTGAAAAAATATATTTCCTCTAATTTTTCAGTATTTTAAAGAATTCAGTAAAAATTCTTAGCAATAGCCTAGGAAATAGATTCCTAGTTATGTACTAGGCTAAACTACTCTAATTGCTAGATCAAAGGGCTTCGCTTCTTCTTTCCTCTTTTCTTTCTTTCTTTCTTTCTTTCTTTCTTTCTTTCTTTCTTTCTTTCTTTCTTTCTTTCTTTCTTTCTTTCTTTCTTTCTTCTTTCTTAGGTTTTTCATACGTATTTGTTAAGTTTACTGTATGAAAGGTTAAACTGATTTACATTCGAAGTGTTTTGAAGCTCCATGTTGCCAACATAGAAAGAAACTATATGAAGTGTTCCAGGTATAGAGAAAAGCGGCTCCATGAGAAGCAGGATGGTTTTTGTTTTGTTGTGAATATCAACACTTTTACTTCTGTCATTTGGTTGGTTTTAACTCATATATTAGACTCCTGTTCTCAGTAAGTTTTAATGTCTTTGTTTGATCTTGGCTGAATGTTCAAGCCCATCACCCTTTCCAAGTGGTGTGAAATATTCTTGCATGTACACAATTTAATTGAAAATCACCAGGCAACTCTTGACTCATTCACACCACTTTATATATATTTCTTTCAATTTGGCATTTAGGAACTGATAATTTGGAGCATGTGTTCTCGTAGTCTCAACAAGATCATTTTCATAATTTTTTTAAAAATTTAAGGCCGGTTTGAGTATTCATCTCAGTGGACCTCACTATTAACACTTCATTCTGTGTATCGCCTCACCTTAAAAATATCTGTTTCCTCAAGTAACTGATTATTCCAGCATTATTTTCTTGTGCAGAAACAAGGTTGCCTTTCTATTTCTCAAAAAGGAAAGGAACTAGTGTTTATTAAGCATTTATTTGGTAAAGAACCTAACACTTTATACCCGATTTCATTTATCATTTTCAACAGTTCTTTTATGTAGGTATCATTAATTTATGTTTATAGATGGTAAGTTTGAGGCTATAACTATTTTAAAGATGGCTATCCCCAAGTTCAAAGGTCATGTTCTTCTTTGTTTAATTATTTCCTTGTTAATACTATTTTCTTTTCCCATTTCTTTTTAGTTTCGAGAGTGATCAATATTTAGAAGTCTATTATGGGTTTGAAGCTGAGGGTTTGGGGCATGCAAGATATCAGCATGATATTTCAAAAGGTTTAGTCTGGTGGCAAAGCAGACTGCTTTGGAGAGAATTTAAAATGGAATATGTGGACATCGACTCATAGTGATTGTATGTGATCCATATTTCGAAAGCAAATAGGCAATACATGGTAAAAGATTGGATATGGGAGGTGAGAAAGAGCAAGGTATCAAGGAGGATGACTGGGATTTTTGTTTATGGGATTAAACAGATACTAAATCAATGACTTGGGTATGGAATATAGGACAAAGTCTACATTTAGTAATTGACTGTACGGAAGAGTCTGGAGCTTAGGGGAGAGGATTAGACTGGAAATATATTTGTGTGGAAGGGTTAAGTGTAGAGAAAGTGACTGAAGTTCTGGGAGTCGATGAGATGGCCCAAGGACCAGATATAAAGGGACACATGAAGAGAATCTTAGGCTGTGTTTGAGGACATCCAACATTTAATGATCGAGTAGAGGACAATAAGTAGCAAAGAAGATGGAGAAAGCGATGAGGAAAAGCCAAACAGGAAAGGGTTCCAAGTGGAAATAATAAAGACTGTAGAAGGGTGAAACAGTGATCACAGAAAATGACTATTGAATTTGTAGACATGAATGTCACTGATGACTTTGTTGAATAGCACATCAGGAATGATAAGGGTGAAAGTCCCACTGATATTGTCTAGAAGTGAGTGAGTGAAAGTATAGAGACAATGAATAGAAGAAATTTGATTGGGGACATATGAGAGACAGGACAGTATCTGGAGAGTTATATAGGTTCTTGATTATATATTGACTTTAAATAAAGATATTTGAATAACCTAATATGTATGTAACAATACTTTCTTTTGGAAAGGAACAAATTAATGTCAAGGAGAGAAAGGAAAATCGATAATGTAGGGAGCCCAGCTAGGAAGACTTCAAGGTACAGGAGTGGGATTGGCCTTAGAAAGATGAAGGGACAATATGATGTTCTGCTTTGAAGGTCTTTTTTCACACATTTATATATTAGAGGCGACTTTAGAGTCTTACCTCCTTAAACTGTGACTATACTACTCTTGAATCTGCAATAATATTAAGTACTTAGCAAAATTTTTAAAAATGTACAGAAAATTTTTAGAACTTTCCATCTACCCTCTTTTTACTTGGGGATTTAGTAGTTATCTTAAAAGCAAATTAGTTCAGTACCCAGAAAACTTTTGCTTTGTTTTCTTTATTTTCCTTTGCCAACCACAATGGATCGCACATTTAGATGTGCACAGAAATTACTAAACAAGATCGTGTATGTGCTATCACACGCTCCACAGCACGGGATATTACCTACTTGTTTTTTCATTTTTGTCATCTCAATGGACACTTTTTCATTTTCATATGAATTAATCCATGCTTTTCCTACTTCAACACAGAGAATTTACAGCGGGGGAGGCTCTATAATCCTCATTAGATTTCTAAAACAGAATTAACATGCCCAGATTTTGCTTATGTTGGATTAACAAAAATTTCAATAAAAGTTCTAACCTTGGTCAAAGTAACCTCATATTTGATCTCTTTAGCAGATACTTACTCCAGAGAAACAACATGTAAAAAAAAAAATAATAATAAAATAACTCTTTCATTGGAAGAACTCACAAATTTGCTTTTAAAGTCTACATACTTTATCAAGAACTTTGATGAACTTGACTATCAAGAAGTCAAGGTTCATGTACTATTACTAGTATTTATTCCCAAGCCTAGAGATAATCAACCATGTGTGTTAAAATATATGAATGAATGAATGAATGGTTTGTGAATTGTTATATCTAAATTGATACAGATTCTTCAAAAACAAACATATAGGTGTTATTGTACACTATTATTTTTATTGATCACTGTGATAATTACTTGAAATGCAATATTACTAATCCTCACAACATCTGTAGAATAGTATTATTTATCCTATTTTACAAATAAGAAATTAAGGTGCAGAGATTTTAAGTAAATTGTGCTAATTTACACACATAATAACAGGCAAACCTGGAGTCAGCTTTATGCCTGACTCCAGAGCACATGATCTTTCAGCCAGGTTATGAGTGGTGATATCTGTTTGGGTTATAAAAACTTGCAATAATGAGTATATTTATTTCCTATCATAAACTTCTATCCAGACAAGTCTATAGGGCAAAGACCCTATAATTTTAGACATTTTTATTTGATTTATCTTCTAGACAGAACCATTAGATTTTCTCCGTGAGTGGTATACTATAGAAGTAAGAAAAGTAGGTTTTCAGGTGGGCCTTTTTTTTTTCTGGAAAAACTAGAACTATATGTTCAAGCATTTAAATATACATGTTAGCTAATTTTGCCAAAATTTTGTAATTGCATTGGAAACGTGTCCTATTTAAGTGCAATATGAGAAAATTTTGTAATAACCCAGGACTTGTTTGATCCCAAATATTTAACTCTTTAAAAAAATCTAACTCTGGTTTTATTTCAAGGTGCTTTGAAAAGAAGTCACCCTGAGTTCTATGAACTGAGTCAAACTTCTCCAAAATATACCATAGAACCCCATCCTGATTTGGTGCTTCTGGGTAAATTGGCAATGAAAGCACTCACAGGCAAATTTCTGGTCATCGGATGGCCTTCCTGTGACCTAGCCACAAGCACTCTATTCATCTACTTTATCACGGGGGGATTAGTAAAGCAAGGGCTGCGTCCTTCCACCAAGCACATCTGTTCCTAACTCTTCTTATCTCTCGATGTCTGTTTCGTCCAGTACATCTATTCTTCATCAGCCATGAATGTCTGTGCTTTTGAGGAGTCATTTTCTATTTTCTACCTTTTTTATTTCCATAAAAAATTTTAAAATAAAAATGTTTCCTATTCTGTCCTTTTCTATCTTACACCTACTTCTGAATACATAAAATGTTTGAATTTGCTCATGGAACACAATACAATATACCCACTGTTCCCATCAGTTTCACCTTTTTGCTACTTGTAACAAGAGCAATCCTTATTTAAAGCCATGCATGATACTCACCAGAGACCAGAGCACCATTTTTATATTCGCTTTAAACAACAGCATGAGTGGTTCTGCCTAGTGAGATCAATGAGGTTTTTCACAAAATGAGTCATACTAACAGCAATCTCTTTATCTCTGATCAGCCACACTGAAAGGAAGGAGGAGGTGTGTTGGGTCTGGTGAATGGGGTATCTCTCCATCTCCCCCAGCCTGGGACTGTGGTATAGGAAGCAAGGCAGTCTCATCAACAAGCCCCTTTCTCCCAAGTTCAAAGTGGGGATTACACAGAAAGAAGCAGCTCCATGTTCCTCCTTCCACTCTGTCTCTAAGTAATGAGGACTTTTAACTGGGTAGAAATCTCGTCGCATTAATTATAGCAGCAAATAAACAGACAACCTGCCCAAAACAACCCCTAACTACTTCTGAATGACACAGTTATCCTTAAGGTTCAATTTTTTAAATTAAGGATCTATTTTCATTAGTTCTTACAATGATTAAGAGAGATATAATAGAACATCATTTACCTATATCTTAAATGTTAACTTAAAGATTTAGAACTACGTTGTTCTTTCTATATTTAGTCATGGTATAAAAAAGAAAAAAGTCATCATAGAACACATCTATGCTTCCATGGTTCAGATTTTCACACTTTTACAAATAGCTAAAATAGGGTTTACAAAAGAAATCCTGGTGACTTCTTGGTCAAGGAGTTCATGGGATTTTATACGCGTGTCTGTCTGTGTGTGTATGTGCATAATAAATTCACATCCACTCTAAAGCATCAACTACAAAGGAGCTTTTGATTATTTGTTTGTTTTAATGGCTGTCAATTGATCAAATATTTCCTATGACCAAAGGGATCTTTTACTCAAGCACTGCTTATCAACATACTCCGTGGTAAGTTTCTGCTTTGGAAAGCAGGCTCACAGCTGAAAACGGTTTGGGGTTCGTTGAGCTGGAGCGTTTTGATAAATGGAGATAAATGATTAAAATCGTTCAGTCTTTCTAAGCCCTAGCAAAATACGACAGCATATACGTCTCCGAAGAGATTTATGTTTGCTCTCACAGCTGGCTCTCTGTAGCCGTGCCATTCCCTGGGGAGCCCCGCAGACCTAGTGGATGAGGAGAGTGTTTTGCAGCTGCAAGAGATTTAGATCCCTTTAAAGGGCTGCTTGAGCTACAGCAAACCAGTATTTCAAAAGAAAGTGAGCAAGACCATCGTGTGTTCATGAGATTCCCAGCCTCAACCTGGAGAAGCTCACCTGTCAAAGCTGGCTCACTAAAACCTTCGCTAAATTGTTAGCTGACACTACAAAACGTTTTGGATGTCATCGTGTGTTGTACACAAATCCGTGCATTTCCACGTGTTATTCCTGGGGCCAAAAAATAGCAAAACACAAAATACTGCGAGTAAAAGCATGCTTTTGGAAGAGCTCAGTTGTCTGAGGAAACGTGATGTGGGAGAAAGTGGCTATGTCATCTGTCACAGAAGTGGAAGGCTGGAGAAAGAATGAGAGGGAGGCAACTTTGTCTGTTGGGTGCCTTTTATGTACTAATAATGTGGACTCCCTGTTCTACGCTCTGCTCTGCGGTGGGCCAGCCCTCTGTGCCGAGAAGCGGGCTGCCTGAATTCGTTGCACTCCTGCACGAAAGAAGAATCATCAGAAGAACGAGCATCCACATTTTCCCCTCCCTGACTCCTCATTTCTGGGATTTCCTTCCCAGCAGAGGGGCAAACGTGTGGATCGGGCAAGTTGGCGACGCGCGCCCAGTCTATAGTTTGACGTTGACACTCCCTGGGTCGGCTAGGGAAGAGGCAACGTAGGTCACCGCAAGGATTCGTTTCTTCTGTAGAGACTCAATTTGATCAATTTATACCGAAGTCCCTATTCTTGCCTCATGGTTACATTCTCAATCTGCATTACAAATATGTCCCAAACTTGTTTTAGAACTTCTTCCTTTTTACTTTATAATATTTTTCAGATATGATGTATTTACAGTAGAATGACCAAATCTTAAGTGTCCAGCTTGATATGATTTTACATACGTATGTATCTGTTGTATTTGTTTTCTATTGCTGCATTATACCGCAAGATCCCCACAAACAGCGGTTTAGATGGCTAACTCAAACTTCTTAGCTCACAGTTCTGTAGATCAGAGGTCCGGGTACTTACAGTACAGCTGGGTTCTCCGCTAAGGCTCTCACGGAGTGGAAAGAAATATGTCACTGGCTGCATTCTCATCTGAATCTCAGGGGCTTCTTGCAAATTCATTCAGGTGAGTAGAAGAATTCAGTCCCTGAGGTCAGAATTGTCTTTGCTGGTTATTTTTCAGCAACCAAGCAGCTGCCCGCATTCCTTGCCATGTGGCACACTCCATCTTCAAAGCCAGCAATGGAACATCTCTCTCCCCTGAAATTCCTTTCATACTTCAAATCTCTGTATCCAGGGAAATCTCTGCCGCTTTTGAGGGCTCCCTTATGAGGTCAGGTCCACCCAGGAGAGCCTCCCTTTCTTAAACTCATTTATGCTAGATAATATAACCTCATAAGAGACTGAAGTCCACCATATTCCTAGTCTCAGGGATTAAATTCAGGGCATGTTCACCAGGGAATGGGGATGATAGGATCATATTAGAATCCTGTCTACCACATCTCAAGACGAGATCTATGCAGCCAATCACACAGCAGCTTCTGGGTCACACTTGATTTTTAGAAGTTCTTAGTATATTCTGGGTATGAGTCCTTTGTCAGACACATGTACTGCAACTCCATTTTCCTAATGTATGACTTGCCTTTCATTACTTACTGGAATCTTTGATGAGCAAAAGTTTTCAATTTTGATAAAAAGTTATTTTATTTTAAGTTTTATGACTAGAGTTCTATGCATTGTGTTAAAGTGTTAAAAATATCTGCCTACACCAAGGTCATGAAGATTTTTTTGTTTTCTTCTAGGAACATTACAGTTTTAGCTTCCATATTTGTGTCTCTGATCCACCTTGATTTTTTTTCATATAGTACAAGGCAGGAGTCAATGTTCAATTTTTTTTTTTTTCCTGTATGGCTATCCAGTTGCTCCAGCACCATTTACTATGTAAGTTTTTTTATTTATAATTGAAGTATTATATGTGTTTTTCTCATTATCATGTCATTATCCTAAGGTGTTGACCCTATTGCCTGGGGACTAGGCAAGTTTGGAAAGAGTCCACCATATGTCACTTGCGTTCCTACACATCTTGTAGGGTTTGACAAGTCTGCAAAGCCCTGATCACTCTTTACCTGCTTGATTTCTCAGGGGTCTGTTAGCAGCAAGTAACCTTGAAAGATGAGATGTTTCCCTCTAGGACAAAGAGTGGGTTTTCTTATTATATCCTATCAAATCAGTGGATTTCCCAAGCTTGGTGTTTCTCAGCTATGATGCAAACCTCTGTGGACATAGCAACATCTGGGCCATATTACGTCACTCTCAACAGACTTCTGGGTAAGAAGATCTCACGCAAACATGCTGATGTCATGCTACTCACTGTGCCATGAGTAATGAAGTCTGCTATTTCTGACCCAGGAATCTCAGGCCTTCTGGCAACATCTTCGAAATAGTAATAGACCAACTTACTATCTTGTACGAGGGATAAAATCACAGAGACCTGACTATGCATCTTATTCAATCATCAAAACAGGCTGGTAAATGGAGATACTCATCACCATTTTGTAGATTAAAACACCCAGACTGCAAGAGACTGAGGAACTTAGTTTTGCCCAATTTGTTTAATTTCACAGCCAAAACTCATTTTTAACATTTAGTAATTGTGAGATGCAGCAGAAAATAGACACAGAACTTAAGGACTAGTTACATAATGAACAAGCACGTACCAGGATTTAGGTCAAGAACCGGAACGTTGCCTCCAGGCCAGAATCCCTGCTTGGGTTTCTTACAATTTATATCCCTTTTTTCCTTTCCTATGGGAGATGGGTGGTCGTTACCTTGATTTTCAGATAATTGTTGTGTTTTCTTTACAGTTAACCATGTATACTTCCATTAACCGTGTATATTTGAGTTTGAACTATATATAAATGATATACAGTCTATGAGTTCTTTTGTGTAACCCGTCTTAAGACCAGGGTTTCTAAGACTTCTCCTTGTTGCTCATAGCTCCCCGTCCACGTTCACTGCAGCATAGAGCACTATACTTATATGACTACATTTCTTTATCCTGCTGTTTCTGGGCGTGTGAATTGTTTGTAGCTTTGAGCTAGTACCATAAACATTTGTTTCTCTGAGAATTCTTCTATCAGGTTTTTGTTTTTTGTTTGTGAGTTTACGCATTCATTTCTCTTCCATATATACCTATGGAGCGGACTTTCTAGGGTACTGGGTAGTATATGGTTATTGGAAAATACCATGAAGATTTTTAAAATGATTCCACCATTTTATACTCACAACAACAGTGTATGAAAGTTCCAGATGCTCCACATTCCCATGAGTACGTGGTATTGAGAATCTTTAATTTTAGCCATTTTTGGTGTATAGTGGTATTTCACTGTGGTTTTAGTTTTCATTCTTCTCATGATTTCTGAACATATGGATATGTATCTGTTTTCCGTTAAAGGGCCTGACCTGTAAATTTATCCTATAATTTCTTTCTCCCTTTCTATTGGCCAGAACTATCACATGGGCACAGAGAGCTTGAAGGCAATGTGGAAAGAGTATTCTTACCTGGGCGACAATGAGCTTAGCCAAAACTTCACTACAGAAATGGGAAAACACAGATATTGTGGAGAACAGCCAGCCACTTCTGCTCTAACAGGGCTGGCCCTAAAAATCTGAGTGTTCATTAGTGCTATGCAGTGCACAAGGAACTTTGTGGAACTAGCTATGGAAACATCTAAAGCATCAAAAATTATTATTAAAACTCTGCGTGGTTCAAGGAGAGTCTTGAGTGGAAATAAATGGGTTTCTTAAGGCAATTCATTCCATACATCTGCCCTGCCTCCAATACCAGACCAAGCTATGCTTCTGTAATTTAACATGCACCTAAGATCTGGCATAGCATGATGGTGTTCTGTGGTCTTTGGCATGACCCACAGAAGTTAGCTAACTCCTAAAATTACCTGCCATCGCCACATTAGTTAAAATCTGACTACAGAACCATAAAAACCATTCATGTGAACATAAAGACCATCACAAAGTGACAGTATTAAAAAGCCACACGTTCGGCTTCCATCTGCAAGTATAGCACTGCTAGCCAGACCCCTCTCCTTGTCAGCTCCTTGACTAGCGCTCCCGATTTTGGTGAACTGACGCAAGTGAGGCTCATTAGCTAGATAAATGGAAATCAGAAAGTCTGCCTTTTTCTGGTAGATGGTTGAAGAATGTGGCCTAGGTATGCAGCCACAATAGTCTCCAAACCCTGATCCTGAATTAGAAAGACCTGACCAGCAGGCAGCGCTGGATGATCACAGGCCTTGTAGTGGAAGTGCCTTTTCTTAAAAACAACACGGCTAAGGGCAGAACAGAGCGCATGCTCTGTGCAGGCGGCCATATTCCAAGGAGGAAAGATGATGCGGCTGACCCACAAACCACCACGCATTAACCTTTCCTATAAGATATTCCTCTTTTCATGAGAATCAGTGAGTAAAGAAAACATCCGATATGACTTTGCCTACCCACTCCCAAATGCACACTTTGCAGTAGGTATAGTTAAAATGATACACACAGAAAGACTGTGTATAAACTGTTGAACAGTAATGTATGAAATAAATGCAAACAAAAATAAATCAACATGATCATTTTAATATTATATAAAGCAGAACTAAAGGGAAAGAGATGTGCCTGAGACAGAGGAATTTTATTCTGCTAAAGCCTTCTGTTCAAAATAGCAGAGTCAAAAATGTTAACTACTGGGACGCCTCGGTGGCTCAGTAGGTTAAGTGTCTGCCTTCGGCTCAGGTCATGATCCCAGGGTCCTGGGCTCAGGCTTTCCGCGTCGGGCTTCCCTCTCAGCTCCCTGCTTCTCCTCTCCAGCTCCCCCTGCTTGTGCGCTCTCTCTCTCTCGCTCTCTGTCAAATAAATCTAAAAATTCTAAAAAAATGTTAATTACTAAATAGCATATATTGCAATCTGTAGAATAAAACAGATTTATTTTTAATTTTTTCTAACAAAACAGATTTAAGTATAAGGCCAGTTGCCAAGAATATGATAACAATATAAGATATTAGCCTGTACCAATCATCAACTAAATATGTGAAATAAATTAATATAGAGAACTTAAAACGACATTGAAGGATGATGTAATTGATTCTCAGCAAAGTATACACCATCTTTCCAACTACCCACAGAATAGTTATACTTTTTAATTCTTTCATCTACTATATAGCATAAAAAATCCATAAATTTTCATACTAGAAATAACGTAGGACACATTCTCTAATAAATTAATGCAGCAAAATGAGGAATTGACAAAAATGTTTTCATAATAAGAGTAATAATAACACTTCAGCCATTTGGAAATTTTGCAAAAGAAGAAAAACATTCTGCAAAAGAATACCTGGGTCAAAAAGATACCAGATGCAGGGTGTAGCCTATTTAGAACACAAGAGTGAGAAGAGCGGAAAGAGAAACAGGGTGGGGGTGGGGGAGTGAACAGAAAAAACAATCAATCTTAAGCATTTACATTTTGGTTCAAGAAAAAACTGAAATAAATGCAGTGATAATTCAACTCCTGAAATCAGGGAAAAGCGGAAGACAAATGTAGGGACCACAGGAAGAAGAGTGTAATGGACATAAAGACAAGAAATGATAAAGACCCTGGGAATGTTATGCAATGTGTCTTTAGGGGAGGATGGTGAGTCTTCTTTTTATTACTATGTTCTAACAAACAAAACCAAATATTAAAACATTGAGAATATTCTTGTTCCCAGGGTACTGATTATTCTATTAGTAAAATGTCTCCATAATTAAGATGAATTGATGTTCTCCCAGTGTGTATATGCATGTGTACGTGTGTGTTTTCCAAAATGTAAATTAACATAAAGAAAAAGTGTTTTTATTCCTATAATGCATTATTAAGATGATCTGGACCAATAAGAACCAGTAATGCTTCAGGGTTTAATAGATGTTTAGAATCCATGCTGGCTTGAGTGTGGGGACAAGTAATATTTCATTTAAAGTCAAAGTAACATCTCAGGAAATAATTAAGAAAACAATGGTATTTGTGTTTCTATGTATTATTTGTATTGTTAAAAGAATATGGAAAGCATTTTATTATCTATGTAAAATAAGTCTGATTTTTAATGCTTGTGATTATGATTCATTCTGTAACTGCTTACTGAGGAGCTACTATGTGCAAAGTACTAGGGAGGCAATGATGAATAAAAGCTGATGCAGTTCCTCATCTTATGGAACTTACAGCCTAGAGGATATAAAAATGGTATTAATCAAATATTACATAAATGAAGATAAAAATATTACTTGAATAAATACTATTTGAAGACAAAAGATCGTACATGGAGATTTGACGTAAGCAAGTAAATCAGGGACGTCTTTCCTAACCAAACGACCTTTTAGCAAAGATTTCAGAACTAATGATATTGAGTTAATTAAAGTAGGTAGAGGGTATTCCAGGCAGAGTGATTAGCATATTCATAGGCACTGTAGCAAGGAGGGACTAGATTCTTCAAGAATTAGAAAGATGGTAAGTATGGCTCGTGTCCAGTGAGGGAGCTCCGGTGTAGTGATAGAGGACAGACCATGCAGGCTCTGCTAGGAATTTCGATTTTTATAGAAGAGGTATTCATTGAGGTATTATAAACAAAATGTGTGTGTGTGCATGCCTGTATGTGTGTGCACGTGCACTCCCTCGTCGGTGATTTGATCAGATTTGTGCTTTGAAAATATTCTGGCTGGAGTAGGTGAATAACGATTGATAGAGATTGTTGGGAAGCAAACATGGAACTAGGGAGACCAATAGGAAGTTAATGTCAGTATCCTGGGTGGCAGCTGATGATGATATAGAATGGAGCTCTGGTGGCAGACTTTGAGAAGTGTCTATTAACATGGTCTAACCAATATTCTAATCTCATCTGGACCTGTTTATTCATGATTCTTCAGGAAAAAATTAGAAATTAATCACTCTAAGAAATTAATGATAAAAACAAGTTAAAAAGAGAAAATCAGCAAGAGCCCCTAAATTTGACTTATAAATGACCATGTTCAGAGATACCTTTTAGTAATATTGTTTTAGGACAAACTTGGGAAAAAAGTCTGGCAGTAGACTATATAGGAGTCATGCTGTTCTTTACATCACACCATAAAACATTGCGGTTTTTAAATTCTATTACGCAAATTAATGAAAAGTTGACTGTATTTTTATATATGCAGTCTTTCACATCTTGAAAATAATATTGTATAAATATTTCATAACACTTCCAGCTTATTTATTAATAATTATTGACTCATGTTTTAGTTTATTTGTAGCGTGATAACACTTACTAACAGATAAGTGGAAATAGGAAAAGATTTATGGCACATTTATTAAAAAATGAAACAAATTTATCCATTGATTTTTTAAAAATGATCATACAGAAATGAATGATTTTGCAGTACATTTAGTCTTCCCTCGCAGACTTTCGGATTCTGTCAGATTATTGTTAGAGACACATTGTTTTTAGGAAAATCACTGAAAGCATTACATGAAAATAAGCGAATTTAGTCTGGAATCAATGATTCATCATACTTTCCTTGCCTTCAAAGTGCTGTTCTTATCACTGATTTTAAGATAATCACCAAAAGAGGTGTGTTAGGCCAATCTTTTTTCCACAATGCAATATGAAAATTCTCCCTAACATATGTTGAATTTGAGGTTAACCTGTATGTAATATCTGCCATCTGTGAATTGCCCTTGTCGATTCTGCTGATTTGACTAGTGACATGTTTAATCAAAAAGAATAATTTTCTTGAACTGAAGAAAATCGTTTAAAGATGATTTAAAGATACATTACTTATGAAGAATATCTCCCCTGTATATGTACTTGCCTCAGCTACTTTTCAAAGCAATTTTTTCCTGCTCACCTATAACTCACCTCAATTATTGTGTTGTTCATGTTTGTGAAGTACAAATGCACTGATTTTAGCGAATCAAAAACCATTTGATTATAGATATATTCATATGCATATACACTCATGTAGGGTCTGACCTATAACTCAATTTCTGAATGGTGTCTAGTAAACCATGAAGGGCTAATATTTATAAAATAATGACCATTGTTACATTTTATAATCAAAATGTCAAATAAATAAATAAATAATTTTATTACCTCTTACTTTTTATTACTATTTATTGCTTTTGTTAATTTTTTTGAATTTGCTTAGTTCTTTTGATATTACTTATGTCTATGAAGTACTATTATTTGCTCATTTTATAAGAATCTTGCAGATACGGAGGGCACGTATTGCATGGTGCACTGGGTGTTATACGCAACTAATGAATTATTGAACTTTACATAAAAAACCAGGGATGTACTGTATGGTGACTAACATAATATAATAAAAAAATATTAAAAAAAAGAATCTTGCAGATAATTTTATGTAATGCTTTTATGAAGCATTTAGAAAATTTGAAATGAAAAGTGTTTAGTAATTTGAAAACTTTTGTTCCTCATCCCAAATTCTTCCTAACAGACTCTTTTTCTGCTAAAGGGAGCTGTAATAGCTCTTGCGAGTGGGAGGGAGACATTGAGAGGTATAAGAGAGATCTCACAGGATGTCAAATCTGGCAAAAGTGAAAGCTAAAACAATTTATATATTAATTATATATTTAATTTATATATTAAAAAGTATGCTATTCTTACTAAAGGTCATGTAAATATTTTTCTAATTCTTTGAAAACTTTGGGATCTTAGAACCTACAAATTTGAATATATTTAACTTTTCAAATGTTTACTAAATTCGACCAGCTACAGTTTAGTTTCTTTGTTTTTCAGCCTATGTTAACAGTATTGCAATTTATTGTTTCCCCTTAAGGTTGGCTTTACTTATACACACACACACACACACACACACACACACCCAAAATGACATATAAATAAATAAACAAACAAGCAAACAAGCAAATAAGTGTGAAAGAGTAAGTATGACCTTTTGTATTATTTAGGAATTATATCTGGCTACAAAAGTAAGAGCTTAAAACAGTGGCTTATGTGAATTAGGCTTTTCCTTTTTTCTCATGTGAGAAACAAGCCAGAGAGAAAATCCAGGCAAGTATAATTGGGGTGTTCTGTCATTATTGCCCCAGGCTCCCTCTGTTTTTTTGCCTTGCCATCTATAGAACTCGGCTTTGGTTCTCAAAGTGTCTTGTGAGGGGTAAGCTGGATCCAGCAGATCCAGCAATCATGTCTGCGTTGGTGGCAGAAAGGAGGGGGAAGAGAGGCTGAAAGGGAGCTATCTTACAGGTAGTACTTGGCTGCTGCTAACAATAAACAAATTGGGGGCGCCTCGGTGGCTCAGTCCTTAAGCGTCTGCCCTGGGATCCAGCCCGGCATCAGGCTCCCTGCTGGGAGCCTGCTTTCTCCTCTTCCACTCCCCCTACTTATGTTCCCTCTCTTGCTGGCTGTCTCTCTCTCTGTCAAATAAATAAATAAAATCTTAAAAAAAAAACAATAAACAAATAGTGTTAAATAAACTGAAGGGTAAGTGGATTTTTTGTAGGCAGCTAGCAGTCTGCCATGTCTTTTCTGTATCTCTTTATATATTTTGTAGTTTTCAAATAATTTTAGCCATAAAACTTTCTTCATAAAACATGTATCATCACAGCAAAGCCAATGATGGCGCTTCACTGGTAGAAGCCAACTAAAGGGTGGGCAGTCCCTCCAGTTCTACCTGCAGGATCCCATGCTTGCCTCTACAGACCCTCTGATTGGAGGGCAAACCACACGTGGGCTCTCCATGTCCTCTTGGGTGTACCTAGTTCTCTTATGTAACTACCAGGGCCGACTTGGTCACTATACAGTCCTGGAGGGAGATAGAGATTTAGTCAAGATGACCTTAGGATTTCTTCCAAACCTGAGTCCCCTTGGAGTCTACAAAGGAACATTCTAGTCCATACGCTGATTCAACTCATTGAAGTCGTGGCTGTGTACATACTTTGAAGTGTGGATAAAAATGGCATCCAAAACAAAACATAGATACCTTTGAGTAGGGATAAAATAGTATCCAAAAACATTATGCAGTCCTTGGAGAGGTTTGGTGTCAACAAAAACACATCCCAGTGTTACGATGGCTACTGACAAAGGGAATACCGCTGCATATTTTCTTTGCTCGGTACATCTAGTTAAGTGGAAACATGCTCATTTTTACTACGTTTGGAAAAAGAGTTAACACCATTGCAATATTTCTGCTCCTTCCACCCCCAAACCTTTCTCTGAAGTTTAATTGTTGGATTGGCAATATCCATTAAATGAAGTTGCTTTGAGTTGTTACTTATCCATCACTCTGGTGGTGGCTATCAAATAGGCTAAGACTATTTTTTTATTGTTTACATAATTTTGATCAAAATGTGGTCTTATATAGTTACCTCATTAGATTTTACCAGAAAGCAGCACAGCATAGTGTGTAAGAACATGGGTTTTGGAGATAAGGAGATGTGGCTTAAAAAATCCGAATCTTCCACTGTCAGCTGTGTATGACCTGGGAAAGTTACATAAGAATCTCTGTCTGTCTTATCTATAAAGTGGAGATAAACCCAAGTCGAGGTTCTGATAGAATGAAATTATTAAGTGAATGTTAAGTGTGCAGCAGAGTGCATGTCACCCAGTGGAGACTCAATAAAGAGAGTTATCATTATTGCTGCTATTACTTCTGCTTGTCTGAACTGATGTGCCATTAAGCATTATGGCCCTATTAATACAGATGTTTTAGATTAAGGATTAAAATGTCACCTCAACTCTAATAACTCTAAAGAAAAGCATTTCTTTCTTTTTTTTTTTTTTATGTAAGGACCTTATCATCTTTTATGGGATTGTAGAGCCTCTGATATTTTGCCTTCTCTGTTACAGGAATATGGCTTTTATTTAGCTGGGGAACATGCCGGTACCATGTCGTTATCACTGGCCATGTGATCCAATTGTCCCTGCAGCTATTCTGATTGGCTAATGCCTGTGATAGTGGTTGGTTAATATCTCTTTTATCCAGAAATATTACTACCTTAAAAAAGTTTTCATTCTTATCCAGAAATATTACTTCAGAATTCTTGATTAAGATTAAAAACAGAAATGGGTAAAATAGGGGCACCTGGGTGGCTCAGTTGGTTAAGCATCTCAGGTCATGATCCCAGGGTCCTGGGATCAAACCCTGCATCGGGGAGCCTACTTCTCCCTCTCCTCCCCACTCGTGCTCTGTCTCTCTCTCTGTCTCTGTCTCTGTCTCTCTCTCAAATAAATAAATAAAATCTTTAAAAAAAAAAGAAATGGGTAAAATACTACTTTGGTGCATTTCTGACAAAAATGAGTAGTTATAAAAACTAAGTAAATCCTTAATAATCTTGGGAAATGTGGTATCTGATTAGGCAGGACCTGAAGCAATACTTACCCATTTATTTGGCCATTTATTGTATTTTAGGTTTCAACTATACGAGGTGCTTTAAAATACATTCCAAATAATTTTCACAACTACCCTAAGAAGTAAGCATCATTTGCTCTATTTTCTAACCAGAAATGTGAGTGCAGGTAAATTATTTGCCCAAATTCACATAGCTTATAAAGATCGAAGAAAGGATTGAAATTCCTTTCCTTCTTGACTAAAAACTATTTTCTTAACTACAATGAAATATCCATACTCCTTTAAAAAAAAGTGATATAAGGAGAAATTTCAAGTAAAGCTGATAACAAAATAGTGACATTGTTTTCTCACTCACAAAGGAACAGATTAGATTATTATTTTATGAATATCGAGTCAATATTCTGTTTCCTCACACCTTGGCACTCTGCTCTGTGTCTGTAGACATCTTCAAGTGCGTTTGACAATCCTACTAAACAATAAGAAAGGAAAATTGTTCCCACTGGGGTGGACATAGACTCCTGAGAAAGAGAGAGTTCAATACTTTTTAAATTCTGTCTTCACACTTAGAAAATGCATATTCACATCTGTAATAAGATTTCAGAAATGTAGATAATCGTGCCTTTTTCTACTCTTGAAATGCTTTCTTTAAATCTATTACTTACTTATATTTATTGGTCTGGATAAAATGTCACTTTTCCTGAAATCTTCCCATGGAAGGTTTCTAGATTTAGCAAATAAAAATAGAAAATCCCTGGATAAATTTGAATTTCAGATAAAGAACTAATTACTTTAGATAAATACGTCCCATTCAACGTTATAAAACAATACTAACAAGCAATTCATTATTTATCTGAAATTCATAGCTGGTCATCCCATATTTTATCTGGTAACCCTATGTGGGAGTAACATTGTGAAATGGAAGCCACAGATAACGATAACCATAAAAACAAAAAGACAGCAGTTTTGAATTCAAACTAATTTAGAATTTGAAATATGTGTTTACCACATAAATACGTGACAAGTCAGTTCCTCTTCAAATGGGCTGTGCATGTAGAATTGGTATAACACCTCTATTCACCCTTGGGGAGAATTAGAAAGAATGATCTGAAGAAGGGGCTTACAGATTCTGGTGTTTGAAATGCTCTGGGATCTCAGGGGTGCCCATTAGGATACTCTCTGGGATAGGCAGATCCACCTGGATATTCTATAGCATGGCATTTGAGAAGAATATTTCACATTTTAAAAATAATTTGAAAACTATTATTCGAGTACACTTCCTTTCTGAATTAATTCCTTTATATTGATTTGCTCTACATATGGGTGGATGATTCTTATTTCCATGATTTCCATGACTGAAATTCAAATAAATCTTAAGATAGGCTTAAAACATAAGACTGAAGAAAGTATATGTAGAGGAAGCAATTCCATATTTTTTTTTACATTCCCTTGGTGATGATGAATTATAGAAAAGCTCCTAAAAATATCTACTTAGCTCTCAAAATCTTTAGCTTGCAGCACCTTGAATTCTCAAAAATTAAGGGTTATGTGATCAGTTGAATTCTTTTTGTAATTAATGAGACTGTGTATGCACAGGCCATGTCTAGATGTGTTTCTGTTTCAACTGATGTTCTAGAATGTAACAGAGGCTCAGTGTGATCAATCAATTTGTTAGGATCATTTAAATTAATTTCACAGAAACTTAGAAGCTTTTTTCACTTACTCTAACAGAAGAAAGTTAAGGTTGAACGGGAATCATGTGAGATTATTTAAATAATATCTCAGCAAAGGTACCTTTGAACGTGGTTGCATAACATCTCTAATAATAAGTTAAAGGGATAAGCACTAATCATCATTCCTTCCTTTATAGCATTTTGATAAGACAGGCAACTAAAACACATTTTCATAGGACAGTGAAATGAATTTGTCTTCAGCTTTGATTAAAACAAGGACATCAGCATGATGCTGTCAGTTTCAGCAGGAAAAAATGATACAGAGAGCATAAACCTCTCTAGTAATCATTTATATAATTTGATTTGGAATAAATCATTTGGATATTTAAAGCAACTGTCCAAGATAGTCATAAAATTCCCAATTCTACAAACCACTTCTTTCTTGGGCAATTCAAAAGAAAATGCATACTATCACAAGACACCTCAGTGATTCTTTAGTCTGTATATTTCATCACTCAGCACCAGTGGAATTAGAATTCATCAGTATCCTGAGGTCTTTATACCTTGAAACAGTTGATGACCAATTTGTAGCAGCAACAATACTAGCTAATATAATTTGTGTTTTTTAAATATGGCAGATAAGGTTGTAAGCACCACTTTACATGTATATTTCATTTAATCCTCAAAATAACATTATAAGGTAGGATCTTCAAGGTCTCTGAAAAGTCTGAGATTTTACCACACTCACAAACTAACAAATTGGCTTACCACAGATTCACGGACATTAGCAGAAGACATGAAACTCCTAATTCAGAAACAAAGGACAGTTTTATTACTCACGGCAATAATAATTGCCGAAGTGCCTACATTTTCTTGGGTCAGTTCCCAGCCCCATTTCCTGTAGAGCAAAGTGAAAAGAGCCATACAATGGGTTGAATTATAGGACGGGAACTTGGAGTGTCGGGAACCCAAAACTTTTATAATGGGCAGTAAGCGCTATTCTTTGGGAGGAAGACATTATCTCTCTTTTCTCAAGCTCTTATCTATACAAGCATTCTTAAACATGTAATCCATAACAAAGATAGTCAGTGTCTCTGCTCAGAATACAAGCAGAAAAATGAGAGTTATGGGTACTTGTCTCCCAACAGGTATCAATATTATTTGCATTTTACGGGTGGGTTAACTGAAGCACAGTAAAAACCTATAAGGTCACACAGCTAGCGGTCAGGGGAGTTAGCTTTAGCATCAAAGTAGTTTGACTCTAAAACTCACGCTCTAGCCAAAAAATCTTTGATGGAAAATTAGTTGTGAATGATTAGATTTAAAGAGAATTCAATACACTTTGAGCAGTCCATGATCTTTCTAAAAAATTTCTCTAGGAGTTGAAGTTCAGTTACTGTTATTCTTTGCTAAGATTTTTCAATTATAGCTAGGACACACATACTGATTTTAAAAATTAGGGTGTGGGAGAGGGAGAAAAAAAGATTAGAATGCAAATTGTATGCTAATAATGCTACCTGAAGTTACACACACACACACACACACACACACACACACACACATATATAAAGGCAAAATTTCAAGTGATCTTATGCATATCAAATGTCTTCTGTGATGTTCTCAAAATAAGTTGTTGGTTGAGAGAATGAGAATATCACTTAAACTATTTTAAAACTACAACCTCCTTGTGGCTATTTTGATTCCTTTATCATTTAATCAACCCTCTCAAGTAAACTGGAATAAATTATAACAGCATTATGTCCACAAGAGCTTTATCAAGGTAAAAAGTTTTGCCACTTCTCAACTGCCCTGAGCGGTAAGGGTCACATCTGAACTCCTGTCCTGGTGACTTAATCTCATTCTCAGGTGAGGTGCCTCCCATTAATATTGCAGCTAAGGTCAGCTTCTTTCCCTACACATTTTATTCCCTTTGTATCTCAAAATCACGGATTAGCTATTTCTTTTAATCAAGAAATCAATGAATAAATGATCCATTAAGTTGGATCTCAATGTACTTTGAGATGATATTGTATTTAGTGATTTTATTGGCAGTTTTTCAGAGTCTGTTCTCTTGAAAGATCTCCTCTGTTTTGCCCATCAGTCCAAGTGCAGTTTTCATAGGTTGCTCTCAATTTTCCGCTGATTACTGCACCGTATATTGCTTAGGTACTCTGGTTATATCATCCCCAGAGGTCCAGACCTCTAGTCGCATTTGCCACTTACCAAAATTCCCAGTTTGTCTTTGTTTAGATTGTTTCTTATTGGTGCTTAACGAAAGGAGAATACGAGACTAAAGCAAGGCAAAGAGGAATCTAACAAAACTCGTATGTGTTTGACTAGCCAGTGACAGAAACGTGTATTGGTTTTGATTGTTTTTCCTCTAAAAAAAATGAAACCGATACAGAGTATTGGGAAAGGGAGTTTAGTTTGAAAACCTTCACAAAGAACCATTTAGGAAATTAGTCTTGGACTCTTAAAGTCTTAGTTATATCTAAAATTTATGTCTTTTCCAGACCTAGCACATTCAATTATCTTCCATTGACCATCCTTTGGTGGTCCATTCCAAACGATTTTATAATTCACAATAGTTTATAAGAAGTGTGGGCTGAAATGTTTGGGCGAGTATTAATTTCAAGCGAATGGAAGGTGCACGCCATTCTCGGCCTGCTGTGATCCCTTCAAACTGATCAAACGTTCCAGAATAGCACTGTGGGGGTGTTGGTAGGAATACAATGCTTCTTATCTGGAGGAATAAATGCAGTTTCTGAAGACACCTAGCTCCTCCTAGGATCCGAATCAAGTCTGCTACAGGGTTAAAAATATTAGGTTACATAGGAAGACAGAACACCGTTTGGTACTTGCACCAGCTCACCTCTTTCAGAACCTTCCTTTGTTTTGTAGCACAGACCGGTCGGAGGGGTGCACTCGATGCATTCTGTCGTGGCTCGTGGTTGCTAGGTATCCCACTGGTCACATAAACAGCGGAGGAATCCTGCCTTTTTGTTCTCTAACTTGTGATTCACTTAGAGTTCTGAGAATAAAAGTTTATGGAAGGCGATCTTCTAAATTCAGTAAAGCTAACAAACAAATGGGGGAGAAACAACAACAGACACAAACAAAGGTTATTTTCCTTAGTAGAATAAAGAAATAATTGAGGCCAGAGGTACTGTGGAAAAGCCGAGATCAGAGAATAGTCCATGTTGACTAAGACCCTTTAATTAGCATGTTTTCTTCTCCAGAACCTCTGTTCTTTCTCACAGCCACATCTTAGATCTTTCCAAGTTCTGGACTGACAGTTTTATTTTTAGGTATTTATTTTTAGTGCCTGGGACTTGAAGCCTCCATTGTCTTTCCATGCCACCGCAGAAGTTCTGGCCTTCCCTGGTGGTCCTGAAGTCCAAGTGAGTCTGCGTGAGTCACGACCCCACATACCTGGCCCCTCTCTGGGACTGGGTGAGCTTCGGGGTTCTGGAAGGCAGTGACGGCATGCATGTTGTAGGTGGACGGGTGGGCTGAGGATAGATGGGTCAAAGAGAGAGAAGTGGACACTCTTGTAGCCAAGTAAACACCACAACACTGGCTGACTACAATTTCCACTGCCTTTATATTTTGGAAGATTTAGAACTGCTAAAAAATGCTAACTCCCATTGACTCCTCACTTTCATGAAAAAATTAAAATGGAATAGCGGTTGGACGTTGTGTTAACACGTTGGTTGTCATCATGAAGCTTTCAAACTAAAAATTACTCTTTCAATTCCCAATCACTAAGAAGAACCTCTCACCTTTTATCCTGAGAAGGAAGTAAATGTGTCATATGCAAACAATTTTGATTTATGTGTTTGGTTGACATTTATATGCTGGGCCCTGTTAGCCAGCAGCAAGGAACAGACATTGCTCTTGCCCTCAGGAGGCTTTACGTCTGATGAACTAATCACAGAGAATAAAACTAATCAGCAGAGGCTAAAATGCATAACCTGGTCCCATGTATCCAGAGTCCCAGCTGCCAAACCTCATTTTAGTTAAGGCAAGAAAAGAGAAGGAATGATCCATATGTGTGTCTCATAAAGATTTATAATTTCACTCAAAAAGTTTTCTGGATCAAATGTGTATATTTGGTCATATCCTAATAGTATATTAGTAATGATAAGTCATATTTTTATTCCTAATACTATCACTTTCTGTATGAGGAACCTGAGACTCAGAGACATTTCAGTGACCAGTTCAGGTCACACGAGACCCATAAATAAAAGAGCTGGGAATCAGAGTCATCCTACGCCACACACCCTTTCTCCTTTCTCTCATAAAATCAGTCTTGCTAGAATTGGCAGAAGACAAGAGATCCAGCATAGCTAGTCTGTTCTGATATGAGTCAAAGAAAAATCTACAAGTCCTAACTTCATATGTTCCGTCAAGGCAAAGAATTTCAGAGGTTTTTATAGACATCGGTATTTTGGTTTCTGAGATCTAGCAATGACACGGGAAAAAAGGGAGGGAGGAAAAACATGGAGCATGTTGATTAATTTCATGGGGGTACAGTCTTTTATAATAGAATCCCAGGATTAATGACGAGCTGTGTGTTGAAATAAGGGAATTACTGCATTCCTGTTTTGCTAACTGTGAGGAATAGCATTAGAACAACATTTGTGAAACTACAAATCATAGAAGTGCATTAAAGTGCGTGTTTTTCCTTATAGAAGCTTGAATGATTGACTATTGGACCAAGCAGCAAATCTCAGCATGCCTCTAACATTTACTAATTACTAAAGTGCAGTTAGGACAACAAAGAAACCTGAAAATACTTGGGAGTACCATTAAACAAACAGACTGTTCCAAAGCCAGGTGCTGCGTTTTCTCTGCCTTTTTAAGCTCTCGTTCATACTCTATATTATTCCTTAAATGGTTTGTTTTAGAAAGCCTATGCAGTCAGGCTTTCTTCCTCAAAAGGAGTGATGCAAATTCTGATTTATCTTTTTTTTTCTTATAGCCTTGTCACGAAAACGTCATCAACAGACTGGCATCACCGGTAGTGGGGAAAAAATGCGGGACCTCAGGCCCCAGCCAGACCTACTGAATCAGAGTCTGCATTTTTATAAGATCCCCATGTGATTACAAGCACAGTACAGTTTGACCAAAACCAGTCTTTCAGGACATCAGAACAATTATATGAAAATTAGTTGTGTAAGGAAGCTAAGGGTGACTTACAAATCTAATAGTGTAAATGACTTAGACTCTTAGAGCAATTGTCAAGAGATTATTGATGGAATATCTATTTCTAGAGCCCCCACTGTGCTCTAGGCACAGAGTAAAGTGGATAGATACCACAGTGCATTGCACTGGCCGACATGTTACCTTTCTTTATATTTGTGGCTTATTTTTCCCTCTTTAGTTTCAAACGTCTCAAATCCCAGTGAGGAGAGGACTGTCTAATTTTCGATTGGTCAGTCAGATCACACCTCCCATGAACACATGCAGATATGCAAACATTGCATTAACTAAAACTCATCTCAGGTGGGTTCTTTGCTTATGGATGGGACCTGTCCAGAAACTCTCATACAATTGCAAAAATAAAGTAAAAGACTTTCAGTATCGATGCTCTAAAATTGATTTGGTTGTTCTTCCCGAGCATGACAGGAGCCCGTGGAGAGCAGTTATGGCTGCATCCACCCCCCTCATCCTGCCTGGACGGATGGACTCCCAGGCTACGGAAACAGAGACTTCTCTAGATTTCCAGTGATGCTGTGTTGCGTGTACCAATTCTTCCCCCGTCGTCCCCTATGTTGGTTTCCCGGCTTCAACATTCACATCTCTGTCGCTAAGGAGGTTTTCTTGTCATTGTCTTTTTACGACCCCTTCATTTTAACACTTTTCATTCACAGCACTCAGAAACACTAAAAGCAGCGTAGTGACGGGCGAAGAGGGAAGACCGTCCAGCACCTCGTTAGGACCATCAGGCACACTGGATCTCCATTCGCCACCGTGAGAAACCAGAAGGGTAAGTGGTGTCTGTTTTCATTTTCTGGGAGGCAGTGGAAAAGTTCAGTGAATTAGTGGCATCAGATGAAGACTTGTAATATTGCCATTGTTATTGTCCTCCTTGTGTGAATGGAAACATATGGGCTGGTGGAGTTTAAGTGCATCCAGAATACCAGCTAGACTGAGGACTTCAAGATATAGACGTGAAGCAGTGGTTCTCAACCCTGGCTGCACATTAAAATCACCCGGGGAGCTTTGTATATGCACTAGTGCTGCAGCCGCACCCCTATAGATTCTGACCCAATTGTTCAGGGATGGGGACCTGGCGCTGGCCTCATGCAGACGTGTGTGTGTGTGTGTGTGTACCTCAATATATATATGAATATATGTACATGTGTATATATTCATATTCATACAATGTCTATCATTATCTCATTACTTTCCATATAGAGCTTCAGTCGTCTCTCTCTCTTGAGTATATCTATATAAATATATGCATACAGAGACAATGATAGCTCTTTATCTGGATCAGAACTCGGAACCGTTGGTTTTTTATTTTTCATAAAAACTGTCATGTTTTAAAACTGCATAAAATTTGGCATGTGATAACTTAGCTCTTAGGTTTCTGAAATTACAAGGTGCAGTTTACAAAGTTTCTCAGTCCAGGTGACCGCTATGCTAAACTATTATGCTATTTAAAAACTCCATAAAAAAATAACAATGGTCTATGTAAAATAATAATGTGTTTATGTTATGCGATTCAGGTTATTGACAGCATTTTAGTTTCCAATTGGATACTTGGCATCAAGTCAGACACAAAAATCGGTTTCGAAGTTAAAATCAATGCCATAGCAGTGAGTTAATGGATTTACTGGTTACAGGTAGGCGAAATCAACAAAAAGTATTTACAGCCATGTAGCAAGAGAATCCATACCGCTTAAAAGATGATTTTTAAGCCTCAAATAAGTTTATGTTCATTATCTCACTTACTCGTAATTAAAGCCCCTGAGGGCTGCCTTATTTTGATTTTACTGTTGTAGCAACTCGGGCTGTGAGAAGCTGACAGGCAGCTGGGGTAACGAGCTGGCTGAGTCAGGCTTTGCGTCTGGGTCCTCTGGCCCCGAGTTCAGGGCTCCTCACGGTACTCATAGCTGCTGCCAGCCTGTTCCAGCCGCGTCTCTAACCAGGGACACAAAAGCCCAGCCACGGCCTCGCCCTTGGCACGATTTCTGAAGTACTGTTCGTTTCAGCTCATGCGCGCTGCGAGCCATGGTGTCCTTGACATAAAGCCCAAACGTGGAGTCCCTTTCTTTGTTCTCTTCAGGGACTATTACATCTGATATTACTTAAACTGGCGAGTGATAAGGCTTACTGGACATGCTGAAAAACGACATCGGGGATTTCGCTACGGAAACAAAATACATATTGGCAGAAATTTAGCATTTGGTAAAGAACAGCTTGAGTTCCATCTGCCACACCGACTTTCTTCACACTTAACCAAAATCATACAGCAACCCCAGCACAGAGCAGATGAAATATGGAAACAAGTGTGAAGGGAACAGGTCAAAGGGGCCCGGTGACTCAGATTAGCCACTGGCGTCTCACTTCTGGGATCCAGGACGTCATGAAAAGTTCCCCGTTGCAGTGCATAAACCCACCAAAGATTTAGTACCCCCGTCAGCATTCAGAGCATTGCCGTAAGGAGGCTGGGCCATGGCTGAGCCTAAAAATGAAATACACCACTGCTATTTATGTCCCTCTGGTTTACACGCTGGGGCACTAGGAGCAGATCTGTGTTCAAAGCCCTGTAGCACAGGCTTGTTTCCTTACGATAATACTATATTTTTTTCCTATCATAAATTCTAGTCTTTCCCGTAAAAACAAGTCTTAGAAAAATATTCTATCTTGAAAGAAAATCATAAAGGACATGTGGGGAATGTGGAATTTCGGACTTTGTTTTCAGAATCCAGATAGACATACCCTTTGACCAAATTATGCAATGGTAATTTATGTTCAATTATTTTAGAAATGCTTCTCTTTGAACAAATGCATACCATTTTGTGTTCATGTCTAGAATTTGTTTTTAATCCAAAGAAACAACGTGGCCTAAAGTATTGTGAGTTTTCAATTACTTATGCTTCTGTAAATTTTGTTGGTATACAAAATGGATCACTGTTTGGAAATGCATAAACTTATAGAAAAATAGGGGCAGTATTCATTGTGGATGAGTTGAATAAGAGGATATGTTAATGGCACTTTAACAAGGATAAAGTTGGCTAGATGTCTATGGGCTTTTTGGTAACTCATTAGTCCTCAGTATTACTGTCTAATGACCTCTAGCATTATAATACTTCTAGCAAGCAATAATGTTCAGGGTATCTACTTGGCTTCAAGCTCTGTAGTGTCGTCAAGATTACAGATCTCTCTGTAAGTCACCAGTCATTTCATACACTGAGTGGATAGTACTGATTAGAAGACAGATCCTTTATTTGAAGGAGTGTAAGTTATCAAGATTGTGAGCAGAAATACAATATAGAAGCCAGTGAGTTCAAGGAAACAAGTACAGGCCAATGAAAACTTGAGGCTAAACAGTCAAAATAAGAAAGGGGGAAACTGTGGAATGTTTATATTTCTGCAATCACAAAACTGAGATGAGCCAAAAACTTAAGTGAGAGTTCAACTAAATAGAGTTAAAATCTGATTAACGATGATGGTACACATGTACGATTTCTGGTTGTATTGCAAATAAGATGTGCACTTTTATGCTAATGAAATCACCATGGAAATACAGCATGCAAACAAAAGGAAGAATGATTGGAGTAACTGGAAAGAGTAATTGGTTACCTCCATTTGGGGGAAGGCCCAGGAGGTGACGAGAAGGATCTGCACCACAGCAGGATTAGGTTAGATTGTCTTCGGCTTGTGTGGTAGTAAGAACTTCTAGGTATGGCACTTCCCAGCTGTTCTTCCTGTGACCTTGGTCAAAGTCACTATAAGCAGTAGTTTCATTTCGTCATATTGTGACCTGTTTCAAAAATTCGCATCACTGAAGGGGCACCTGGGTACCTCAGTTGGTTAAGTATCTGCCTTTAACTAATGAATCTTTTTTTTTTAAAGATTTTATTTATTTATTCGACAGAAATAGAGACAGCCAGCGAGAGAGGGAACACAAGCAGGGGGAGTGGGAGAGGAAGAAGCAGGCTCATAGCGGAGGAGCCTGATGTGGGGCTCGATCCCATAACGCCGGGACCATGCCCTGAGCCGAAGGCAGGCGCTTAACCGCTGTGCCACCCAGGTGCCCCTAACTAATGAATCATTCATTGAACACCACATCAAAAACTAATGATGTACTATACAGTGGCTAACTGAGCATAGTAATAAAATAAAATAAATAAAATAAAATAAAATAAAATAAAATAAATTGAAAAAAAAAAAAAGGATATGCCTTTGGCTCAGGTCATGAACCCAGGGTCCTGGGATTGAGCCCTGCATCAGGCTCCCTGCTCAGCGGGGAGTCTGCTTCTCCCTCTCCCTCTGCTTCTATCCGTGCTCATTCTCTCTCTCTCTTTCTCTGATAGATAAATAAAATCTTTTTTTAAAAAAATTCACATCACTGAAGAAACTGGGGGAAAGGTTGAAACACGTTCTCCTGGCTTTAAGGCATTGGAATAATAATGGCACTCTGGTAATTAAAGTTTATGCTCTCGCTGATACTGTGTGCCTTATGGTGGCTTACTCAGAAGGGACAGTGGTTAGAGAAGAGGAGGTCAACACAATGAACATAGTCTGTTTACAGCAACTGATGCAAACCTACTAGTGTGTTCTACCTGAAATATTATCGTAACTTGGAAACGCTCTGTATTGAAAGGGTGGTGTGGTGTAACAGACTGGTTTAGGTGCAGGGTACATTGCCCTCGGTTTCATCTATTTGAACAAACAGATCATATATCACACCCCTTAATCTGTGACTTTGACTGTACTCATTTTAGAACTTAAAGAGAATAAAAAGTTTGTCATGGATGTAATTGTTAGCTAGTTATATTTCTGATTTTATTCTTGTCTGTTGCAGGTCTGGATCTGTATCATCTATGTCTTATCAACCCAATAAGGAAGGGCCTCCTTGTGATAATTAAACTTGCCCATCACTACAACTAAACACTTTGAGCAGAATAAATAAATCACTTTGAGCACAATATCCTCATAGCACAGGTATCGGTAATGTCATCTATATACAATAGCAGAAAAGACCAAATTGCCTTGTCCTTTATTGTCATCAGCAAAAGGTTCCATCCTCCTTTTATTTTTTCTTAGATGTAATTTCTAGACTTTTATTTTTTAAGTGTCATGATCTAATCAAAGTGACCATAAAAGAAGAAGGCATTTTTTAAATGGGTGCTTCTACCTTTCAGTATTTTTTGACATTAAAAAAATTTATAATTGGGGTAAAATACACACAAGTTAAACTTTCCCACGTTACACTAAATGTGCAGTTCGATGGTCGTAAGCATATTCACACTGTTGCACAACCAATACCCAGAACTTCTGAATCTTGCAAGACTAAAACTCTAAACCCATTAAATGGCTCCCATTTCCTCTTCCTCTCAGCCCTTGGCAATCACCATTCTACTTTCTGTTTCTATGAACTTGACTATTCTAGATACCTCATGGAAGTGGAATCACACAGAGTTTGTTTTTGTGTGACCAGCTTGCTTCACTTAGCATAACATCCCCAAGATTCATGCATGTTGCGGTATGTGTCAGAATTTCCTTCCTTTTAAGGATGAGTAATATTTCTTTCTTTTTTTTTTTTTTAAAGATTTATTAATTGGTTTGAGAGAGAGAGAAAGCACACAGAGGGAGAGGGAGAAACAGACTCCCTGCTGAGCAGGGAGCCCGACGCGGGGCCAGAACCCAGGACCCTGGGATCATGACCCGAGCCGAAGGCAGACGCTTAACCACCCAGGCGCCCCAAGGATGAGTAATATTTCATGCTATATTATACTACATTCTGTTTATCCGTTCATCTGTTAATGGACAGCTGAGTTGCTTCTACCTTTTGACCATGGTGAATAATGCTTCTCTGAACATGCAAATACCTCTTTGGGACTCTAAGCATCTTTTAAATACCTTACTTCCCAAACTGTATAATAAGACAAAAGATTATTTCTACCTTAACTGAAGTCACTGCTCATCATGCTAAGAATACAAGTTTCAAGGGTTAAGTTTGTGAATTGTCTTAGTCATTATATGCCTTCCATCTGTATCAATACAGAGTTTGAAGAAGTCATTTGAAACAGCACAGCCAGCCCCATCTCCCTACCCTTTCAATCCTCTGTTCTTACCCCACTGTTGCAGAGATACTGGTGTCCAAGGGAGTGGGGCCACGTGGGGAAGGGGACCAGAGATGGTGGGCAGAAGGGACAGTCTGAGCAGTTGAGAGACTCATCACGCTGAACAAAGAGTTAATTAAACAAACTGCTGAAAGTGATGAGAACCAGATTTTTCACTGTCTTGGAAGAGATTTACAGATCTAGAATGGGGGAAAGCTAAAAATAACCTTAAGATATTGGTTCGGAAATGAAAATGTCAGGAGAAATTTATGTGTGTGTGTATGTATACATACATATGTAAGTATAAATGCATACATACAAACATAGAAATGGTTATAGATTTATGTGTATATATGGATATAAATGTGTATGTATACATATATGTACATATGTATATTATCTACCTTTGTCAGTTTGGAAGCAATGGCACTGAGAGCAATGAATACACTGAGCATCCAAACTTTGGGTTCCAAATACTATCTTTCACTAAAAGGAGTCAAGGATTTGGGCATAAATAGCTGATTCTGTGGCTGGATCAGGGAAAGTATAGAATTACTGTGGAACAACTTATGCCAGAAAGTAAGGAAATGCTTATGGAATGATGAGGGCATATTAAAAGGGCAAGACACATAGGCACCTTGACAGCGTGCCCCCTGAACAATCTAGGTCAATTTGGTCTCAAAAGAGTACTGGACTATAACCCATTGAATAAAGTGGAAATCCTTGAAACCCTACAAATATAAAGAAACAAATAAGGGAACATGGAAAGCTTTTTCTTACAGTGAGATGCCAATGAATAACTGTAGAGAAAATGATTAAAATGGGTGGTAACCATTTGGATATCATCAAAGCAGTAATTAGGGTATCATTAGGAGTCATCTCCAGATGCTAAGGGGCGATTCAAGGTTTGCTGAGAAATGTACTATAAAAATATTCCTCCACAAACTACTAATCAAATAAAGAGCAGGAAATAGTGACTTATAGTGGAGAAACCTGATAGACTCAGACTTGGCAAAATGATCAGGGCAAACTCAAGAATTAAAGGACAAACTCCCACCAGTGTGCTTCCTGACATGATGCACTAAGAAAGACTCAGCATCCTTTCTGTAGAATCCCTGTCAAGAATGCAAGACCTAAGGCTGGTCCCGAAGATGGTCAGATAACCAGGTTGAGGTCATCCTACAGATTGAAGCTTGCACTCTGGAAGAGCCTCTAGCCCATGAGAGACGCGGTAATATTTAAGAACTCTTCAGATCGAGGGAGCCTAATGCAACATGACAACTAGATGCAATCGGTGTGCTTATACAGATCCTGGACGATATGGAAAAAAGGCATTCTTGGACCCATTGATGAAACTTGAAACACGTCTGCGGATTGGATGCTCGTCATATCAGTGTTGCTTTCCTGATTGGGAGGACTGGATGGTGGTAATATTAGAAGGTTCTCCTTGCTCGAGGAACATAATCAAGATTTTCTGGATTTGACTTCTGGCTGGAGTCTTTCATGCCACTACTAGGTTGGGCACATTAAATAATCTCTTTTCTTAAGCCTTGACTTCTTGATCTGAAGAATTCAGGCAGCAAGGTTATTACAAAGATTAAATGAGATAATGCACATAATACTCTTAGCATGTTGTACAGCCAAGTATATTTGGCTGTCAGCATGTTCTTACTCTCTGCCTCCTTATTCTCAGGACACTTCTCTCTCTCTCCCTTTAGACTCTGTGGTCTTCTCAGGCCAAACGGCACTTTTAGTTGTCTTACATGCAGCGTGTTACACAAGGTCTGGCACTTACCAGGGACTCATCTATCTTACCAGAGTGTGTTGACTGATCACTGATTGATACATCCCACTGGGGAGAGCTGACAGGCCATGGTGCTTACGCAGAACATGAAAGCAAAATTATACTGAACGTTGTTTTAATTTTTTTTTTTGAATCTTGGTCCGTTTAGAATCATAAGGGAAATCACAGAAAAAGAAGATTTTCTGTACACCGTCTACTGCCTGCCTTTCAGATCCTTGACCAAAAAATGTCACAAGGGCAGCCTTTCCTGAAAACATTTGGCACTTTTGCCTCAGTGTGGCTGGAAAGCATCAGCAAAAAATTGTCTTTAAAAAAACCTCCTATGCATTTTGTGTAAAGACATACGTTTTAGTTTAGAGCAAAGGATAAAAAGATTTAAAATAATGTGTGCCATTGGAAGATTTCGAGATCACCTGAATTCTATCCTCATAACAAATTACTTGTGAAAGGAGCAGCCAGAAAATAAATCTCAGTTCAGCAGGATTTACTTAAGAGTTTAAAATGAAAATAAAGTAAACCAATGGAATAGAACCTCCTTCATCCTGCTTTTGCACTCTCCTCCCGAAAAACGGACACGAAACTAGCAAAGCCATTCCATGATGAGTTAGACCACAGGGCTTGTTCAAAGTCACCTTTTTGGTAGATGCTGTCTATTGCTCGTGATTCAAATGATCTTATTTAAATGAAACTATAATAAGCAATTTGATGTTATCTGAAATTTTTGAATACATAAAAATCAAGCAGCATTAAAAACATGTAAATTCTAATATCAGAACCACTTTACAGAAAAAGAAAATTGTGGAGCAGCTTTGTGGGAAAGCTATTCTGAATAAAGAAAACACAAAGGGGTTTTCATATAAATTCTCAACTTGAAACAAACCACTTCACCACCCACTGGCCCAGAGCAGATTACAAACGCTGACACGCTGAGCGTTCGGTAGCATCTCTTTCTGCTACCATGCAGATATGTTAGTTCTAACTGTTTTTAAATGAGGACAAGAAGTCTTAAAAGCAGTCAAGATTTAGATGAAGTTGGGAAGAAAAACCTTGTCTCCGGAAGAGTTTGCGGTTCTGAGGACTTTTTTGAAATCAACGTGATTCTGTACGTATTCCGCATGCTCACATATCCTCTATTTTGTGCAAGATTTTTGGAAGGTAGAAGACTATATTTTAATTTTTCCATTCTTCTACTCTTCAAGTGGAGAAATTTACTTTTTGTTGATTAATATACGTAGGGTGCGTGTGGAACACTTGACAGCTGAGATGCTCCTTTAGGCCTCTCTCCTCAGAGTCTGTGTGGGTTATGTAGTAAAGAAAACGAACCCTTGCCCAGGCGTTAAGAGACAGGTACTAGTCCCAGCTTGACCACTAATGCTCTTTGTGAGACTCGCCTAGTCCCTACACCTCCTTAGAGAGTCTCAGTTTCCTTCTATAAAAAAAGCGCGGGAGTCTTGGTAGCCCCTCAGGATCCGTTGCTGAGGCAAGTTTTAATATTCAGTCTTCAAAGACTCATCTGTGTCATTCATTGCTTTTCATTTGCAGGGATACGGATGTAGTTTGGCGTATTTCGTTCGTCTTTTATTACGACATCTGCCATATTCTTTTGCAGCAGTTCAGTATGGGTCCCCTCAGATGAACGAGGAGCAACTTGGGAACAAAGGCCATGCCCTTTCTACTCTTGTACTCTTGCAGACTAGAAAGAGTCATGATAGAGTAAATGGAGCTCAGATTTTAAAATCAGAGAGATTTGGGTTTAAATCCTGACATTACTCTGCTATGGTCACAGCAGACACACTCCAAATTTTAATGCCTAGACAATTTAGGAAGGGGTGGGTGGGATCAAGGGAACCAGAAGATTCTAAGGCAGCAAGGGACTACCACCAGCAGGAAACCATTGTTATCCTTTGACCAGGAAAGCAAAAGAAAATGAATGGTATTTTCCCAGAATGCTGAGAGAACGTGGGGTCCTGGGAAAAGGGACCCCCAATAGAATCTGGAATTGTAGAGAAGTGCAGTAATGCCAGAACCATTGTGAGGCAGAGGAAAGCCAAGGGAATAAATATCCCACACAGTTTCTCTTCTCACCCTTTGATCTGCTAGCGCCTTCCATTGGCTGAACCCAATGGGTTCAGAAGGCAGAGGGCAAAGAAATCTAAGTGATGGGATGTGTAGAATTCAGATTCTCAGGGCACAGGAGAAGGCAGAGAAAGATGGAGAATAGAATTGCATGGGAAATGGAGTATAATAGCCTCCTAGCTTTCCAATCACGGGGACATTTATAAATCACTGAACCTAAGTTTATAGTAAAACATTGATGCTACTATCTTTCAAGGCAGTATGATAATTAAAAACGAAAATACATATAAAAGTGGTTAAGTTGTGGAGATGCTTGATAAAAAAATACCACTTCCATTTACTTGTTGAATCAACAGACAAACAGATGAGTAATATGGGGCAGACCAACTCTGGCTTCTGTGGGCCTAGCCCAGTGGAGCTGTTGGCACCCACACACACCACGGTGTGCTCGGCCATCGTACGGCCACAGTGTTCTCTGAATAGAGAATGCACTGATCTTCTACAGGAAAAACTTGAAACTCACGAGTATGGAGTGGAGCTATGATCAGCATGGCTTGTGATAACACAGGCTGCCCAGGTTTGCTGTGCGGTCAGGCGCACCGTCTACGCACTGTCACTTGCCTAGGGACCACTTCCTGTGTGAGGGCTCTGACTTGTCTTTTGAAGCCTTCTTATTGATTGCTAACCACTCGAACACAGCAAACTAACAAAAGAAAAAGAAAGCGTCATGATCAAGTCGGGCATCACTGTCTAATTAAAAGGAATAGTCGTGCAGAGAGAAAATGTTGAGCAACAACAAGGAAATTCGCTGGCCCCACTGATGGAGGCCAGGACACGAAAATATCCATAGGAGAATCAGCTCCGTTGAAGAAGATTTATGCAATGAGCATTTCTCAGCTACCTAACTAGTCAGTAAGTCTGGTAACACCTCAAAATTTTTGAAGTTTTTATTAATTGAAAATAAAACCATTTTAAATGAACAACTATAAGAAGTTCTCCATAGACTCAATTACCACGATTTCTTAGGGAGGCTTAGGGTTAGGTGTTCCTTTATTGTACTGCAATGAAAGAAAAAACCATTTCTGATGTATAAGTTTATTATGATTTACTTTCCCTGTCTTGAAACAATTACCACCTTTTAAAAATAATTTAATCATCTAAACCAGAGTTTGTCAACCTTGTGATACCCACCGTTTAGACAAGGTAAGTCTTTGTTGTAGGAGCTGTCTTGTGTGTTGTAGGATAATTTAACAGCACTTCCAATCTCTGCCACTAGATGCTAATATCACCCCTTCCCAAGTTGTGACAACCAAAAATGTCTCCAGGACATTGCTAAATGTCCCCTCGAAGCAAAAAGTGTCCTTTTTGAGAACCACTAATCCAGGCTGCCCTATTGCTAAGTGCGTTCAAGGTCCGTTTATTCAAGGTGCTGTCTATTAATTATAGGAAAGAAGCAGTGTATTTTATAAAGGTTTTATGTTAATATCTGCATGACCGTTAGTTTGGGAACTAACCAGAGAAGAAGTATAGTGTAAGTACTGGAACTAGGGTGTGTTAATACAGTTCTGTGCTCAGGGTCCAGCAGGAAGGGTTGAGGTGTGGCCACTGCTTCGAAGTATAATTTTTATTGTGCGAACCTAACTTTCAACCTCTTACCAAAATGAAGTAGAAAGATTTCTCTACATCATTATGACATGGATTGAATTGACTTCTGCGATTTTATTTCAGTTAGTCCACCTAGAAGAAAAGAGAGAAAGACATCGTGTAGAAGTCGACCGCTGCTATCTTCCATCGTGTAGAAGTCGACCCAGCGTCTTCCGGGATGACACCATATTGATGGAGTGTGACGGTGCTCCGTCCTTACGTGGTGAGCATTTCACAGCCAGAGATTCCGGGTGCCTTGATCACTCAGAGTTCAGCAGATTCGGAAGTTGCCTTAGACTAACCAAGTCCAGATGAGACTGGTAGATAAACCCAAAAGCCCATTTCAAAATCTATAACACATACATTTATAAGATAATTAAGAAACGTTGCAGAGTACTGCGACAGCTGTCAGCATTATGCCGTCCACTTCGGCGAAGTCCTTCAGGGCCAGTAAGAAACGGACCCTGGAAGGCGAATGTTTCCCCTGATGACACCTTGTCAATCAAGGAATCAGAGCAGGGACAGTGAGATGAGCAATTGATGGCACCCATTTACAACTGTTTTGCGAGCTATACCTTCAAAGGGTAAGGTACCTGGTTCTCTCCAGTTTTCTGATTTTGGCACCTGCTGTCTCAAAGTCGTGGATTAAAACTGACCCACTCTGACCTCGTGACTCTTTTTTCTGCACACCATGCACAACAGTGAACACATTCTGTCTTCACACGGATAATGCCTTTGTTTCAGATACAAACACCATAATTCGGCTCTGTAGCCCTGCTCGTCTAGCTTTGGGCCTCGATGACACTCTGTCTTTTAAGATGCCTGATTTCACGCCTTGGGTGGTTAGTTTATTAAAGTCATGGGGTTATTGGCCATTCTCTCTTATTCCAGAGTTCCACTTCCAGTATTACAGAATAAAGATAAGGAGGCGATAGGTAACATGAGAAAAAATATTAGCCTTCCTGTTATCAACAATTTCTAGACGCTCATTTTTGAAAAAAAATAAAGTCTAAGAAATATATGCATGTCAGCTAATAATAATCAAATGCATTAACTTACTTTAAGTTAATAAATTGAATAACAATATACTACAAAGTAGTAAATGCAGACTTTGTGACTTATGAGTGGTTTTATTAGAACATTTTAGAGAGTGCTATTCTTGCTTTTTTAAAATGAGCATTATAAAGATGAATTAAACAAGTCAGTTCTACAGTGCAATTTCATACTTCAAATATATATTTATATGTAGATTTATTTATATTATATTTATGCAGTTATACATTAAATATATATGTTTAAGAAAATTCCCATTTTCCCCATATAAAAATACACAGAATCCTATTTTTTTTTACAGATTTGGAAATATTTCATTAGGGTCAATGTCATTTCGAAAGTGCTATTAAACTCGATTGCTGATTACGTGCTTTTGTCTTTAGTACCATTAACAGCCTCATAATTTAACACAGCCCTAGACCATCACCTGCAGCTCATTTTAAACCCATTAAAGAGGCCCTGTTCCATGGCAGAACTTCCTTCTACAGAGGACTGGCTCAGTTAGATAAATTCTCAATCACTCTCTCTGTTTTTTGTTTTTGTCAAGCATCAGAGGACTCATTTTGCAAAAGGGTATCATTCACTAAGTTTTTCTCTAACGTAATGGTTCTAGGAACATACGTATATTCACCACATTTACTATTGGTTCAGTACAAATTATTTATCAATGGGATCACATGAATTTGAATTCCTTATCGAAGAGAATTGCCAAATAAAGAAGAGAGACAGAGTTTTGATACCTGCTTTTCCATCTGTCTATACCTGAGTGCTCTCTGTCACTTTATATGTTATGATATTAAATTCTTCAGCAAATACACTGTAGATTTGAAACAGAAACATGAGAGGGAAATATGAACCAACCAAGGAGAAACAGGTGGGGTGACCTACTTTGCATTTTGTGTGGATGAAAAGATTTAAAATTTATTTTTTCTTGTCTCAGGGATTTGTATTCCCAAAATTGAAAACAGTTTAAAATAGGAAAAGTGTGAGCTTATTAGCACAGTAATACTCTCTAAATTCTCACTCCCTGGTGAAGGTAGACGAGTGCTAATTAATCAATTGCTCAATTAAGAGAGGCTCTTAAGAGCACATTTGTCCTGGGAAAATATAAGCAGCTGATGCCCTGCCTTAAGAAGTAAGCATCTTAAAGAAATTATGTTCAAGGTGGCATATTTAGGGTAGAATCTTCCAGATAAAAATTCTGTTTATGACTGAGAGATTTACTCACTTGAAGTCTTTAGGTTTGAAGATGAACTTTCTCCAATTATACAATATTATACATAGAAAAAAAAAAGAACACAGTTTATGCTTATTTACTTATTCATTTTGGTAATTATTTATTGAGTGTCTGTGTACCTAGAGTTTTGTGAGGAATTGATAAGACACATTAAGTGCTTAGAGATTGTGATGCAAAGGAAGGAGACAAGTATCTAGACAAGTAATGTTATCTGAGAAATATATAACTTCCATAGTGTAAGTGTAGTAATTGATATGTGCACACGTTTTTTGTGACCTTTTCGACATGCAGGGTGCGTGTTAGGGGTGGAGGATACATACGTCTTGATCACCGAGCGCAGGATGGGGAGTTCAGAGCAACTGAGGCTGCACAGACAGGAAAGTCTAGGTCCCCAGAAGACCTTGTGGGTTATGTGTAGAAATTTAAACTTTATGATGGGAAACAGTAAACTGTTTTGAGTTATGCATTAATATGATCAGTCCCAGCTTTGAGAATAAGTCTGAGATCAGTGTGGAGGAATAAGAGTAAGACCAAAGACAGAGAAAATAGGTATAAGGAAATCACAGTGAGAGCTCTAAGGAGAGAATCCGCAGACTTAAGCTAGAATACTGGACCTCCCATCCACTAGCTGTGTTATCTCATGGATCAGTGAACCTTCCCTAATTGCAGTTTTCTAATCTATAAAAGGCTATAATAAGAAATAGCTATTCTGTGGATATGAATTCAAGCTCATTGGACTCACCTAAGTGCAATATTGTGTCTCGTGACTCGTATAGGTAGAAAGAGGGGCCCGGGGAACCTGCCTGTGCCCTGTCTCCTTTCTTTGCTCTAACACTTTTCCTCTAGCTCACTGTCATGCTTTCTCCAACATTCTACCTTCTGCTTGAGTCCTGTCCCTCTTTCTAGCCTCTTTGCAAAGAAGCTGGTTAGACACGAGTTGGCTTTTCATCTTGGCACCTCTTTCCTTCGGCTTTCCCTTTGTGCCCTGATTGATGGCCACCCCCCCCAGCCCGCTCTGCCCCGAGAACTAACCCAGCTTTGCAGAGTCCCCATGTTGATCTGTTTGTTGGGAGTAGAGAAACAATGACAACTAAATGAAAACTAAAATCACACGTTAATGTTATTTTTATTAGTCTTATTACAAAGTCTAGAAGAAAAAAGTAAACAAAAGTTAAGAGATTTTCCTGAGTTCATTAAGTAATGCTAACAAATGTCATGCAACCAACATCAATCAGATGCCCAAATTAATTACACAAAACCTCATGACCACATAACTGCTTTTCCATAGGTATAGCTTTTTGTGATACTCCCTAGGGTTTTATTAAAATTAAGTATCCTGCCTTGAAAAGCTCACTTGCCATCTCCCTTTTTTCCTTTTGAGGTTAAGTCAATTGCTTACCAACCAGGCCGGCTGTAATATGACTCATAATCAGTAAAATAATTGCGCACTCGTCCTATGTCTGGTATTGCAAGTAAATGTTTTACACCCACTTCCGGTGCTTCCTTCCAAGGAGGAGGATCTCAACCAGCCTAACATTCCCGAATTTTCTCTACCTCTCTACTTACTGCACTCTGCACGGAAGCACATTAGCAGCACAACTATATCGAAATTGGTAATAACTTCCAAGACGTGGGTTTTAAGACTAATGACCCAGCATCAAGTACATATGAAATATGAACAAAATGTGTCAAATAGAGATCAAAACCGAGCACAAAAGTAAAGGCAAGTAAACAGACACTAGCTCAGCAGGAGGAAGATGTTCTGCCAAACATCAATTCACACTCCGAAATTACTGTGAATGTCTTCACTGATGTCACACGTGCCCCGGACATGAAGCAAGGGCTTCTTCTGTCTGGGCAAGGTGACAGGAAAGGATCACGGGCCACTGGGGAAGTTCCGCTACATCTCTTGGGATCCTGATACACACTCAGCCCTGGGCTGTGGCTAAGGATACAAAGAAGATTGAGGGGCGCCTGGGTGGCACAGCGGTTAAGCGCCTGCCTTTGGCTCAGGGCGTGATCCTGGCGTTATGGGATCGAGCCCCACATCAGGCTCTTCCGCTATGAGCCTGCTTCTTCCTCTCCCACTCCCCCTGCTTGTGTTCCCTCTCTCGCTGGCTGTCTCTATCTCTGTCGAATAAATAAATAAAATCTTTAAAGAAAAAAAAAAGAAAAAAACAATTTGAAGTCCTGACAAGTTTTGGGTTTTTTTTTTTTCCTTCTCCTCTTCTTTTGCTTAGGTGTTGTAAGTCGTATGAAATAGCAACGTCTACACAGTCAGAGCTAAGATGATTTGTAGCGTGGTGCTGACTCTGGCGAAGAGTAGAGATGGATGAACTCACCCAGCAAGTAGCACTCCTTTGGTCCTATAAACAAAAGAAATAGATTTTTTAGTTAATATTATGTTCCCTTCTAATAATTTCCCAATATTTTCATTTGCTTTGTCATGTATTTAAAATACTAATCTTCGTTTTCTAATCTAAAATTAACTCAAATCTCTGATTTTTGAGATCAAACAGCAGAAATAACATATACACTAATGATAAATTATATTATGAGCTATAGAATATTTGTATATTTGTACAGAGAACTCAGGAAGTAAAATGAGATGAAGGTGGCTTATGGAATAATCTGATGAATATTAAAGGTCAGATTGAAAAAGTAAATATTAAGCAACAATTTTGGCCATTTGGTCAAGCTGAACTAGTGGGAGAATACATAATTACTAAATGTGATGACAGACATTGAGGGCAGAGAGTGAAAAGAGGATGACCACGGTAAGGAATGCTACATGGCTTATGACACAAATCTCCCCTTCTTGGAGCTTCGAAGAACAAGGCTGGTCCCATAATGTGATGGAGCTGAGCTTGCATACGGCTACTAAGTAATGCCAGCTGTGAGGATTAGAGGGCTATAGGGACACAAAGCAGGGAAGATATTACAAATACCTTGAAAAATTTGTTGGCATAGCTTCCTGCCATCAAACTGCTTATATAGCATGACTGTCTTAAAAACTATAAACGTTCCATCACAAAATCCAACACTTTTTGCTGATAAGATATAGTATAATGCAGTGATTTACACACTTAGAATCACCTGGAGAGCCTTAAAAATTCCAAAGTTCGGATCCCAAGAGATGATGATATCATTGGTCAGGGATGGGGCTCAGGCACTGGTATTTTTAAGCTCCCCTGGAGATTTGAATGTGCAGTCAAACTTGACAAGACTTGGATTACTGGTCACCAGCACAAGATCTAGATTCATCGTCACCAGGGTCGATATACCCCTGCTTAGCTTCTTTCTAGCTGTGTAACCTTGGGAAAGCTACAGGTATTGGTTGTCTTGGTCTCCTCCTCTCTGTAGTGTAGATAAAATAATACCTATCTAAGGACTCATCTAAAGTTTGTGAAGTTTGAATCATATAAAATTTGAGAACTCTTTTTAATAAAAGGAATACACAAAATTGTCAATGTAAACTTAGGTACAGAAGTGAATTTCGGTGATTCGAATATAGGAAAGTTAATAGAGTATAGGGGTAAGATTTTAAGCATCTTGAGTCAGACAGGTTTGAATCTTAGCTCTATCACCTACAAGCTTGTGAAACCTTGCTAGAAATAACTTTGATTGAAATAAGAACACCACATCAGCATATCCAATGGAGACCAAGTATACCATCTCAAATTTTCCTCAGCCGGATCCCCAAAATGTATAATGGAGCAGAAGCAGAAGTTGGGGAGTACATTAGTATGTTCTTTTTTATTTTATATAAAGTTTACATAGTTAAATAAATAAATTATTGTACATTATGCTTTATTATAAATGTAACCCCCAAAGTTTCTATTTTATTATATTTACTATTTAATATGTTCCCCTAAAGTTGAACATATTCAAATTGTCAGAGAAAAAAACAAATTGGAAAAAAGGAATCAGCTTTTTCCAAGTTCCCACTACGTTTGAGCTTGTAGAACAGATCTATGCCTATCACAAGGATTCCAGGCAGAGAAAGACAATCCTGTGATTCTAGAATTTGCACATACATTTACAATGGTATTTATGCCCTCCAATGTACATCATTCAGGCATTTGATCTGTACAGAGTGAAACTGGGCATGTTGGAGGAGATCTTGCAGCTTAAGTAAGACAAAAGCTGTGTATAATGGCTGATGAGACTTCTGCCGTCCTGGGATCCAAGGGAAATATGCACCTTTCTCTGAATGTTTTCTAAAATAGACTATCAGTTGAGTTGATGCCAACTCTGCGGATAAACACCGCTCTCAATGCAAAACCTTTGCTTTGTTATTGTGTTTATGCTCCCATTTTTATACGTTGACTGTTATCAACCGAGGCAGTATTTTTCAACAACATTAACAAAGCAAATAAAAAAGATGGGTATCTCCACTCATTTCCATAGAAACAAATGAACAACAAATAAATGTTAAATACTTTCCTTCACAAATTTATACACACATATTAGCATAAAACATCCATAGTCTTTCAAAATCCCTTGATCCTCGGGAGGAAAAAAAATGGCTTTTTTTTCTCTTTGTTTTTGTAACTTATTCAGTGCCAAGTTTAGCAGCTCATCTAAACTGTGAAACCACACTTGAAGTCCAAAAATGTCATAAGCAATGGGATCAAATTAAGAACACGATGGGAAGCAGAATCGTTAGATGAAACCAGAAAGGTTAAGAGTCCATTTCATTGTTTAAACTTGAAGTATGTACTGTTTAATTCTCATTTGAGACTTCCTGAATTGTTGGTGGGAAGATTATTTTTATCATCACTGTGTGGCAAGGAAAATTGTAACAATTATTTCCATCTATAAATTTTAAAACAGGACAATTTCTACATCAGAGTCAAGAAACTTCCAAAATCCAGAACCGTTTTCATTCCACTTGATCAGTGAGGAATCAGGTACAGAGAAAAGTAAAGGATTGCTAAATAGCAGAACAGCAGTTTACTTGAGGGGGAAAAAAAAAAAGGCAATGTAATTAACTCTCAAAAATAATTCACCAAGCACTCTGGGGAACTTTTACATCTATTTCTTTTCCCACGTCTGCCCAGATAGCACTCTGTAAACAACATTCTCTAAAAGGAGGAAGATTTTTTTTTTATCACAGATTTTAGAGGCAATGTGGAAAGGATCAGAAAAAAATTTAAGAGGGAAGCTTTCCATGATGTCACCGAAACTACATTATGATTTTCACGAGACTTTCCAAAAATTAAGATGAATCTAAATAAATGCATCAAGGACACATTAGTAACGGTTTGTTCTCTTCACTCTTTTTTTTTTTTTAAAGAACTGAGATTGCAAAGAAAATTTCATCATGTAATTCTTTCTTGAACCCTGGATTTATCATTTTCCCCTCTCCCTGAGGTTCTTATTGTCTTTTAAAGCATATTAACATTAAATCCATCTCTTTCTGTCTCTCTCCATCTCTCTCATACACACCAGCACACACACACACAGCATATAATGAAACAAAGAGCAAGTAGAAATAAGACAATAGCAATAAGATACAACTGAAAAATCCTCTCATCTTTTTCTGTGTTCTCACCACTGTGTGTGCTTTAAAAAAAAAAAAAAACTATTTAAAATTTAAAAAGAAAGCTCACCAAACAGCATTGGCTTCTGAATTAAACAATTCCTCTATATTTAGTGAAAATGACAAGCGGAAAATGTAGCTTACAAGGATGAGTTGGAGGCAGAGTGAGGCAGGATGAACTCCTGCGGGCAACCTGGGACACGAGGACGTGAACAGCAGTCACAATGTAATTTAAATCCAGAAAGTGGATTGTATCAAAAGTGAGCAGAGAACTTGGGACTGATGGTGTGACACCTGCTAAAAATGCCTGTGTGGATTCTGTTGCATTTCTAGCGCATTCTAGACCCAAAGCGCCACACGGTGTGTCCCTGTCAGCCTTGGCTGTTCTTTCCTCTGGCTTCTCCTCCAGGGTTTACTCCCACCTCTAGCATCCTCTCCACTCCCTTGCTCCATGAAAGTTCCACCAGACTCTCAGAAAGCCTTTCCTGATCTTCCCCATTTGTTTATAGTCATGTCTCCTTGGAAACTTCATGGCATTCTGCCCTTCACATACATCGATCTAATGCATGGTGTAGATCAAATGACTCTCCAACCAGACGTAGTCCTTGAGGGCAACGTTGAAACGTCACAATGTTTTTTTTTTTCTGCTGGAGTCTTGCTTTGTAGGCTACGTACATATTCAGCAATGGGGTATTTAAGTGAATAGATTTCCCAAAATACGGTAAGACTACTACGCTCAGAAGCATCTATTCTATCATTATGTAGAATAGATTTTTCAGAATCCTTGCTAGTATTAGAATACTCACAGATCAGAATCACTCTAGTTCAAAGAAACAGTTGTACATGGAGGTAATCAGAAGTGATAAAGGCAGGATTGGCAGTGATAAAGTAATTGAACAAAGGGAGGGATCGAATTGATGGGTGTATAAGTTAGTTATGCTGGGAAAACAAATTGTAAGAGAAAAGGTAACTACTTCACCTCCCATATCACTCTTTTCTATGTTGCCTGAACTTTCCCCATGATTCCGGAAAGTGTTTCCTGAGACTCTGGACCTCAGAAACCACAACTCTGTGAAGAGCTGCAGGCATTTGCCTGTCAGTAGATTCAGTATCCTGGAATCAGTAGGTTAATTAGTGATGATCTATTATTAAAGCGTATCCAATATGGCAGCTGATACAGTTGAGATTTTACTAGTTCAAAACCTTTATTTTTATTAATTTGCCTTCTTTCTGCATATAGAACTACGGTACTAAGGTCGAAGGATAGTCCTGATCTTTGTCTCTAATGACCTTGTAGCTTGGGAAGATCAAATTGTTCAATAGTAACAAGAAACAGTAAATAATAGTCAAGTGTAAATGAATCATATAAATAGAGTATGTTGTAAATTTGTCTCATTTTGAGTGATCAAAAGTATAAGAGACTATATAACAACTCTCTCTTTTTGCAGAGGCAGATGTAAGCTGTGAAGAATGACATGTTAAAGGCCACGTAGCTAATGACAGAGTCAGAACTAGAGATGACTACCCTGAGAGGGTAAAACTGTCATGGGCAACAGTGATCAGGAAAGCCTTCACGGGCAGAAGTGAAGTCCCAGCACAGCCTGGAAGGCTGGGGAGGAATCAGGCAGTTAAAAAGAAGCAATGCAAAATAGAAAGTAATTAGATATGTTCAGGAAACTGTATGCATGACTTTGGGGCTAGAAAAACAATTTATGTTTAATAATAAAATGGGATAAACTTGGAAACAAAAAGAATTCCATAGAATTAGAATTTTTTTCCCAAGAAAAAATTTTTTAAAAATTCTAACCAAAGTAATAACATGATTAAAATCATATACTTCTTGAAAGTAAATTTGTCTAAAATCAGAGCGGGGGATAGTTAAGAGAGAAGGAGAAAAGAGGAAAAGCCTAGTTAAAAATGATTAGAGTAACACAGGCATTGAAGATGAAGGTTTGTGCAAATGGCAGTGAAATGGGAATAAGGGTTAAGAAAATAATTACTCAGGAAAAATTATCAGGAGCTATAGAATGTTTGTAAGGAAGAGTGCCAGCCCTAAAATACCTGGAGGGTAAATCAGGATGCAATTTTTTTTTTTTTTAGTAAATGGAGGAGGAGCAGAAAAGTGTGGGGTAATGATAGACTGTTGAGTTTGCGGTGATACACTTTGGAAATGCCCTGTAGGCAATTAGAAATGTGATATTGAAGTTCATGATAGCGGTCAAGATTAAAGAAATAGTTTGGGAATTATACATATAGAGGTGATAATTGAAACTAAGAGACTTGATAAGGTTCACGTAAAAGAGAAGGCAGGGAATTACAAATTTTATCATTATAGTCTCCTATTAAAAATTAAAAAATTAACTTTAGTTACCCTCAAAGAGACACAGGAAATGAAAAAAATATCAATTTATTTTGCATAGGCTATGGATAAATGTTCCTTTTACTAAATTTGACAGAATTTCACACAGACACACACACACACTCCTAATAAATATACATATACACACACATATAATTTTGATACAATACCTCTTCAACAACTACTACTACTATTATTATTACATACTGCTATTATAAATACTACTGATTCTTAAATTAGTGCGTTTTGAGGACCATACATTTTGTAATGTTTCTATCAAAAGGGTTTAAATTATTGTAATTTATTAAAGAACTTTAGTGTTGGGCCATGCTGCAGTGGAGACAAATTTAATATGAGGCTCAATTCTAGTCAGCACATAAGAGACATAATGCAAAAAGCAAAATTAGCATATTTCTTAAATGGCCCATAGTAAATACATTTTGCATGTATGTAGTATACGTGTGTGTATCGAATATCACATGAGGATACGTATACTCTATATAATATAGTATAGAGACATATAAAAATGTATGAAAAATGGCTTTCATACTATTTCACTTATTTTGTGGGTATGAATATACTCATTAATTGAACAAATATCTATTGCATACTTATGAAAATCACATTCTAGTTGAGAGAGATGGACAAGAAATGAAATAATTGATATATGCATATAGCGAGTTAAATTGTGACAAGAGTGAAGGAGAAATTACAATGGGGAAGGAGATGAAGGATTGTTGGCAGGGCTGCATTTTAAAATACGGTGGTTGGGGGGGCGCCTGGGTGGTGCATTCAGTTAAGTGATGGATTCTCAGGTCACGACCTCAGGGTCGCAGAGATAGAACCCCAACTCAGGCTCGTGCTAAGCACAGAAGCTTGCTTAAGATTCTCTCTTCCTCTCTCTCTGTCCCCCCCCCGCCTGTGCAAGCTCTCTCTCTCAAATAAATAATAAATAAAATTAAAATAATAAATAAAATAAGGTGGTTAGGGAAGATCCCGCAAAGAAAGCAACATTTAAGGTAGAACACGGAGGGGTGACGGGATGAGTCATAGGAAAGTCTAGAGCAGCATCTATCATCCGTCTCTAGGGCGAGAACAGTTAGGCCATTTCAGAAACCATGGCCTTCCTTGGCACAAGGAAGAGCCACTAAGGGTTTTGAGAAGAAAAGTGGCAGGACTTGCACCCCCCAGGATCCCTCCAGCGGCTGTGTTGAGAATTGTGAAATACATGACCATCATACTAAACACATTTGATTGCATATATTTCTTAAAAGCTGTGGAAGAAGAGCAGGAAGAAGGAAGAAGAGGAAGAAGGTAAGAGAAGGAGGGGTGAGAAGGAAGAGGAAAGAACTTTTCCATGAAAAAAAACCAAGTGCTGTCCAGGACTTGAAAATATCATTCTCTTTGGACATACAAAGATAGTGTGGAATGTTCTCCCTGTGCTTAGAAGTGTGTGATGTATAGAAACACAAAAGACCTTTCAGTGTCATTCCTAATGAGATCCGGACCTGCCCTGAGATGGGCGGTTCTCAACGTCCAGGCAGAAGGGGGTGTTTGTAGAAGGTGTTTACCAACACTAACCTGTCAGGCCACCTTCCTCCTGGGAAGAAACCCAGCAAACTGGCAGCATGGAGCATGGTCAGAGGGCAGTCTGTGCTGCTGGGTAAGCCCAAGCAGTAAGCATCGGGGTCACTTCGAGGCAAAACCTTAGGTTTTATTGTAGGGGACAGTTAGGGTAAACAATTACCACATAAGAACTTCATGACGCAAAGCCGGCATGGTGGTTTGGTCAAAGCGGGAAAACAACAGGCCTGGTTTTCTTCATACGGCAAAATTGAACAGAGATAAATGGCACAGATTCAGTGTACTTTTCCATCAGTTTACTTCCCACGCGAGTTCTGATTTGAATGTTATTTGGATGGGCAGTGTGTCCCCGGTGCTCCGGAAGACAGCGACACTACGAATGTGTTCATCAGTGACAGTGGTCCGGCTCAGGCTAACCAACTACAGGGCATTTTTAGATCGGTGTGTAATTCACATAACATACAATTCATGGTGTATTTTCCTATTTCATTTTGGTGATGTTTGAATTATTCGTACATGTGAAAAATCCATATATATTTTTTTTAATTTTTCTTGTCTCATTTGGCAAACGTTTAATGTTTCATTTTGGTGATGTTTGAATTATTCGTACATGTGAAAAATCCATATATTTTTTTTAATTTTTCTTGTCTCATTTGGCAAATGTTTAATGTCCCCCAAAGAACATCATGATAGAAGCAGAAATTATTCCTTCAAGCAATTTTTGTTAAAAATTCTTTTGCTAAGAATCATAAATTTCATGGTAAAAAATATGAAATACCGTGAGTCCCTATAAACCCCAAGTATTTCAGGTAATTAGAATTATAAACTCATAGAGTCTTAGAACTCTTTAAGACCTCAAAGGCCACCCACATTCCTATAGTCTTGTGGGTAACATGCTACACGTTTGTCCACGTCTAAAGGGAGTGTGGCTTAGACTATTAAATTACCAAATCAATTTCATTTCTAGACATATGAGAAGACGGAATATTTCTTTTGTTCATTCAATATACACGATTTATTGCATGCCTCTTGCGCATTAGGCACTGTGTTGGAGCTGATGTTCCAAAAATATGTAAGATGTGACCTCAAGTCCTTCTGGACAAGCTTTTCAACAGCTTAAATAAAGAATTATATATATTAAATTATATAGGTACCAATTATCTTATTGGACATGGTAAGAATAGTTTCAGAAATCACTGAACTTCCAATTAACATATTTTCTAGCAATGCAAGAAGACAAAGAATCACCCAAAGAATCTGGAAATACTTTCTCTCTAAGAACTGAAGTTTAAAGTTTGATTTTTATTATGTTCTTGGTAATAAATATAACTTAAGTTTTCATAAGATGTAAACTCACACTTTAGAGTTAGGGGAACTTTTTAAAATGGGGGAAATAAATTTTGGGGGGAGTCCTGTGTATGTGCTAGCTCATTTATTGAACTGACTTGTTCATTTTCGGCCTTGTCTTGGTATCCGCAGGATGATGAACTTTCCATCTTCTCTTTCCCACCTTTCTAATTGCATGTTGTGAACAAATGCTGGGTGAATTTTCCACAAATACCATTCTCTCATCCTCCTCCCAGGTTCAAAAATCCTCCAGTGTTTACTTACAACTGACAAACTAAACTCCTCTAAAATTTGGCTCTAACCAAACTTCTAACCTCACTCCACTTCTTTCCAAAACGTACTTACTGCTCCAACAAGCAGATTTTGAATTGTTCTCTAGACATGGAACATTCATTCTTGATTCTGTCTCTACTCAGGATGAGAGATCAGAGCTATATTGTGCTAAAACTGCCCATGCATGGAGGAAGGAAATGCTTAAATGGCTAGTATTTGCTTTTAATTTGTTGCTATAGAAATTAGAAGTGTTGCCTCTCCATATTTATTTATGTCCTAAATCAGTGTTACATGAAAATAACGATTCAATTAATAACAACAAAGTTTATGAACAGGAACAAAGCCATAACAATAACGAGAGTAATCTGCACAGTTAAAATAGAAATTTATCTTTAACACTGACAGTCACTGAATGCAAGACTGTAGAATATAAACAAAGGGAGGTTTGATTCATTACTGCTAACCAGGAAGGCGGAAGTTATGATTTGGACATTATATGGAGTTTATGTCTCCATCATGAGAAAGTCAACTTTTCTCCTTACTAAAAATGCTCACCTCCAGGTCTTCTGGGCATTTAGAGCCTGTCTCTCCACTCCATGCCATCCCCCCACTGGGATTTCTGCTGTATCTTGAAATTTGAGAGTAACTTGTGCCTGGATAGGTCTATCAGTATATCTGCCATGGCCAAACTTTTCCTCCAGAATGAATGGCCTTGCCCACAGTATAAAATATATATAGTAATATATATAATATATAATAATATATACAATATATATAGTGATATATATAACGTATTTTATGTATGTATATAATATAATCCTGTTTTGCCTGGGACAGTCCTAGTTTATGCCTTTTGTCACAATGTCCTGTTAGTCCAGCATTTATTCAGGGTTTTAAGATTAGGTTATTAAAACTGCATGAAAATAGGCCAGGATGTGTTTGGTGGATTTCTACTTTACCCACCCAACTTCTGCAAGGGCTTGTTTAGCAGAGAATAGTTATCTCTTCAACATTCTGTGAAATATGAAAGTTGGTCTTAAATAAATCTCTCATTTTTCAACCCTTATCAAATGCAACATAGTGTAATTAACACCTCTCTTCCTAGAGGAGCATATAGGGCACTTGCTGATAAAATGAACAGCCCTCCCACAAAAGCTAATTCCTGGGAGAAGAATTCAAAACAAAAATAGAACTGCCGTATGACCTAGCAATTCCACTCTGGGTATATATCTGAAGGAAATGAAATCTTTATCTTGATGAGATATCTGTATTCTCATGTTCACTGCAACGTTACTCACCATAATCAAGATATGGAAACAACTTAAGTGACCAACTTAAATATATATATATATATATATATACACACACACACACACACACACACACACACATACACACAATGTAATACTATTTAGCCATGACACAGGAGGAAATCTGGCCATTGTGACAATATGGATGAAGTTTGAGGGTCTCTTGAGGGCCTTATGTTAAGTGAAATAAATCAGACAGAGAAAGGCAAATACTGTATGACATCACTTATATGTCGAATCTAAAATAGGCAGACTCATAGAAACAGGGAGCAGAATATTGGTTTCCAGGAGCTGAAGGAGGAGGGAACTGGGGTGATATTGGACAACGGGCACAAATTTCCAGTTAGAAGTTCCGGGGATCTAATACACAGCATTGTCAATACAGTTAATAACACTGTATTATGTACTTCAAAATTGCTAAGAGACTAGGTCTTAAATTTTCTCACTACAAAAACGAAATGTTAGTTATGCGATGTTTAATAAAATATTAATAATAATAAAATTATTATTTTATTAGCTAAAGCTACAGTGGTTGTTCATATTGCAATATGTAGGTGTATCAAACTAACACTGTTGTACACCTCAAATTTGCACAATGTTATATGTCAATCATATCTCAAGATAATGGGAGAAAATGGAAGTTGTAGTTGAGCAAATTTATAAAGAGTTGCATATAAACATCACTAGAATAATGAATGGTGATTTTTTTAAATGACAAAGCTGAGTTTGAGTTAATTATCACACACCAGTATGACAGTGTGCACCTTCTTCCTTTGCTGCCCGTCATCATTTGAATGTGTGAGATTCTGAACTATTTAGAAAATCAATCTAAGTGTCTTGTAATGGTTTCATCTTTTTTGTAAGCAAATCCTCTAGAGTTTGTTTGCACTTTTTCAAGTCAGAAATTTTTAATAAAATCTTTCAGCAAATAGAGTGCTAAGAGTTCACTTCTCAAAACTTTTGTAAAATTACTAAAGGACACTTGAAAACAGAGAACATATTAGAACATTTTCACTACAAAAGCAAGAGATTAACTGAGCAAATGATAAGCTCACATGGTATATTAGATTTAATTTAAAAATTCTGTAATTGGGCTTTGGAATATTTCAATTTAGGGGAAGAAGATTTTGATGGAGCTTTGGTTTTTAATTGGAAAATTTCTATTTTGGACAAAATGAAATAAAATTAAGGTCTGAAATATTACAGCAATTATGGTTTCAAATGAATCATGAGTAGAGACAATTTAATGAGTTTTATCTTGTAAAATGTCTCTCAAAGAAACTTTTAATGGACAGCACACACACACATATATGAATTCATACGAACCACCACTTAGCAGAATTTTCTGTGATTGTGGCCAATACCTTTAGAGTGAATATATTTCCAATGATAAATATCATGGCTTATAGACAAAAAGGCAAAGAAATTTGTTAGCAATATTAAGTTTATTAACCATAATGTACTGTTTTGAAAAATACTGAAATAATTTTTATGAAAAAGTAAAAATAAAACTATTGAAAGAACTGTACTCTTCATCAAAGTACTGATGATGTAGTATTAGGACCAGGTTTGCTAAGTAACATCAAACATAAGAAAATGTACCAATATAAATAGTATGCAATGTAATGGATGTATGCTCTTTTTAATTTATAGAAATATTTTTGTTTTTGGAAATTGTTTCTGAATAGAAATATTTTATAGGTAAAATAAATTTTTGGTAAAAATATGTTTCAAAACTTACAAATTTAGTAACTCCTTTTACTCATGAATGTATCCTAGTGTGAAAGATAAATTATATAGTTACCCTAATCACGTGACCCAAGTTGAGTTTCATTTTAGCAGAGTCGTGGTAAATCCTTGTCTGATCAGATGAGTTGCCGCCATAATCTGGACTGAGCAGGCTGAGTGGAGTAAGACATCATGGATTCCATCCTGTCTGTACTACGTACATTTTCTGGCAACTGATTTAAACTCTGTGCTTTAGTTTTCTCATATATATATAGAATAAGTTAATAATAGTGCTTGCCTCGTGTTGTAAAGATTGCATTGATTCAAATATGTAAAGACTGAGTGCCTGGTACATAGTAAGCACCCAATACAATAATTAAGTGATGCTAAAATTAATTGCGTGGACACATGCAAAAAAAAAAAAAAACCATAAATAGTTAAAGGCACCTAGCAGCTGCCTAGCATTTCAATAGCCACTTGTTTCTGATGTTTTAATTGTCATTTAAAACCCCCAAAATAGCTATGAATCCATGCCAGTGAGGAAAAACAAAATAAAAGAATAAAGGGATAGATATTTGTTTTTATAGTCAAAGTTATATAAATAACAGAAAAGGCTTTTCCAAATACACTAATAATGCCCAAACTAAACTCACAGTCTCCATCCATCCATTCTTCACCCCTGGAACCCTACATGTGACTATAATTCAAGCAAATCTCCCAAATGTCACCCACAAAATTAAACTTAATAGAAAACATGAGGAGAATTTATTTGAGGTCTGAATATACAAACTTCAGAGCATCATGAATCCATAAGTGATTCATGGTAATGAAACATTCATTAACGTTGGCTGCCAGATAAACGCTGCATATTGTTATTTTTTGGCATGCTTTTTCAAACATGTTTTTGTGAGCAGTATGAAGGCTAAATATATTTTTAAAGCACTTTGTCTAATGAATACATCGGGAATTCTCAATTTTCAAGAAGTTGCCAATCAAATGATGGCGTTAGTGTTTGCTGCATAACAGAATTGACATTAGAACATTGAACTTAAAAAGCTGGATTTTTTAAATGACATCTTTAATAGATAGCATTAAGAGCAATGGAACAACTTAAAGTTGATGCTTGTGTACTTGAAGTATAAAATGTTATTATTTTATAGGTAGTGTCATGTTCACACGGTTCAGTTGTACCAAATACAGAATCTTTTTTGGATGTTTTTGTTTGTCTGAAAATATGGAATATATAAATGCTCTCAATGAAGAGAGGAGGCAGGTTTCTCTCTAAAACTCCGATGAGTTCATTACCACTATGAGTAATCACTGATAATTCCTCAGATTTTAGGATTTAGTTATTTTACTTTATTTAGGAAAAACGTTGCTGCTTTCTCGTGAGGAGTAAGCATAATAGGTTAGACCACTAAACACCACGATAACTTCGAGGTTTAAAAGAGCCCCGAAGCAATAAGGAACAAAGCAGGCGTTGGCACATTATGGAGATTACCAGATTCTAGATTTAGAAGGTCTTCTTTTTGTTACTGATGTTTGTCCTCAGGGTTTCTACCGCCCCCCAGCCCCCCCCCCCACAACCACCAGCTTTTTCTTCTGTTTTTCATTTATGATCACAAAACAAAACGTGACTACATGGTAAAGAATTTGACAAGGGCAATTTTAATAGTTTTTAGAAGGGTACAATTAAATTTGGGTACCAGATGAAGGATATATAATAAAAGACAGCACACGGGAATTTTTAAGAACATTTTAAAATACAAAAATCCAGATGAGCATACAGATCTATCATTCAAACAAATTCATACTCAGAACAGAAAATGAAGCGTTATTGGATTCTTGTGGGTTATTCAAACACACTTAAATCTAAGTCTTTCCAGGTATCCTCCTAAAACCACGGAACTCCATTCTACGACCCATGCATAGAAAAACCGGGAGGTAGAGACTATTAAAAAAACTTCACATTACATATAAGCAGGCAGATAAACACCTCAATCCAGAAAAGCCATCTCTAGAACCCACCCACAGCAGATCAAAAAAATCAGTAAAGATTGTGGGGAAAAGAGGAGAGGAACATGAGGGATCCATTAAACATAGATGAGGCCACATTTAAAAAGAAACCCCCCCCCCCCCGAGTGGGTCACTAAGAACAAGACTGAGACCTGGTAAATCAGAACACTTGGTTTCGTCGTCCAAAAGGAAGGAAATACAAGGGACCTCGGCAAGAGGCGGTAGACCAGAGAAGAACAGAGGACTTGGAAGCAGATACTGCTGCTCAGCGATTTTGTGATAAATAAAAAGAAGAAAACAAAATGAGAAAAGTACATATTCTGAAAAAACAAACAAATAAAAAAATCCCAACATAGACACATAACATCTGTTCTCTTCCTATCCTATAAAAAAAAGTGTCACCGAGGAAAGAATATATAATTCACTAAGTTAACAGAAGAGGGTATTCTGGAAGCAAGGATCACAGTACCCCAAACGAAGCCGTCCTCCCTGGTTTGCACACAATCTTGTTGCTAATCTAGGAAAATAAGACTTTATGAAAGAAACAGATCATGGCTGATGATATTCACACAAAATTATCATAGAAAAAGCACAGAAAATGGAAACAAAACGTTTTAACTGATAAGAGTATACTCCCAATACTAACTCAAAAAGAAAATTAAATTTTTTTACCTTAAAATATTTTCTTTTTTTAAAAAGAGATTTATTTATTTATTTGAGAGAGAGAGAGAGAGCAGGGGGAGGGGGAGAGGGAGAGAGAGAAAATCCTTAAGCCAGTTCCCCCACTAAGCATGGAACCCATCGAGGGGCTCCATCCCAGGACCTCAAGATCATGACCTGAACCGAAATCAAGAATCTGATGCTTAACTGAGTCCCCCAGGCACCCCAAAAGAAAATTAAATTTCAAATTGAAAAATGCTCAAATCACATATTCAAAGAATCAGAAAAGACATGAACTAAAAAAAAAAGTAAATGGTAAATAAATGTTGATTAAACACGGGGAGAAAAGAATAGTAGCAAAAGATAAAAATTTTTAAAAATTTTATCCTGAACTACAAGGTCAGGGGAAAATAGGTCTGATGGAAGAATATAAGCAGTGGTTTTAAGGAAAGGTGTGAAGACAGACGAGATAGTGTCAATAAAATAGAGGAAGAGGTAAAAATCAGGAAGAGTGTGTTTGGTACAGAAGATAGGCAACGAAGACACAACCCTCATATGGTTGGAAACCTGAAGAAGAAAAGCATAGAGATAGAATATAACAAATATTTACAAGTATAATTTAAGAAAATCTCCAGAAATAAGTGAAAGCATGAACCTGAACATTTAAATGTTTAGTCATTTTTGGAAAATTGACCCAAAATAGTCTCCTAGAGGTTAAATATAGATAAAATAACTAAGAGTATCCAGCAAAAAAACCCAAGTCACTCAACAAATACAATAAAAAGAGCATTGACACAAGGTTTCTCAACAACAATAAGCAAATCAAAACCACAATGAAGCAAAATTAAAAAACAAAACCTCAAGAAAATAATCAACCTAGGATTTTACATCCAGTCTGTTCTTTCTGTGTCAAAGCCATAGAAAAGCAGTTTTTAGTATGTGAGAACTCAAAGCTACAATCACGAACCTACCCAGATACAACTACTAGGGGACAAGCTCCATTCAACTGGAAGGTGCCTAGAGAAACTTCGGCAAAGGACTTCTGGTGATTATTAGATATGGTTAATTGTAAACGGAGGAATAAAAGAAAGGTGAGAGACCTGTTATTTACTCCTCACAAAGTAAAACTATTATGACTAAAATATGAGAAGAGAGGAGGGAGGTAAAATAATCTGATTAGCTGTTACAAGGTATGAGGTGGGAATCAAAGATTATCATAAAGCTGATAATCCGAATAGCAGGGGTAAACCACATAGAGAATCATAGAAATAGAAGATAGAATAATATGACTGAGCTGAGACCACATTCGTCAGTCATATGAATACACGTAAATGGCTAAACTTATGCATAACTTTATTTTTTCAGATGCCTCACGAAGCACGTCGCAATTGCACACGGTACAGACGTCCTTGGTTCTACTGCACTTTGCTTTCTGTGCTCTGCAGATAGGCATGTTCTGCAAATGGGAGGCTGCGGCAGCCCCGCACCAGGCGAGGCTGTCGGGGCCATTTATCCAGCAACACTTGCTCACTTCACGTCTCTGTGTCATATTTTGGTAATTCTTGCAACATTTCAAACTTTTTCATTATTTTTATATCTGTTCTGGTGATCTGTGATCCGTGATCTTTGAGGTCACTAGTGTACTTGTGCCGGGGCACCACCAACCATGCCAATAAAAGACGGAGAACTTAATAAATGTGGTGTGTGTTCTGACCGCAGACATGGTGGAAACAGCAAGAGAGCTCGGATTAGAAGTGGAGCCTGACGATGGGACCGACGTGCTGTGAGCTCGTGGTGAAACGTGAATGGACAAGGAGCTGCTTCTTAGGGAGGAGCAAAGAAAGTGGTTTCTTGAGATGGTGTCTCCTCTTAGGAAAGACGCTGTGAAGACTGTAGAGAGCACAACCAGGGACTGAGAGTGTTCCAGACACTTAGTGGATAGAGGAGCTGCTGGGTTTGAGAGGATGGCCTCCAATTTTGAAAGAAGTTCTACTGTGGAGAAAGTGCTATCAAACAACATCACAGGCCACAAAGAAATTCTTCATGAAAGGAAGGTGAATGCCACGAACTTCATTGTTATCCTATTTTAAGAAATTGTCACAGCCACCCCAGCGCTCAGAAGCTATCACCCTGATCAGTCAGCAGCCATGAAAACCAAGGCAAGACCCTCCACCAGCAAAAAGACTGTGGCTGGCTGAAAGCTCAGATGATGGGCAGCATGTTTTAGCAATAAAGTATTTCTTAATTAAGGTATATGCATTTTTTAGACATAACGCTATTGTACACTTAATAGACCACAATTGAGTAAAAAGATAATTTTTATGTGCACTAGGAAAGCAAAACCTTAATTTGAGTCACGTTATTGCTCTATTTGTTTTATTGAGGTGGTAGGGAACTGAACCTGCAGTGTCTCCTAGGTATGCCCACATCGAAGATTCATCCCTATAACAAAGTAACTCAGACTACAAATAAACAGAGAGGCAGAAGTAGATCAGGCAAATGGAAACGAGATCTGTGACCCAGATATCAGACAATCCAGATAATCAGGATTAAGTTCAAAGAATAAAATATTTAAAAAACACTCTTAAGGATGAAATCCATAATCCACAATGAAGACATGACCATTGTTTGTATTTATGAGTCACATTATACAGAATATACCTTCATAAAAGAGGCAGAAATCACCTAGTAATAAGAGATTTCAATATATCGCTATCATCAAGAGAATGAGGACAAGCCACAGGTTGGGAGTAAAATTTACAAAAGACACATCTGATAAAGGATGATTATATAAAATGTACAAAGAAATCTTAAAATTCAACCATAAAAAAAAAAACCAACCAGATTTTAAAATGGGCCAAATGCCTTAACAGACACCTCACCAAAGAGGATATACTAAAGGCAAATAAGCATACGAAAAGGTGTTCCATATCATATGCCATCAGTGAAATGCAAATTAAAATAAGAAACCTCTGCACACCTATTAGAGTGGCCCAAATCCAGAGCACCGACTGCAACGAATGCTGGTGAAAATGTGGAGCAACTCCTCTGCGAAACAAAAGGAATAGCCCAGAGGACCAGAGGGGAAGGGAAGGAAAAGTGAATGGGAAGACATCAGAGAGGGAGACAGACCATGAGAGACTCTGGACTCTGAGAACCCAGCTGAGGGTTACAGAAGGGAGGGGGTTGGGAGGGATCGAGTAGCCGGGTGATCGGCCCTGGGTGTTATACACAACTAATGAATCATGGAACACTACGTCAGAAACTAACGATGTACTATATGTTGGGAAATTCAACATAATAAAAAAATTTTAAAAAAAGAAAGAAAATGTGTAGAAACAGGAACTCTCATTCACTGCTGGTGGAAATGAAAAATGGTACAGCCACTTTGGAAGACAGTTTGGAGATCTCCTAGAAAACTTAACACGCTAGGGGCGCCTGGGTAGCTTAGTTGGTTAAGTGTCCCACTCTTGGTTTCATCTCAGGTCATGATCTCGGGGTCCTGGAATCGAGCCCCGCAGCAGAGTTCTGTGCTGAGCGGGGAGTCTGCTTGAGGATTCTCTCTCCTTTTCCCTCTGCCCCTCACATTTTCTCTCTCCCTCTCTCTTTCTCTCCCTCTGTCTCTCTCTCCCTCTCTCTCTGAAATAAATAAATAAATCTTTAAAACAACGACAACGGAACATACTCTTACCATATGATCCAGCAATGCTCTCCTTGGTATTTACCCGAAGAAGTTAAAAACTGAAGTCCACACAAAACCTTGCACATGGATGTTCGTAGCAGCTTTATCCACAAGTGATCAAACGGAAGCAGCCAATACGTCCTTCAGTAGGTGAACGGATAAATAAAATTTGGTACATCCTGAAAAATGGAATATTATTCAGCCTTAAAAAGAAATGAATATCCAAGCCATAAAGAGACATAAAGGAACTAAATACATATTATTAGGTGTAAGAAGCCCATCTGGAAAGACTATATACTATATGATTCCAAGTATATGACATTCTGAAAAAGGCAAAAAAGATCAGTGATTGCCAGGGGTTGATGGCAGAGGAAGAATGAATAGGCAGAGCACAAAGGATATGTTTTGGGCAGTGAAAACACTTTGTATGATATCATGATGATAGATACATGTCATTCATTTGTCCAAACTGACAGAATGTGTAACACCAACAGCGAGATGTAATGGTAACTATGGACTTTGGGTGCCTATGATGTGTCAATATAAGTTCAACAGTTGTAACAAATGTACCACTTTGATAGGGGATGTTGATAATGGGAGAGGCTATGCATGGCAGGGGGAGGGGAGGCATGGGAAATTTCTGTACCTTCCCTTCAAGTTTGCTGTGAACCTAAAGCAGGTTTAAAAAAAAAAAAAAAGTCTTAAAAAAATTGTATCAGTTTAAGATAAATCAAGTGAACAAAAAATATGAATAGAAAATAACTAAAGAACATACTAATGAAGGTAGATCTTATGGCTATATTATGAATTTTATGCCCTGAAATCAGGTTATTAGAGACTCTATCTTCCTCTCAAACACCTCTAGAATCTTTTCTTAAAAGAGGCCATAAATTGGTCACAATGAAAGTAATGTTAATTTTCATAAATAGAAATCATAAAAAACCTCTTTTTTCTGATCACCATGCAATAAAACTAGAAATTAATAACAAAAAGTTTGTAAATGACTATATAAATGGAAATATAAATGATCACTTTGTCTAGAAAGGACATTCATAAACATTCTAAATTTTTAAAAGATTAACATTAACAAAAACATCATATGTGGAGAACAAATCCTAGAGTGAACCCTCATCTTCATGTTCTGTAAAATCTCCTTCTTGTGAGCGGGCAGGACCTAAGATTTGCTTTTTAATTGATACAATATGGCAAAATGATAGAATGTGTGAAAATTAGTGGTGGGAAACCTGACTACAATGTGGAAGGGTGGGTTTGGCTGGGTAAGCTCTCACGCCCTACCACTCATAGCCAATTGTAGATACAACAGGAAGAGATAGACATGAGCTTACATGGACTTGACCTTGCGCATGGATACTACTCTATTACTCCAGCATGAGGGAAAAATGCTTTCCTTGTCCCCCCCACCCCAGGCAACAGCTCAGCTAATGAAAAGCCAAGACACTTCAAACTCCCAATTTATTCTAATGGACTTTTGGTTTATAACAACCTTCCCAACTTACTCCTTTTCTCCTTAAAAAGGTGTGCCTCTCCTTTGTCCCCGGACTTGTCTACAGTTTTGCTGCAGCTTGTTTGTCCCGGATTGCAATGCTCTGTTATTCCTGAATAAACCCATTTTAAAAAATATTTTATTTATTTATTTATTTGAGAGAGAGAGAGAGAGAGCTTGGGCAGGGGGATGGAGAAGCAGGCTCCCCGCTGAGCAAGGAGCCTGATGCGGGACTCAATCCTAGGACCTTGACTGGGATCATGACCTGAGCCGAAGGCAGATGCTTAACCGACTAAGCCACCCAGGCGCCCCAAACCCATTTTCTTTTTCTTTTCTTTTTTTTTTTTTTTTTTTTGCTGGTAAAGTAACAGTTTACTTTTAACAATGCCAGTCCCTTAATTAGGCTGGGTTTTATAACAAAGGTGATGGGTTATCAGTCCTTTAATTAGGTTTTGTATTACCTTGAACAATGTTCTCTTAGCCAACTGAAATGAAACTTTGTTCCCTTGTTGACTTGAAGAGGGGAGCTGCCGTGCTGTGAGAGCTTACGGAGATGGCTACGTGGCAAAAAACTATAGGCGGCCTCTCAGAGTTGTCTAGCTCCCAGCTAAGAGCCAGGGACAGAAGACGGCCTCGGTCCTACAACCCCAAGCGAATGAATTCTGCCAATAACCTAAGAAGGGAAGAAACGGAGGAGGGAAGGAAAAAGAGAGAAGAAAAAAAGAAAGAAGAAAAATTGGAAGGGGAAATTCTTTATCTTAAATGTTAATTAATATACATTGAAACCAAAAGAGAACTGGAAAATGGCCAGTTTGCAACAAACTTTGAGGAGATACTAAAACCACTGAGTGCAAAGGTCCTGGGGAACTGGTTATCCGTAGGGCTTCAAGGTACTTACAAGTATCAAATTACTTAGTAATAAGGAAAGAAACTAAAGAATCCCTACAATGCGGAAGCGCTCCTACCCCGCCTTCGCAAAGGGATCGAGATGACCAGAACCAACAACGGAACCGGCTGAAAGCCCGAGTCTCCACACTGACGCTCGGAGGGGAAGACCGTCCCGCTGTTTCACCAGAGTCCAATCAGCAGGGAACCACCAGGACGTTCTGCAAAGCAACCAGCCTAGACTCTGCCAAATCTCTTCATACCGTGACAGACCAAATAAATAGGAAAAAAAAAAAAAAAAATAGAACTTATCTGGATGAAAGAAACAAAAGGGACAGATGGCAACTAAAAGCGATGTGTGATTGTAGATTGAATCTTGGATTAGTAATTTAAGAAATAAACACCATTAAAGATATTTTAGGGCCTCTTGGGAAAATCGGAATTTTAAGTATCTGCTAGGCATTATTATTGTATCAATATTAATTGCTTGAACATGATTTTTACAGGAGAATGTCCTTTTCTTAAGAGATTCATGGTGAAGTAGTTAGAAGTAAATTTGTACTATTGGTGACTTCCCCTCCAAAAGAGAGGAGTGTGTGTATGTGTGTGTGTGTGTGTGTGTACATAATATATGGAGAAAAGCAAATCGGTGATTAGGTGGAAGATGGGGTTCATTGCACTGTTAATTTAACTTTACTCTAGTTTTGAAATCTTTCAAAATAAAATTTGGATGCAAAGAAAGGAATTATAAGTGCCCACTTCAAATTTTTTTTCTGTTATGAGAGTAATTCTTTTTATTTAATATTTTGGGGCAAATGTGGAAAATATTAAGAACAAAACTTGTCCATGATCCTGCTGTATGCAAATAAAAACTGCTAATATTTTGCTGTACTCTATTTCTATTCAGATATACATCATATATATATATATACACATATGACATATATACATACATACATATATATATATACATACATATGACGTATATGTATATATGTATTGATTTTTCAGCACAGGGATCATAAGTCATATTTAGTTTTCCACCTTAATAGATAAGGAACATTTTTCACATCTTTTAATAATTTCCAAAAAAAAAAAAAATGATTCTAATAGTTACATCCAGATACATCATTATGATTAGATAACAATTTTCCAAACTTTCTCCTCCTTAATATAATTTATTCTCTTGGTTTCCAGATTCCCAAGCTCTGGTTTTCCCCATAACTCACTCTCCTGTCCTTTCTAATTTCCTTTGTTTTGTTTGCTTGTTTTTAAAGATTTATTTAATTATTTTAGAGAGAGAGAAAGAGAGAGCACAAGCGTGGGAAGGGCAGAGGGGGAGAGAGAGAGAGAGAGAGAGAGAATCCTTGAGCAGACTCCCCACTGAGCACAGAGCCCAACACCGGACCCTGAGATCATGACCTGAGCCAAAATCAAGAGTCTTTGCTGTTTTAACCAACTGAACCCCCCAGGCACCCCCCTAATGTCCTTTGTTAGCTGCTCCTCAGGTCACCATGTTTTAAACCATGGCGAGCCCTAAGGCTCAGCCTCCATTTGCACCTCTACTTCTGTTAACCCATCCTCTGGGTGACCTGACTCAGGTGAATGGTTTTAAACGCCCTCTCTGTGGTGATATCTAGATGTAAATCTGTAGCCCAGACCTTTCCTCCTCATGTCATTCATATATCTAACTGCTTATTCCACCCAGATGCGTCAAATTTATGCCAAATTCAAATTTCTGATCTTTCCCCCAAACTTCTCTTACAGTGTTCAGCATCTCATCTAATGGCAATTATATTCTTCTAATGTTCATGCCAAGTGTTAGAATCATTTTGACTCCTCTCCATCTCTATTTGTACCCATGTCCAGTCTGTCAGCAAATTCTGTGAATTTCTCTTTCTATGCATGTCCAGGATCTGTCCCTGCTTACCAGCTTCCCTGCTAATACCATGACCTGAAAAACTATGAATTCTGGCCTAGACCATGCATTTCCATCTGACTGGAATTTCTTATGCCCTACCCTCTATTCAAATAGAAAAGTAAATTTGTGAAATCATACATGAGATCATGCCATGCCTCAATTCCCATCCCTCCAGTAGATTCGATCTCACTCATGGTAAAAACCAAAGTCATTTACAATGTCTGGAAAAGGACCCTGATCCAGTTCTAGCCATTTTCTGACCTCACTTAACCCTTCTTTTCCCTCACTCGTTGGCCATCCTGCTGTTCCTCAAATGCACCTGCTATAATCCCTGCTCAAAACCTTCCTTCTGATCTGCTGACCTCCATGCCTGGAATGCTCCCTCACACTTGGCGAGTTTCTTGCCTCCCTCTGCTCTTTGATCAAACATCACCTTATTAGGCCATTCTAACTATCCTCTTTAAAATTTTAGCTCACTAACCCAGCAATCCTTATTCCCCCTTTCCACTTTATTTTCTTGATTTGTTATTCTTATTTTTTCTCTATTTTTAAATAGATGACAGAAATCAAATTATACAATCAAAGGTTATGGATATTTTAAAATATTTTATTTGAAGTGCCAAAATGATTTCTCAAAAGATAGCTCCAATGCCAAGACTTTAAAAGACTGTTTCAATACTAAGGCCATTCTAATTGTTAAAACTAAATATTATCATCTTGTCAATTAGGCAAAAATAAAATACTATGTCATTTCTCTTTCTTTCTTTCTTTCTTTCTTTCTTTCTTTCTTTCTTTCTTTCTAATCAGTGTCATTTACTATTTTGATCATATAATGAAGCTTCCTCCAAGAACCAGAAAATCAGAAAAATCAATATTACTCTCCTTTCAGGGGGAGAGGGGAAACTGACCTCTACCTCACATCCTCCACAAAAATCAATTTCAGGTAGATTGAAGATCTAAATGAAATGGTTAAACAATAAAGTTCCTTGAAGATAGTATTAGAGAATATCTTCATGAACCTGACGTAGAGAAAGCTTTTCAAGCAGGACGTGTAGAAATTAATATTCTGCATAACGGAGCATTAAAAATGCAGCTGCAAAGCCCACTTCCCACCATGATACTTTCCTGACCAAAGACTTCCATGTTCCTATTGTAATCAGTAGAGTTCAGACTCCTGGACTGTTCATTTTTTTTTTCTATTTGATCCATATTTTCCTGGATTTTGCTCAAGTTGCTTCACTCAGTATGAATGCTTTTCATCTCCAGTGGTACAATATGATGTATTTTGAGTTGTAACATCATATCCTTCATTAGGCTTCCTCAGATTCCCAGATGACAGTGGTCCTTCTCTTCTACACCGAGAGCATTATATCAGGACTTTTTTATATTTACTACTTTACACCTTATGTTTGTGCCTTATGTCTTTCCCAACTAGAGGACAAAATCTTTGAGTGTAGATACACTCTCGTTTCCATTTTTATGTATGTTGAAGTGCTTACCAGGGTAACATGGTGCCTTATTGTACATGGTAAGTCCTCAATAAATAGTCATTATATCAATTAATTGCATTAGATAATATAATAAGAGATATGTAATAGCTATGATATGTAAGAGAACAGCACTTTAATATTGACTTTCATGCTTTATTCTTGAAAAAATTATTATTTCAAAAGTTACTGCATCTAGTTAAGGTTGTTCTAAGATTCTAGCACCAAGCAGGTGCTTTATATATATTGCTGAAGGATTATATATACTTGCTGAAGGATTAAGGAAAACTCTACCCCTCATCTTTGTCAACTTTGTTCTCTCATATATAACTGTGAATATAGCTTTGTCAGCAGCAATTTCCTAGTCCAATGTATATCTGTATTTTATATTTTCACATATGGAAACTGTCCTTAAATATGTGTGTTTCATTTCAAATATACTATGTATTTTAATCTATGAAACAAAGCAGTGACTATATTAAACACTCCTATAACTTTCATAATTTTGGAGCGGGACACAAATGGCTTTACATTTATAATCTAGCTTTTAAGTTTCTTTGCTCCATTTGCAATGAGATCAGTTCCAAATTTTTTATAATTTTATTTACTTTTTTAACTTAAGAGACCAAAATCTTATAAAATAAAATAGTCTCTGCCCACCTTGACCCTTAAAAGATAAAAGAACAGTTCAACTTAATCCCTCCAAACTATGAACTTCTTCCAACTCATCCTCTTACAATATTCTCTTACCCATATTCAACAAACGAAAAACTTTGCACAGCAGATAAAGGAAAATATTTTAAAAGCCTTGAATGAATGAATTTCTGGATTTCAATGGTAATGGCGTCTCAGTCTTTTATTCTGGATATGTTTATTTCATTGAAAGCTACCGTAGATAGTTTAATGAGTTAAAAGAAAGAGAATGGCTATGTTTAATTTATTTAATTCTATGAGGTGATTTGTTATTTATTTGACATTATGCTTTCCAGATTAGAAAAAAAATCACACAAATATTAACATATTAAATATGTAAACACTTTATCTCTACAATTATACTTAAGCTTCAAATCCAAAATACGTATTAACAAATATAAAAATGTACTAAATGATCCATGTAGTGAAATCATGTAGTGAAATGCTCTTTTCCAAATCTACAGGGTATGACTTGGGATCTTTTATTAAATAATGAGAATCTCTTATTGTTAATCAAATGTATCTTTACAAGTGCAGTAATTTTTTAAGAAGCACCTGTTAGTCTTTTAAAAAGATATTTGAATCTAAAAGTAGTTTACCACATCAGTTTACTGAAAGTAAACTACACCAAATGTGCTTGTAAGGAGTAGATAAGAGCAAGATGTTTGTGACCAAAATAAATTGATGTCAATGATAACTGAAAGCACTAAAAAAAGAAAATGCATGTGTTGAAATGTGTAGGTTTTCATTCTAATCATTGAGCACCACCTGACTGAAGTGAATAAGGATAGGAAAAAATAATTTACTGTCACTTCAAAGAAATATGATTTTAGTGCAGGGAAAGAAATATGGCTGACACATTAAGAGTAGTTATTATGAAAAACAATATTGGTCAAATTGCAGTTTGCACATAATTCAGCCAACTTCCTTCTTTCATCATAAGATTTGCATTCTTTAAAGTTGTAGCTTTACAGAATGATGAAGTCTTTTCATTATTCATCTTTGCCACTGTCTCAGAATTAAAAGGCTTGTTGGTGACAAAAAGCCAATTAATCATATTTATGGTGACAACCATGACTGTAATAAAACAGACATTCTTAGAAAGCATGCCCTTTTCTTCACATCAGAACCTGTTGAACGTGCTCTTCCATTCCCTGAGGCTTTGAAGATAGATTATTGTTTTTCAGAGAGGAATAAAGAGTTAGTGCAAATCTAATAGTTGCCATGATGATGGTGGAAATGGACCAAAGTCAGAATTTTATGTTCTGTTAGTTTTGCTGGTTATTCTTTCTGTTGCTTATTTTATCATTTGAAAAGTATGATGTAATTAATTCTGTAGTAATTCATTCACTCAATCACATTCTTAAGTTCTGGATTGTTCCCTATGTGCTTAGGACAAGAAATTCAAATGAAGACCAAATCTGGACAAAAGCTGAATTTATTCATTAGCTGATGTTCGAAGCTAATTATAGTCAAGAGATAGGAACTTAATTATATTATGCCAATCACATTCATCAAAACCTTCAAAAATTCACATGGCATGGTCCAACTGGCAAAGTTTTTAAGGTCGTGAAAGAGAATTGCCTTTTTATTTTATACAGTCAGATTAAGAAATAATTTTTATCAGCTGTACAATTCTTATTTTTGAGTCATATGTAATTTCTACTTTGTGAATTTAGAGTAAATCTTTTAGAACTGTAGTCATTAACTTTTAGAAATTAAAAGAACTTTCGGATTTGGTTAGTGCAGGGACTCTTCACTTCTTGTATGCCCAAATCCTGTGGTAGTCTGAAGGAGCCCATAGCTCAAACCCTACGAAATACAATTCAGGGGCTTACAAAGAAAATTAATTACACTAAAATAGTTATTGAGATATCTTTAAAAACAAACTTTGAAATAGTAATACATTAGCTTGTTTATTAATACATTAAATAATAAGATCTAGCGACAGATCTATCATGGCTGTGGTGAATTCAAAGTCGTAATGAGCAAAATTGTATTTCAGGATGTCTGCAACAACTATATTATAATATGAAAATATCTGTATTTTCTGTAGGTAACAAAGTTAGAAGTAGTACTACTAATATACATTTGTTGCCTACAACCATAACTGAAGGAAATGTTAAATTTCACTTAGGTATTACCGAGAATAAAAGTGTAATGTTTGGGGCACCTGGGTGGCTCAGCTGTTAGGCATCTGCCTTCGGCTCGGGTCATGATTCCAGGATCCTGGGATCGAGCCCTGCATCGGGCTCCCAGCTCCATGTGAAGCCTGCTTCTTCCTCTCCCACTCCCCCTGCTTGTGTTCCCTCTCTCACTGTGTCTTTCTGTCAAATAAATAAATAAATAAAATATTTTAAAAAAACAAAAGTGTAATGTTTTCCTGCCCAAGTTCACAGTCTCTCTCAAATCTATTCAGAGTCCCTGTGGGGGTCCTTGGACTTCAGATGAAGAATTGTCGGTCTGTCTAATTTTCCATTATCCCGATGAGGAAACAGGCCCGTAGGCATTTGTGACAATGGATCCAGCCAGGTCATGAGAGAAGAGCCAGCTCTGGATTCTCCAGATGGTTTTGCCCACAACTCTCAGAGCATCATCAGGTGCTCGCATCTACCCCAGCAGGAAGTGTTAGAGTTTTATTTCATTCTATTTTAAACTAGATATTTCAAAAATACTAATTTGTTAAAGACAACTATTTTACAGATGGTTGTAGGAGACTTTGGAGAAAGAAAGTGTAGTACATTCACTTTGCTCCTTAGCACTCGTGATGGGGAGTCTAAGTAGATGCTCGGGTTCCCAGCGAAGACGGTAACACAAGCCTTCTGCAGCACTGACCATTCTTGTTTCTGTTTCTCATGGCTGGTGATTCTCTCTGCATAGGTCACTGCTTTCATTTTTGGAGTGATCAGGATTATAAAATGGCTAAAACATCCATCACTTATTCCAGGAGATGGCTGCCATCAAGAACTATTATTCAATATACTTTTGTGAACTAAGATTTCCCACCACAAATTGTTGAACATACATTCCTTCTCTTTATAGAAGCCACGGGGAGTAAGACTGAAATCCAGAGAGTAGATGTGAATTTATCAGATGGCATGTTTGTCAATGCATTTAATATTCGGGTTGATGAGTGGGTGAAAAAAAATAGACAACAGCTTTAAAAATTTTCTGGATTCAATTTGCAATTTACAGTGATTGCTAAAAGTAAAAAGTCTTCAAAATGTGAAAAAAATTGAGAGGATAATTTTTAAAGTTAAGGAGTGCCAAAAGAGAACCAGCAGGACTAAGACAGGCTACCGTGACCTCATCTGTCAAAAAAGATTGGATTGGATTTTCAGAAGCAGCACAAATAAAAACTGAAAGTAAATAGACCTGTTATACTTCTGATTAGTTTGCCCAAATGTGTACTTCTAGAGACAAGGGCCATGTCACTTCCATATATTTATATCCTCCCTCATACCTGGCTAAGAGGAGTTCTATTTGCAGCATGCAACAAATGCTCGGTGTAATGAAAACCTTCGAATGCTGAGCTGAAAGAGACCTCAGGAATCATCTAATCCAAGCTCCTTTAGAGTTGGAGAAAAAGCATCTGTAATTTAGTGTTTGAACTGCCCTATGTTCAGAATAATATTTAAATGTTATTAATATTAAATTATTAGGCCAACGAGAAAGATTTCTTACCATTTATTAGAAAAAGCATCTGATGAATTTTAGAGATGCCATCTTAAGCTACACTTTTGGTGCTATCCACTATAGACATATGTGAAGTTTCAAAAGAACTCTTTAGGTAATACTACTGTCCTCTTCAGACAAGGAAACTAGTACATGAGAAGGCTAATCAACTAACCCAAGGTCAAAAAGGTAGCAATTGGCAGAGCCAGGGTTTAAACTATCCACTTTGAAAGACCATTATATTAAAAAAAAAAAAAAAAAGAGTGGGAGGGGAAAAAAGACAGGTGGATGAAAGAATGAATATGAATAAAGGCACATACCTATCTAACAAGTTACATTGGATTCCTATATTCTACACAGAAGGGATATAATGTAGGTATGTACGTATTTGACTAATATGTCTGCAGTGGGGGTGGGGGGACAAGTGCCTAAAGGGAGGGAAGGGGAGTCAGATCTCACCAAATTTTTTCTAGTGACTCAGAGGTCAATCTTACATTTATTGTTTTCATTTCATATATGCATTCCTTTTCCTGTGTTATGTGATATACAATGTTAGGCTATATTTTATTTAAAGGACTTTTATTTCTTATGATGATGAAGTAGGACAACTTTAATAAGTTTCTTATAGAAAGTTGCATAATTGAAATTCTTAAAACCTATTTTATCACACAAAAAAGTTTAAAATTGTGTTTTGTTTACTTACAGGTTTTTGTATTAAATGGAATTCTGTGGATTTTGATAGATTAATATTATCTTCAAATGAGCTGATTGTTAAAATAATTTACCAGGCAATATCTCCATTCCCAAACTACACGTAATTTGCCTAACATGTTTTGAAGCCAGTCACAGCCAACTCTGCTTGAGTCACTTAGTAGATAAACACTTTTCTTTGAGTTGGAGACATGTTGATGACTAACAGTATACTTTTTATGTTAAGACCAGTTCGCTATTTCTCTTGGGAGACTGGATTAGAGGAGGAATAATGCCTGTCCTCTACTTGGGAAGAACACATTTTTAATTCCTCTAAACTTCCTATATTGGAACTTTATTAATCAATATGAATCATGTAAGAAATTTTGGCTCAAGTGAGGCTAGCGCCAAGATTTTAAAATACATTCTGTGGATTGTAGCCAAAAATGTAATCATGTTTAGGACTTAGAAATCAGAACACTAACTGATAGGTCAGTTGCCAGATCATAAAATACAGTGTGCTTAGAAGAAAGAATATCTTGGACATTTCTGTGATGGCCCAAATATGATTGACGGAGAGATCCAGTCCAAATGAATGGCTGATTAACTTTTCTACTCAGTTTAACAACTTTATGAGACCTTCGAAGTTTAGAGTTAATATAATGCTTCACCAGGCTCAGTGAGACAAAAGCTTAATGTTGGGATTTCTCACTTACTGTTGGTTGCCTATATACAGAAGTTCCAAACAATCTTCTTTGCTTATGGAACCTAGATTTTGGTCATGAATTTGGGGGTCATGTATTTCAGAGGAAACTGGACACCTCCATAACCCCAGGCTGGAAATCCTTTTGCCCATGATTGGTTTGATTATCCTCATTATCCTCATATGACCCTATTCTAACCAGTGAGCTGTACCTTTCAGCTCTGTTGGGATTCTGTTGAATATCTTTTGGGAAAGGAAAACAAATAGTATATATTATATTGAAGAAAACTATTTCTTCCTGACCATGGAAGCTATTCTATGAAGATGAGGTGCTTGACATTGTCACCACGAAGTAACAAACTTGTAAAAATCAAGACACCTAGGGTATCAGAGCTTAAATATGACCCTTGGCGAACTATTTATGTGCTAAGTTTAATACTGTAAAATAGCCCTATCTCCTCACTCCTTGATATGTGAGATAAATTTATATTATTAATGTCAACCTTCAGAGTTAACGTGGTTAATATCATTGCAACTGGAAATATTCTAACTGAAACATTCCACTGAAACATTCATCACCTGCTACCCTGGGGCTCCTGAGAGTTATAGTTTAAGAAGTTCTCCAGTTACAGGCACATTTTTATTCCTAACTTAGGTTTCTGCCCCAGAATTCATGCTGCTTTTCCTACCTGGTTTTGGCCTCCTAGACTAAAACATAAAGGTCCACTTTATTGCTCTTCCTAGATCATTTCCTACTTCATCCCAGTTCCTCAACCATAGATAATGTAATTAATCCATTCATTGAATTATTTACTGGATATCCATTCAGTAGCAAGGCCTGAAATAGGTAAGATGATGGAGATAAAAATGAAAAAATTGCAACCTCCATCCTGAAGGACTTACTCTAGTACAGAGACAAATGAATAATCCACCTGAACAGTATGTGATAGGGGGACACACCAAGTGTTTGTAAGTACTAAGTGTATAGAGAACGGGAACTTCAGATTGGGTGGGTGTGGGAGAAGTTCAGGAAAAGCCTTCTGGCCAAAACCAACCAAGGCAAAAGCCTATAAAATTACATCATTAAATATAGGTCAAGCATTGAGTATCCTCTGTCTTTTCAACCTCATCCTTAAATTGTTCTAGAATCAAATGTGCTTCCAAAATTAACAACAATACAAAGCACTCTTTTTTTTCTTTTGGTAAAGATTTTATTTATTTATTTATTTATTTATTTATTTGTTTGTTTATTTATAGAGAGAACACGTGGGAGTGGGGTTGTGGGGAGAAGGACAAGAAAACTCAGCACTGAATGCTTAGCCTGACTTGGGGCTCAATCCCAGGACCCAGAGATCATGAACTGAACTGAAATCAAGAGTTGGACGCCTAGCCGACTGAGCCACCAAGACACCCCCAATACAAACCACTCTTGCTCAAAAAAGAAATTTAGGGACATCTAGAAGAAGAAACTGAAGAAGCATTAAATCTGTTTACCTAAAAGCTCTCTCTCTATTTCTTCCGCTATGAACACACTTCATATTTTTGTGCTTATTTTTTACTCTTTCCCCTTAGTTTTTCCAGTGTGTAGTCTTTATATGCACCAGGAACGTCAGTGAAGGGTGTGGAGTGGAACGTCAGACTAGCACTGTGGACTGCTTGCCAAGGGCTGTCATGGAATTCCATCTGCCTTTAGAACTGTTATCCTTAAGATCGATTACACTATCCTTTTTGTTTTGCAGATGATGAAAATAAGGCCAAAAAACCTTAAGTAACTTTTCCGTACTCACGTAACTGGTAAGAAGCAATTGATATCAAGCTCATTGGTTTTTCCACTATGTCATTCTATTACTTAACTATTGTTTTTTAAAAATGAGACATCTGTGACTGCACTTGAGATATAGAGCAATAACCATTGGATAATTATTTCTTAGTTAATGAAATTTAAGATAATATTTATATAAAACTAACTCATATTGTAGACTGTAGCAACTCAGTAATCAAACAACATGTCTCCCAAACAAACTGAAAAACATCATCCACTTGGGGTTCAGCATTCAAAGAACTACTCCTTCCAGTCATTTCCTGAAGTGTCTTCTTCATGTTTCCCTTTTTTTCACTCCACTAGATCACTCCACTTTGTCTCTATTGACAAAGAGATAAAGGCTATAAAAACTGAGCTTGTAAGCTGTCTCCAAAGCTTAGCAGTCATGTACTATTGGGCAGGTAATTGAAGTGTTAATTTCCTCATCTGTGAAGTGCAAATTATGACTTTTCCTTAAAAGTAATCCCATAAAAGGCTGTTATGAAGATTAAAGGAGATAATAACACGTGTAAAGTGCTTGATACAGCATGGCTGCTTGACACAAAAAATAAACCAAAAGAAGGTAGATCTTATCTTAATAATAATTACTTCTCATTTAAGTCAACAGAGATGGGAGGTAGGAGCCCTTAAAATTGTTTTTCAAGTTCCTTTTGCCATAGCTCTTCTGATTGCTGCTCTGTGAAACTCCTCTATAAAAATATGCAGTTTTGTCTGTCCTTGTTGATCATGATTCAGCAAGATAAACAATAAAGATCAAACATTTCTCATTGAGTTCTCATTTCTGGTGGCATATATGACTCTCTGCCTTATTTTTTGTTTTGTTTTTGTTTTACTCGTATAGACCATGAACATAGACTTCGAGCTGCTTATCATTATACCCCCCACACCCATAATAGGTATGCAATAAATTCCTAGTGATCAATGAATCTAATTGTTTACATGAGCACACTGACTCCTTTTCTTTCTACCCCAGAATGTGCTCACTTTTTTGGAACATTGTATAAAGGAAATTACATACTTAAATGCAATACCCAAAATTAACTTGATAAAGATTTAATTAACTTCCAAGTTGTATGTGTAACCAAGATATATACTCTTCACAATGTCTATCTTTCAAGGAGTTAGACACCGGGATAAGCCTTTATTTCAGACTATTGCTTTGAAAGGTCAGATACCATATAATGCAAGGAATTACATTCGAAATTATGTAAGGATAAAGAACTCAAATTCAAGAAAAATTACGTTTCTTGAAAAGATACAGGAGAACCTAATTTCAGGAATTCCTTGCCTTAATTGGTCTCACAAAATCATTAGACCTTCATATCCCCATCCCTTTGTCTCTGTAGCTAAAGATCTCTCATCTCTACTTCTTTCTGTATTTCTCATTCTATTCTTATCCTTGTTTCCTGCTTGTTTTTAGAAAACTACTAGTGTTTGATCTCCCACAATTTTGGTTTGCAAGTTGATTTGGATTAGTAAGTCACCCATTTGATTTAATTTTTATTTCTTAGTCCAATTATTTAAGAAAGAGAGAGACTCTCAGTGTCTCAAATTAGCCTATAAATAATTATTCTTGAATTGGGTATCACTTCCTAAATCAATTTAGCTAATAAAAAATAAAGCGTTATCATAGGGTGCCAAGTAGGCAACCAAGGCTCTGGACAAAAGAATGAATACTCAGGAAAAGTGTAGGCAAAGAGATAGTATCTATGAGTGACCTAAGTGCTGAAATTCCCTATTATATGGATTTGATAACTAAAAAAAAAGCATCAGGATACACAATGGAGTCATGTGTGAGATCCATCTTATTGTATTTTTATATGGTCAGAGGGCTGACTTCAGTCATGGCTGGAGTTCAAACAAAGCACAACATTCTTCCTCCTTCACAGGATCCCACTCATAACAGAGGCTCTGCACATGCAGCGATGTTGATGTTGTTCTAATCTAGCTATTGCACTTGGGGGTGTTATACTTGTCAAATTGTTCAGTATGAGTGTAAATGAAGTTTCCTACCTCCAAACAGGCTTGTGTAGGCTTTGTGGAAGCCGGTTGATATAAGATAATTAGATTGGAAAGTATGGATAAAGCAACAGGACAGACTTAGGACCATTCTAAGAAGGGGAAATAATATTATGATATAATGATTAATCACTTTCCCCAGTTTTTAAGTACTGGGAACACCACTTACTTTAGAAATTTATTTTGCTTTCTGAGTCATCTCCTGTAAGCACTGTACATGTAACTGTTCAAGATTATCCTAAAGAATGATGGTTTATTTCAGTCTAGCACAAGAGAGATGAAATGCATTTGTCTATTTTGAAACATTTTTGTCACTTCTACAAATATTTGCTGATGTCCAAAAGCACCACTTTTTTTTTTTAAAACTTACCAAATATATTTCTGAAAATAGAACTATCACATCAGGGTGAGAATTCTTTCACTGAACTATAGATACAAATTTCCATGACCCACAAACAAAATCAAGTTTCCAATACCAGGTCATCAAGAATAAACTCAGGAAACAAGTTGTATAACTTTTGTTTTTTATTTAAAAAATGGGAACGTAGAAATGCAAACTCACAAAAGAGCTTACAGAAAATTCTTTTCAAAAATCAATTACTTTAACATATATAATTTGGAAGAAAAAAAGCAATATATTTATCAATATGTCCTATTAGGAATTCCCACTTGAAGTTCATGTAAGTAATAAGTTTAGATACATTGCTAATCAGATCAGTGAATTTGGGGTTGTTTTGAGAAATGTTCATCAGATCTTTTTAGACATTCAGATATTTCAATGTTAATGCAATGTTAATGATGAGAACATTTCATTATTTTTTTCTTTACATTTTAAGTTGACAAAATATAGATGAAGAGGTTGAAGACTATTTTTAATGATGTTAAGTCTTCATTAATGTTATTTTAAAAAGCATGGTCACTACCAAACCACAGGCATTCTTGAATTCACTTAAAGTAGGTTTCATCAGTAGCAGCCTCATATGTCCAGTTGAGTAACCCAGGAAGGCCAAGGAAACATTTTTCCTCCCATAATGGTTATTTACTTTATAAAAAGTTTTTTTTTAAACTTTTATGTTTTAATGCCATAAAATTATTGCAGGTTAGAGGTTCCAGAAATTCTATGTTTTTAGTGATTATAAAGACATTTCTAAGATTGAAATTTTCTAGGACATTCCATCCTTTAATGTTTTCTGTCTGGTTATTTTAGAAAGGGCAGCCATTAACTGGGCATATTCCATGAGAATCATTACATAAAATGAATAAAAGTACATTTAAAATATTCTTTACCTCAAATCTTAACCAATATAATAAATATAGGCTATTAAAAGTCAGAAGGAGTTTTTCTTTTTTTTTTTAAGGATTTTATTTAATTTATTATTTTTTTAAAGATTTATTTATTTTAGAGACAGAGAGAGAGAGAGAGCTGGGGAAGGGGCAGAGGGAGAGAGAAAGAAAGAATCCTAAGCAGACTCTCCGCTCTGAGCGCAGAGCCCAATGTGGAACTGGATCTCACAACCCTGAAATCGTGACCTGAGCCGAAATCAAGAGAAAGATGCTTAACCGACTGAGCCACCCAGGTGCCCCCAGAGGGAGTTTTTCATAAGGATAAAGCAACTCCTTGCAACTTGCAAGCATTGGTATATTTGTTTGATCTGAGAGGTTTTATTCTACATTGTGACCCAACCATATTGTTGGATTTTTACCAACTTTAGAAGCATCGTCTTAGGCCCTTGGAATTTTACATATTGCTTTGTGTTCCTCATGGAAAGAAAAGATTCTTGAGAAAGGCTTGATAGTTGAAGGATGTGTGCTAAAGAAGAGTAAATTATCAACAGAAGTACCAGTGAAAGATAAATAACAGGATATAACTTAGAACAGAAAAACTGGGAAAAATTAAGTAGAAAGCCTTGGTGATAAACATCCCAATATAAGAATGGGGGCAAAAGAAATTTACATCCACAGCTCAAATCCAGTAACTCAGATGAGAAACAAGGAGTAAGAGAAAAAATGGAATTCACCTAAATCTTAAGAGGATAATATAGGTCTAAGAGAGACACGGTAGAGCAGACAGGTACAAAACCATGGTTGGTTCTCCTCATCAGAAAAGCATTCTCAGCTGCCATCATCATATGATGCCACATTTGTTCATGAGAATAGCTTCCTAAATGTGTGGACTTGTCCCAGATCTCCAGTATGTGTATCGGCAAGGTTTATGAGATTGCATAAACTTATGAGAATATGTGACGCAAAAATGCATCACTATTTCCATGCTACCCATCCTAAGAGATCTTTACATGGCATCACCAATGTCTTCGGTCAAACCAGTATCTGTTGAGTATTAATTATTTACTCTTTAAGGCACTTTATTAGGCTCTCGGGGTTCAATGATGAGCGAAAATAGACAGGAGTTTTGCCTTCCTGGGCTTCACAAGCTAACAGGAGGAGCCAAAAAGTAAAATAATCATTGAAACCTATTATTTCAAGTCATGGTATGTGTGATAAAGGAAGAGTACAAGGAACAAAGGAGGGGGTTCTGGTCAAATTTTCAGGTTTAGGACCTCAATGAGATTGTGTGAGTTGAAATTAAAAAAAAAAAAAAAGAATGTAAGTTAACTAGGTGAATGTGTATAAGTGAGAATGTTCCAAGGCAAAAGTTTCAGCATGCCCATAGCCCCTGTATAAGGCCTTTGATAAAGCAGATACTTTTGAGAAGGCGACAGAAGAC